>NC_079196.1:129256040-129594165 GCF_029499605.1 Hyla sarda | reverse complement strand
CTATTTTTTAGAATTTTTTTGCTCGTACACCATTGACCGTGTGGTTTAATTAATGATATATTTTTATAATTCGGACATTTTCGGACATTTCCGGACATTTTAATGGGAAAAGGGGGGTGATTCAAACTTTTTACTTTTAACTTTTTTTTTTAAACTTTTTTTTGCAGTGTTATTGCTCCCATACGGACCTATAACACTGCACACACTGATCTATTACATTGATCATTGGTTTCTCATAGGAAACCAGTGATTGATGATTCTGCCGCTTTACTGCTCATGCCTGGATCTCAGGCACTGAGCAGTCATTCGGCGATCGGACAGCGAGGAGGCAAGTAGGGACCCTCCAGCTGTCCTGTAAGCTGTTCGGGATGCCGCGATTTTGCCACGGCTATCCCTAACAGCCCACTGAGCTAACCGGCATACTTTCACTTTAGATGTGGCATTCAACCGTGCTATTAGCCATGGGTCCCGGCCGTTGTTAGAGGCCGGGCCCGACCCGCTATGACGCGGGGCCATGCCGTGGCCCCGCGTTATAGATCGGGAGCGGACACATGACGTTCCAGTACGTCATGTGTCCTTAGGGAGTTAAGGACTGAGCCCTTTTTTGCAAATCTGACCACTGTCACTTCAAGCATTAATAACTCTGGGATGCTTTTACTTTTCATTTTGATTCCGAGATTGTTTTTTTGTGACATATTCTACATTATGTTAGTGGTAACATTTTGTCAATACTTGCATCATTTCTTGGTGAAAAATTCCAAAATTTGATGAAAAATTTGAAAATGTTGCATTTTTTTTTACTTTGAAACTCTCTGCTTATAAGGAAAATGGACATCCCAAATACATTATATATTGATTCACATATACAATATGTCAACTTTATGTTGGCATCATAAAGTTGACATTTTTTTTACTTTTGGAAGATATCAAAGGGCTTCAAAGTATAGCAGCAATTTTCCAATTTTAAATGACCCCATTATAAAAACTGCACCCCTCAAAGTATTCAAAATGACATCCAATAAGTGTGTTAACTCTTTAGGTGTTTCACAGGAATAGCAGCAAAGTGAGGGATAAAATTCAAAATCTTCATTTTTTTAAACTCACATGTTCTTGTAGACCCAGTTTTTGAATTTTTATTAAGGGTAAAAGGAGAAAAATCTTCCTAAAATTTGTAACCCAATTACAAGGAAATATCTCATATGTGTATGTGAAGTGCTCTGTGGGTGCACTAGAGGGTTCAGAAGGGAAGGAGCGACAATGAAATTTTGGAGTGAGTTTTTCTGAAATGGTTTTTGGGGGGCATGTTTCATTTAGGAAGCCCCTATGGTGCCAGAACAGCAAGGAACCCCCCACATGGCATGCTATTTTGGAAACTACACCCCTCAGGGAACGTAACAATGGGTCCAGTGAGCCTTAACACCCCACAGGTGTTTGACGACTTTTTGTTAAAGTTGGACATGTAAATGAATTTTTTTTCACGAAAATGCATTTTCCCCCCCAAATTTTACATTTTTACAAGGAGTAATAGGAGAAAAAGTCCCCAAAATTTGTAACCCCATCTCTTCTGAGTATGGAAATACCCCATGTATGGACATCAAGTGCACTGCGGGCATATTACAATGCTCAGAAGAGAAGGAGTCACATTTGGCATTTGGAAAGCAAATTTTGCTGAAATGGTTTTTGGGGGCATGTCACATTTAGGAAGCCCCTATGGTGCCAGAACAGCAAAAAAAAACAACACATGGCATACTATTTTGGAAACTACAACCCTCAAGGAACGTAACAAGGGGTTCAATGAGCCTTAACACCCCACAGGTGTTTGACGACTTTTAGTTAAAATTGGATGTGTAAATGATTTTTTTTTCACTAAAATTCAGTTTTTTCCCAAATTTTACATTTCTACAAGGGGTAGAGCACTTTACATGCACATATGGGGTATGTTCTTACTCAGAAGAAATTAGGTTACACATTTTGGGGGGCTTTTTTTCCTTTTACCTCTTGAGGAAATAAAAAGTATGGGGCAACATCAGCAAAACCAGCACCAATTTTTTTTTACACTGACCGGCTGATGTAGACCCCAACTTTTCCTTTTCATAAGGGGTAAGAGGAGAAAAAGCCCCCCAAAATTTGTAAGACAATTTCTCCCAAGTACGGAAATATCCCATCCAACTTAACTTAAATTCGTCAAACACCTGTGGGGTGTTAAGGCTCACTATACCCCTTGTTATATTCCTTGAGGGGTGTAGTTTCCAAAATGGGGTCACATGTGGGTATTTATTTTTTTGTGTTTATGTCAGAACCGCTGTAAAATCAGCCACCCCTGTGCAAATCACCAATTTAGGCCTGAATTGTACATAGTGCGCTCTCACTTCTGAGCCTTGTGCGTCCGCAGAGCATTTTATGTCCACATATGAGGTATTTCCGTACTCAGGAGAAATTGCGTTACGAATTTTGGGGGTCTTTTTTTCATTTTACCTCTTGTGAAAATAAAAAGTATGGGGCAACATCAGCAACATCAGCACCAATTTTTTTTTACACTAACCGGCTGATGTAGACCCCAACTTTTCGTTTTCATAAGTGGTAAAAGGAGAATAAGCCCCCCAAAATTTGTAAGACAATTTCTTCCGAGTACGGAAATACCCCACATGTGGCCCTAAACTGTTTCCTTGAAATACGACAGGGCTCCGAAGTGAGAGAGCACCATGCGCATTTGAGGACTAAAATAGGGATTGAATAGGGGTGGACATAGGGGTATTCTACGCCAGTAATTCCCAAACAGGGTGCCTCCAGCTGTTGCTAAACTCCCAGCATGCCTAGACAGTCAGTGGCTGTCCAGAAATGCTGGGAGTTGTTGTTTTTGCAACAGCTGGAGGCTCCGCTTTGGAAACACTGCCATACAATATGTTTTTTATTCTTATTGAGGCGGACAGTGTAAGGGGGTGTACATGTAGTGTTTTACCCTTTATTATGTGTTAGTGTAGTGTAGTGTTTTTAGGGTACATTCTTACTGACGGGTTAACAGTGAGTTTACCGCTAGGAGTTTGCGCCGCGGCATAAAAAATTTGCCGCAGCTCAAACTTGAAGCAGGAAACTTACTGTACACCTGTCCGTGTCAGTGTACCCTGTACATTCACATGGGGGGGGGACTGGGGGTGTCTTGGACACCCCTGGTCCCCCTGATTTTCCGGGTCACCGGACACCGGTATGACCTGGATCCGCCGAAAATCGCCGGTCTGAATTGACCTGCGATCGCCGACATGGGGGGGGCATATGCACGGGATGCCTGCTGATAGATATGAGCAGTCATCCCGGTCCGGTCCCCGACAGGCTAGCGGCGGGGACCGGAATTCCAACGGGTGTATCCATACGCCCTGTGTACTTAAAGGGGTTCTCCGGTGCTTAGACATCTTATCCCCTATCCAAAGGATATATTCCGGGAGTCCCGCGGCTGGGGACGCCCGTGATCATGCACGCGGCACCCCGTTAGTAATCAGTCCCCGGAGCGGGTTCACTATCACGCCCCCTCCTGTAGGCTTGCATTGAGAGGCGGAGTGTGACGTCACACGGGGCGGAGGCGTGACGTCACACGACGCCGGCCCTGCGGTCGACCGTTATCAGACCCAGAGCGAACACGCTCCGGGGACTGATTACAAATGGGGTGCCGCGTGCATGATCACGGGCGTCCCCAGCTGCGGGACTCCCGCGATCAGACATCTTATCCCCTATCCTTTGGATAGGGGATAAGATGTGTAAGCACCGGAGAAGCCCTTTAAGGACTCAGGATGCAGGGCGTATGCATACACCCTGCGCCCTGAAGAGGTTAAACACTCACGCTCTCTTTCATTTAAAATATTGTTCTCTATAGCACCTTGAATCAATTTCATATATTCTTTATAAATAAATGGGGAAGGGTCATTGGCTAATTTTATATAGTATTCTTCATTTGATAAAATATGTAAGGATTCAGTAATATAGTCATGGCGATTTAATAAAACCAATCCACCACCCTTATCAGCTGGACAGATAGTCAAACTATCATCATTTATAAGTTTTTAGTGCCTATAAATGATGATAGTTTGATTACACACAAACTCAGTTTTTAATTGATTCTATATTATTTATTTTACATAATAATGTTTTTATTTTTGACAGCCAAGTATTCAGACAGCAGCGGGACTGTGCGATGGGGACTCGATTCGCTCCTAGTTACACAAATTTGTGTATGGGGCTCTTCGAGTCCCTATATATTGCACAGTCCCACTGGTATGGAGCCCATGTACTATTTTACTGTCGATTTATAGACAATTTATTGATTATATGGAATGACAGTGAGATGGAGGCACATGAATTTGTGAAGCATCTCAATGACAATGATTGGGGCTTAGTATTTTCCCCTAATTTTTCATCTGACATCACTGTGTTTTTAGACTTAGACATTTTTAAAGATGATAATTTTTGTATACAAACAAAAACACATTTTTAAAAAGTTGATGTAAATAGGTTTTAAAATTTTTCCAGCTTCCATTACCCTAAATGGGTCAAAAATATTCCATATGGCCAATATCAACGAATTAGGAAAAATTGTAGTTCTGACAGTGATTTTAAAATCCAGTCTGATCTATTACGGGAGCATTTTAATGAAAAGGGATATCCTTAAAATATGCTTTTAATAAAGTGAATAAATTACAAGAAAAAATTTAATAAATAACCACAATAGAAGTGAAAAAAATAGAAACACTTCAAACTGAAAGTTAAATTTTATTACAAACTATAATTCTTGCACTATTTTAACCCCATAAGGACCCAGCCAATTTTCAGTGTAGGACACGGCCATTTTTTTGCACATCTGACCACTGTCACTTTAAACATTAATAGCTCTGGGATGCTTTTACCTTTCATTCTGATTAGGAGATTATTTTTTCGTGACATATTCTACTTTATGTTAGTGGTAAAAAATTTTCGATACTTGCATCATTTCTTGGTGAAAAAATCCAAAATGTGATGAAAAATTTGAAAATTTGCATTTTTTTTTACTTTGAAGCTCTCTGCTTATAAGGAAAATGAATATTCCAAATAAATTATATATTTATTCACATATAAAATATGTCTACTTTATATTTGTATCATAAAGTTGACATGTTTTTACTTTTGGAAGACATCAGAGGGCTTCAAAGTATAGCAGCAATTTTCCAATTTTTCACAAAATTCTCAAAATCGAAATTTTTCAGGGACCAGTTCTGTTTTGAAGTGGATTTGAAGGGTCTTCATATTAGAAATACCCCATAAATGACCCCATTATAAAAACTGCACCCCTCAAAGTATTCAAAATTACATTCAAAAGGTTTGTTAACCCTTTAGGTGTTTCACAGGAATAGCAGCAAAGTGAAGGAGAAAATTCTAAATCTTCATTTTTTAAACTGGCATGCTCTTGTAGACCCAGTTTTTGAATTTTTACAAGGGGTAAAAGGAGAGTAATCTTCCTAAAATGTGTAACCCAATTTCTCTTGAGTAAGGAAATACCTCATATGTGTATGTCAAGTGTTCGGCGGGCGCAGTAGAGGGCTCAGAAGGGAATAAGCAACAGTGGGATTTTGGAGAGTGAGTTTTTCTGAAATAATTTTTGGGGGGCATGTCACATTTAGGAAGCCCCTATGGTGCAAGAACAGCAAAAAAAAAACACATGGCATACTATTTTGGAAACTAGACCCGTCAAGGCACGTTCCAAGGGGTCCAATGAGTCTTAACACACCACAGGTGTTTCACAACTTTTTGTTAAAGTTGGATGTGTAAATTTTTTTTTTTCAGTAAAGTGCTAGCTTTCCCCCAAATGTTTAATTTTTACAAGGTTAATAGGAAAGAATGCCTCCCAAAATGTGTTACCCCATCTCTTCTGAGTATGGAAATACATCATATGTGCACGTCAAGTGCTCTGTTGGTGCACTACAATGCACAGAAAAGAAGGAGTCACATTTGGCTTTTGCAAAGTTAATTTTGCTGCAATGGTTTTTGGGGGGCATGTCCCATTTAGGAAGCCCCTATGGTGCCAGGACAGCAAAAAAAAAAAACACATGGCATACTATTTTGGAAACTACACCCCTCAAGGAACATAACAAGGGGTACAGTGAGCCTTAACACCCCACAGGTGTTTGCCGACTTTTCGTTAAAGTTGGATGTGTAAATGATTTTTTTTTCCCACTAAAATGCTGGTTTTCCCCAAAATTTTACATTTTACAAGGGGTAATAAGAGAAAATTACCCCCACAATTTGTAACCCCATCTCTTCTGAGTATGGAAATACCTCATATGTGCACGTCAAGTGCTCTGTTGGCGTACTACAATGCTCAGAAGAGAAGGAGTCACATTTGGCTTTTGCAAAGTAAATTTTGCTTAAATGGTTTTTTTGGGGCATGTCCCATTTAGGAAGTCCCTATGGTGCCAGGACAGCAAAAAAGAACCCCACATGGCATACTATTTTGGAAACTACACCCCTCAAAGAACGTAACAAAGGGTACAGTGAGCCTTAACACCCCCCAGGTGTTTGACGACTTTGGATGTGTAAATTATTTTTTATTTTCCACTAAAATGCTGGTTTTTCCCCAAATTTTACAAGGGGTAATAAGAGAAATGCTCCCCAAAATGTATAACCCCATCTTTTCTGAGTATGGAAATACCCCATGTGTGGACGTCAAGTGCACTGCGGGCGCACTACAATGCTCAAAAGAGAAGGAGTCACATATGCAAATTTTGCTGAAATGGGGGAGCATATCACATTTAGGAAGCCCCTATGGTGACAGGACAGCACAAAAAAAAAAAAAAAAAACACATGACATACTATTTTAGAAACTAAACCCTTCAAGGAATGTAACAAGGGGTACAGTGAGCCTTAACACCCCACAGGTGTTTGATAAATATTCATGAAGTGGGATGTGAAAATGAAAAATTTGATTTTTTTACACTAAAATGCTGGGGTTACCCCAAATTTTTCATTTTCACAGGTGGTAAAAGGAGAAAATGTCATTGTAAATGTGTAAATACATTCCTTTGGAGTAAGGACATACCTCATCTCTTGGCGTAAACAACATGCACACCGGTCTCAGAGGTGCCGGAGATCAGTCAGGGTCCTTGAGCTTTGGCTTTCTCCTATGGTGCAAGAACACTGGGACCCCCCCTCAAGGGGCATTACATGGGGTAAATAACTGGGGTACACTAAATAACTAAAATGGGGTACAGTGGGACATAAAATTATAAATTATGTTCCCAGAATGATGACCCAGAGCATAGCCAAAACTAAAAAAATATGCCCACCCCAAACCCTATGCTCTGAATCATCATTCTGGTAATGTGATGTGTGTGGCCGTCCCTAACTTGTTGCCTCAAATGCGCACCCCGCTCAGGTGGAGAGAGAGCGCTGCGCATTTGAGGCAACATAAAAAGTCCCCGATGTTAGTGACTCAGTGACCCATGACCCCTTTTTTGTAAAAAAAAATACCCCCAGAGGTCTTATCAGTTTTTTGTTTTTTTTTCAGATGAAACATTATTTTGGGCAATTTAGTGGTTTATGGGGTTAAAACTGGGAATGTACTCTGAACTTGGTACATTGGGGTCAAATTATGGAAAATTTAAATGAGAAGGGAAGCAATCCTTAATGAAGAGGCCAGGATGATCGGGGCAAGTGTCACATTGAGTGGTAGTGTCCTTCCGAATCCCCCTCTTTTAACACACTCTGCATCTTTTCTGGGTTCGTCCCTTCTTTCCAGTGTGGGTGACTTCACCTGGAAAGTGGTGGCCTGGGACGATCCTGGCACCTATAACTCCAGTTCCTTGGGAAGTCCGGCCTGCTCTTTCCCGATCGCCAAAGATCAGTACCTTTAGGACTTCTTCTTGGAACTGGAGTTATGTCCATGTGTTGCCAGCGTGATGGAACAGTACAAAAGAGTTGTACATGGCAACCTGTACCAAGTAGACCACAACTTTTTTGTACCATACCCGTGTATTGCGCATGGTCATGTATGGCTTGAGGACTTGATCAGAAAGATCAACTCCCCCTATATACAGATTGTAGTCCAGAATTCAATCGGGCTTGAGGACCGGTGTTGTGGTACCTCGCACAGGGACAGGTGAGCTGCCGTTGCCATGAATAGTGGTCAGCATAAGGACATCCCTTTTATCCTTATACTTGACCAACAACAGTTTTTCATGGGCAAGGGCACGGGACTCACCCTTGGGAATAGGTGTCTGGATCAAATTTAGAGGAATGCCTCTCTGGTTTCTCCGCACAGTCCCACAAGTGGACGTCGATCTGGCGGCAAGGGAGGGATGCTGGTATAAAAGTTGTCCACGTACACGTGGTAACCCTTATCCAGCAATGGGTGCACAAGGTCCCAAACGAGTTTCCCGCTAACACCCAGAGTGGGGGAACAATCTGGGGGTTCAATACGGGAATCTCGTCCCTCATACACTCTAAACTTGTAAGTGTACCCGGAGGTACTCTCACAAAGTTTATAGAGCTTCACGCCATATCGAGCCCGCTTTGAGGGAATATACTGGTGGAAGATGAGTCTCCCCTTAAAACTGATAAGAGACTCATAAATCGAGAGTTCCCTAAGCGGTACGTAGGCCTCCAAAAATTTATCTGCATAATGAAGGCATTTCCGAATGGCCTCGAACCGCTTCCGTGTCATGGCCATACTGTAAAGCGGGGTCGTGTATAGGACGTCCCCGCTCCAGTAAAGCCTGACACTAGGCTTTTTGTCCAGGCCCATATGCAGCAAGAGGCCCCAAAATGTCCTCATCTCTGCTGCATCAATGGCGCGCCATTCATTGGGCCTGGCCAAAAAAGAATCAGGGTGGTGGGCGATGAACTGCCTGGCGTACAGATTCGTCTGCTCCACCATTAGATTGACCAGGCCGTCACTGAAAAAATAACTGAAATAGTCAATTTCAGTGAACCCGGCCGTGTCAATCCGGATTCCGGAGTCGCCAACAAACTCCGGAGCCCATGGCTGATAACCCTCTGGGGGTTTCCATACAGGTTCACCGGAAGGGGGCTCCGGTAAACTTGTCTGGGGGGTCGGACTCCTAGTACCAGCGGCATTGTCGCTTGTACTAGTGCCGGCCACTGGGCCACTATCATGGGGGTTGCGTGGCCTCGCCTGGCGGCTTCTCCACCGCCGTACAGAGGACTCATCATCACTGCTAGATGATGAGGAGGACAATGAAGAACACAGGAATGTTGGATCTTCATCGTCCTCACTGGCAGATTCGGAATCGGAGGCAAGAAAAGCGTATGCCTCCGCTGCCGAAAATGCCTGGCGAGCCATCGCCTTTTTCTACGGTGGCGGGGGGGTATGTACTGTGTGTGATTGGTGTTACTATAAACTGTATGGGGGGGGGGGGAAGTGCTGCAGCCAAAAAAAATGGGGGGCCAAATGCAGTGCCCTGAGCCCCTAACAGGGCCCGGGTCACACTGAAACATTGCAGCGGACCCTCGGGGACCTATTAGGGGGTCGGGGGGGGGGATTTTTTTTTCACTTTTATTTAACTTTTTACTCTACCTTTCCCTGGATTGTATTCTTTCCCTGATCTATGGGGGGCTTCTTTTCTTCTGTGGGGGCTCCGATCTCAGTAGAGGGGGGGGGGTCCCGGTCTTCCTCCAGCAGCTCTGACCGCTGACTGAACCCAGCCAGCCGCGGGAGCTGCAGGAGGATGTGGTTAACCCCTCCCCTGCCGGCTGCCAATAGCAGCGATCCTGGGGGGGGGTGACAAAATCGCCACCTCCCCAGAGATACAGGAGGTGATCGGGGGTGTATCCTACACCCCGATCACCTTGTATCTCCGGGTCAGCGGGTCACCAGTGACCCGCATCAGCGGAATCACAATTGTGAATTTGCTTGCATCAGCAGGCATCCCGGTCCGATCCCCGCCCGGCGGGGACCGGCATTGTCCATGACGTACGCGTACGTCATGGGTCCTTAAGTACCAGGGTGTCATGACGTACGCGTACGTTAAGGGTCCTTAAGGGGTTAAAATCGGTGATTCCTCGGAAACCAGTCCTTACTTTTCGACGAGATAAAACATTACGTAATTATTTAGCACCTAGTTGAATGAAGAAATGTAATAAACAGAAACAAACTGCCTCCCCTGGGGACCCGGTACCTGTAGGCACCTCTGCATGTAATAATGTCAGGTGCCTCTGTTGCTCTTTGTTCATCATCGTACGTGGTATATTTATTAACATGTATATGCGGCATTCCATATGTTGACCACACGAACCTTGCGAGCTAGAATGAATAAGCACCGTTATAATATTAACAATAAATTTATGCTCCACAGTCCATCACACCATGTAATATTAGCACACATCGGGGATATACAAGGTCTTTCCCTATGCGTAATAGATTCTATCCCTGAGGACAGTCCAAACCGTTTGCAACAACTGATTAACCGCAAATCCTTCTGGATTTTTAAGATTAACACTTTGAATCCTGAAGGATTAAATGAGATGATTGAGAGAACCGTGAGATGATCGTTTTATATTACAATTATTATATTATATTTTAATAGATGCTGCTGCTTTTATGTGATGTGATTTTTTATAAGTGGTTTTATACAATTTTTTGCTGCTATTTTCGTTTGTTCATCCTGTTTGGAATGATTCTTAACCGGTTATTCCACACTGTCATCATTTCCATTGCCAGTCATGTGCTTTACAATCTGTGCCTCTCCCCTATATAATCTGGCCTTTTAGCTTTACCTGCATGCCTGATGAAAGGGCCATCCCGGCCCTGAAACGTGTTGTATGCATTAAATAAAATTCTACAAGTTATCCATTGTGGTTCCTACCTTGTTCCTGGGAGATTTGGCAGTGCGGGAGTACTTCCAAACCATTCTATTGTGCTCTCTTCAGTATCCAATGCAAGCCAGTTCAGTGTGGGAAGCCTGCAGCAGCCGTGTAGCACCTCCGGTGTGATCTCTGTTAAACCTTCTGAGCGTTGTGCTTCGTTCATTGCACAACTATCCAAGGTGAGCATAATACTCACTGTCCTTTTTATTCATTCACCTGGTGATCCTACACATGGAAGCGCTCCTGTTCCCTTTTGTTTTTTCAAGATATTAGAGGGGACACTACTTTATTAGCAACATGAAAGACCATCAATTCCCAAAATGGTCCTTATAGATCCCTTTATAAAGTTTTTATGAAAAAATATCCTATAATTGGCATCCACCATGATGCATCCCATGACTTGACTCCCCTAAGGTTACCTATTTAGAGTGGAGACTCGGGATGACAGGGACCTATGGGCCCTCCTCTTTCCCTATGCTAGCTTATTTCCCTACACCTAGGCGGGGGTACCCATCCTTCAAAGGAAGGCCCTGCTCACAAACCTCCTACTTTGCCTATTGAAGTACTATGCTTAGCGGTGGATCCAACTATTAGACCTACTAAGGTCTCCACTATCTAAAAAGCCACCATGCTAACAAGGGGAGTCAAGGCATTTATGGGTCCATGGTGATTGCTAATCTAGCCCCCTATTTCCCCCCAAAAGATAAGGGTTACTACACTGATATAGCAGGCAAAATTAATCTGATCATTAAGTACTGATGGGGACATAGTTCCTATTTCATGTATCCACCTGCATTCTTTTTGAAGTAGAATACGTTCAAAATCCCTGCCCCTTTCTGGTGGGTATAATCTTTCTGAACCCACAAATTTAATTTATTTTATGTTACCTGCATTTTTCTCGTTCATGTGGTTAGCCATTGAGGTGTCTCGTTTGTGTCTTATGTCTCCTAGATGTTCCAAAATACGTTTTTTAATCATTCTCAATTTTTCCAATGTATCTCATGTTGCAAGTGCATTCTGCCATATAAATAATATGTGGGGTACTGCAATTAATGAAGTCTTTTATTAGGTGTCTATTGCCTGAACTCCTATTGTGGATGTTTTTCGTTTTCAATACATTAGGGCACGCTTTACACTGCCCGCATGCATGCAAAGTATCCTTTAGGCAAAGGTGCTTGATCCATCGGGTTACGACCAGGGACCCCTTTTGAGGATAGGTGACTATGAGTAAGAATATCTCCCAAATTCCGACCACGTCTATATGTAATTCTTTATATCGAGGTCCATCTGAAGTACATTGCAATACTTTTGGAGTAATTCCCTCATCACTGAAGATCCCTGGTCGTAAGATGCTATAATCCATGTTACATTTTTCCCTGTGTCCCTTTGTTTGGGTACCAGTAATGATTCTCTTGGTGTACTAAGAGCTTTCCTATAAGCTGTCGATAGCACATGTTTTGGATATCCCCATTCCTTAAAACATCCTTCTAGATTCTTAGCCTCCACAATAAAGTCCTGATGTTCCGAGCAATTCCTCCTGAGGCAGAGATACTGCCCGCTCGGGATACCCCTTTTGAGGGGTCCCAGGTGGCAGCTCTCCCACCTCAGTGGCTTTCCTGTGTACCTGCGTCCTCAAACTCCCATTGTGATTTTTGAGGATATTAACATCCAAAAATGATAGTGACTTCTTACTAACTTCAGACGTAAAAACAGACCCAACGTTTTGGAGTTTAAAGATGTAATAAACTCCTTAAATTGGGTCACAGTACCCTGCCACAGAATAAGTATGTCATCTATGAAGCGTGCCCATAAAAATGCACGCTCACAGAAATATTCCCTAGTCCCTGCAAACACTGACGTCCCGTCCCACCAACCCAGAGTAAGATTGGCATAGCTGGGGGAACAAGGGCTCCCCATAGCCATTCCTCTGAATTGGTGGAAGTAACTATCATTAAATAAGAAATAATTGTGCGTTAATACAAAATCGAGCAATTGTAACACAAAGTTGTTATGTGATCTCATGTAAGTCCCTCAAAATGATAAATAGTATGATACAGATTGAAGTCCCACTTCATGGAGTATTAATGAGTACAGAGCCTTTCCGTCGATACTCGCAAGTAACGTCTCGTTATCGACTGTGAGACCCTCAAATTTTCTTAATAAATCCATTGTATCTCTGGTATACAATGGTAAGGATAAAACAAATCCTTTCAAAATCTGATCTATATATATACCCAAAATTTGCCCCAGACCTCCTATCCCGGCCACAATAGTTCATCCCTTTAGAGGGGTAGGGCCTTTATGGACCTTTGGCAGGGCATAGAAGGTCGGGACAACAGGGTATCTAGGCAACAAAAAGGAGATTTTTTAACACTTACTGTAAAATCTCTTTCTTGAAGGATCCATTGGGGGACAGAGACCGTGGGTGTATGCTGCTGTCTCTAGGAGATATGACACTATGGCAACAAAGAAGTCGGCTCCTCCCAGCAGGATATACCTTCTTCCAGGCCCTGAGGTAATCAGTTTTAGTACCAGTGCAATAGGAGAGAACCGACAGGTCAAGGAAAAAACACGAACTGTCCGAGAACCAGAAGAAAAGATATAACTGAACACACCCTCGGACAGAGAACCAAAGAGAAACCCAAAAGGGCGGGAGCTGTGTCCCCCAATGGATCCTTCGAGAAAGAGATTTTACGGTAAGTGTTAAAAATCTCCTTTTCTCTATCGGTTCCATTGGGGGACACAGACCGTGGGATGTACCAAAGTCGTCCCTTGAGTAGGCAGATAATCAGTCAGGCAGACGGTTGTTCCACTGCCGCCTGCAGCAGTTTATGGCCCAGACTAGCATCAGCCGATGCGAAGGTATGAACCCGGTAGAACCTCGAGAAAGTGTGCAAAGACTACCAAGTAGCCGCCTTGCAAGCCCCCTACAGCGATAGGCTTGCGAAATGGCAGACCGGATCCACCGAGGAGTGGTAGCCTTGGAAGCAGGTTGTCCCTTACGACGATCTTCCGGGACAAAAAAGGAATAGAACTGAAGAAACGAAGAAGAGATAGAGAGGTAATACCTAACAGCCCAAACCACATCCAGTTTGTGGAGTAAATGCTCCCTAGAATGAGAAGGAGCGGGACAAAAGGAGTGAAGAACAATGTCCTCATTGAGATGAAAAGCCGAAACAACCTTAGGCAAAAAGGAAGGATCTGGCCGGAAGACAACCTTGTCCTGGTGAAGCACCAGAAACGGAAAATGGCAGGAGAGAGCTGCCAAATCAGACACTCTCCGAATGGAGGAGATAATAACAAGAAAACGCCACTTTCCAAGGGGTTCAAAAGGTTCACCTTGGAGTACCCCCAGAACCAGATACAAGTCCCAAGGGGGAGAAGGTGACCGATAATGAGGGTCAGCTTGCGCCACTCCTTGAAGGAAGGTCTGGACATGAGAATTAGAAGCCAGAGGACGCTGGAAAAGAATAGAAAAGGCCGAAACCTGACCCTTAAGGGAACTGAGAGACAATACCAGTTCCATTCCCGACTGCAAGAAAGAGAGAAGACCGAAAAGGTAACAGGACACAAGACCTGAGCTTCACACCAACTAAAATAAGACCGCCAGGTACGGTGGTAAATTTTTGCTGAGGAGGACTTACAAGCCTTGAGCATGGTGCGAATGACTTGGGAAGAGAAACCGCGGCTCTCAAAACCGCGGTCTCAACCGCCACGCCGTCAAAGCAGAGACGGTAATAGGGGGGGCACAGGAGATCTGAGATAGGAGGTCTGGATTATAGGGAAGGCGCAACGTTAAGTCATTCAGGAGCCTGACCATGACGATGTACCACGCCCGCCGGGCCCAGGCTGGGCCACTAGAATGGCGGAAACGTCCCACTGAGAGTTTCCTCAAGACCCCGAAAAGAAAAGAAAGGGAGGAAACAGATAAGGTAGGGCAAAGTCCGACCACCAAATAGACAAGGTAGGGCAAGGCTCGACCAAGAGAGAGAGGAACGCTTCGGTTGTGGCGGGACAAGCAGAGGTCCACAACTGGAGCGCAGATCACACGCAGGGGTTGCAGATCACAGCAAACACCCCTGGATGTAGGGACCAGTGGCCTTGGACAACTGAGGACCGGCCGAGAAGATCACATCCCAGGGACGGCCAGACTGAAGATAACTGAGATGGCCGGAAACCTGAGTTACACCCAGGAGGGAAATTTCCAAGAAGCAAGCAAAGAAAGAATTGCCCTAGGCCCCAGAATGTTGAAGGGGAAAAAGCTTCTCGGTGGGCAAGACCCCAGAACGGGCCGGCCCTGAAAACACCTCCCTAGCCTGACAGACTGGCAGGGATGGACAGGAAGGAACACCCCCGAAAAAAATGAGGGGGAAAACGAAGCCACCATAGAAGGGACCAACAAGACTGACGAGAGAGAACGATCTTGCGGCCGAGAGACAATGGAGACCTGTCACACTGGAAGAAAATCACCAGTTGAAGAGGTCGGTGATAAAACTGGGCAAATGGCATGGCCTCCACAGCCGCCGCCAATCGACCCAGGACATCCATGCAAAAGCGAATGGAAACTGGAGTAGGGAGCCGAAGGCATCAGACTCTTGAAAAGAGTTGGCGGAGTCAAAAGCGGGCAGAGGCCGCATCGAACTGGAGCCCCAGGAGAGCAGTTGGGCATGTCCCAAATGACCATCCAACCGAAGTGAGAAAAGGTCTGGAGGTTGAGACTAAGACTCTCCAGGATCTGGGTCCTGGCTGGAGCTCAGATCAGGAGGTAGTCCAAATAAGGAATCACGGAAACAACTGTTGTTCGTAAAAAGGCTATCACAGGCACCAGGACTTGGTAAAGGTCCGCGGAGAAGTGGCCAGACCGAAATGGATAGCCACAATAGAAAATGACCGTCCGGAACTGCAGAGCGGAGGTACCACTGATGACCGGGAAATAATGAGAAGTGGAGGCAGGCATCCTTGATGTCCACCGAGGAACGAAAACTCCCCTTGAACCATGGACGCCAGCACCGAACGGAGAGACTCCATTCGGGATGGGAACGCAAGATGCTGACTGAGATACTCGAGAAGCAAGACTGGGCGAACAGAAACGCCTTTCTTGGAGACCACAGAGAGGTTGGAATAAACCTCGAAAAACGTTCCCCGGATGCTGCATGTCCACGCATCCCGGAGGGTGAGAGGCGACCAACCACCCGAGAGAGGTCGGCGGGTGGGGGCGACCCTTCAGGCCGAGGAAGGCCTACGGGTGCCTGATGGAGCCGCCAAATGGCCGGAACGGATAGCCAACCTCCGGGAGGAATGGGATTGGAAAGAGGAGCCCTCTTCCCATGAAGGCGCCTGGCCGGACCCTTTGTTGGTACCAAAGGTCCGCAGAACCGGAAGGAGAACTTACGACGGAAAGGGGTTCTGTGAGTCTTACCAGAGGTAATGAAGAACTCTTTTTTCGCCCGTCGCCTCACTTTCTGAAGGTGGCATCCGCATTCCAGGCTTAAAGCCACATGAAGGGACGGTGGCTACCAGGTAGCTTGTGGTAAAGGCAGCACAGTGGCTGCACATGGAAGCAGAACACAGAAAAATCTCCGGCTGCAGAGCATCGGAGAGCTAGATTAAATAAATCCTCCGGAGGGATCTTGTAGACTACCCTGGCGGAGCTGGAAGACAATACTAAAAGGGCCTTTGACACCCAGGCAGAAGCAAAAGCAGGAAGAACCTGCTGCCTCAAGGGCAGAGATTGCCAAAATATCCACCTTCATGTCCGCTGGATTCTTGAAGGCAGCCGCATCAGCCAACGGCCGGGAAGGCGTCTTAGAGAGGCGGGAGACCGGCGGATCCACAGTTGGACAGGAGGTCCACCGAGCAATGAGGTCCTTGGCGAAGGAATACCGCGCTTGAACCTTCTTCGTTTCCAGAAACTTCTTGTCAGGGTGACTTCAGGCGGATACCCACAGGGCGTAAAATTCAGCGTGAGAGCTGAAAATCTTGAGTGCCGGTCGGGCACAAAGAAAGAAGACTTCTGGAGCGACGTCTGAAGTTCCTGGGTCCTTTAGATGGAAGATGTCTCTTATGGCCGCAACCACTGAGTACACCACATCAGGCACATCCGTGCGGTCCTCTGAGTCGGAGGCCAAATCAGAAACCTCATCTACAAGTTCTCCAGGTGAATGGGAACGAGGTGAGGCAGCACTGGAAGAGGTCGGACACGATGAAAGAAAACTTTTGGACCACGTCCGAAGTTCCTGGGTCCTTTAGCTGGAAGGTGTCTCTTATGGCCGCAACCAATGAGTACACCACATTAGGCACATCCGTGCGGTCCTCTGAGTCAGAGGCCGAATCAGAACTTCTTCCACAAGTTCTCCAGGTGAATGGGAACGTGTGAGGCGGCCCTGGAAGAGAGAGAGATGGACCTGGTACGCTGGTCTGGAGAGCCAGAGCGGCGACCCTGGGAGCATTCTCTAGAGCAGCGACGCTTGCACAGGTGTATATACAGTTGCTATTCATTGTTTCTACACTTCACTGGGGGCACAACAGTTTTCGCTCTCATTGGAGTCTTGTCTTGTTCATAGGAGCGCAGTATCTGCGCTCTAACTATTGTTCGCTAGTGTAAAATGCGTTCCCATTAGTTTCTATAACAACGCTACATCTGGCACTCTGCCAGACGCAACGTTTATACCTGTGGGACATACTCCCGACCATTGCGTTTATTCCCTTGCGGTCGCGGTGTTTTCCGCGACTTACTTTCTACGGGTGCTATCTTACTTGGTGTTTTCTGGCACGCCCTTCTTCTCCTTCACTCCTTCCTGCCGCCTCAGCTTCGCGCGCAGCTGACGCGTGGAGGGGCGGGCACTTCGGGAGGAGCACTCTCCGCTCCTCCAATCACAGCGTTTAGGTGCCGTAGTCTCACGAGACTACGTCTCTAAACGCTGAGACTAGGCTTCTTCCTCCCACCGCATCACAAGTTCAGCGCGAGTGGCGTAGAGGAGAGGAGCCTGAACATTAGGAGCGCCCAAACTGTAGGTTGTCAGAGATATATTCCACAGGTGGGATTTACTCCTATCTGGATAGAGCAAATTTTGTAGTTAGCTCTAGAGATTATAGTCCTAATATCTCCAACATGTCTGATGTAGATAATGCCAGGGATTTGCCAGGTGCAGAGGCTAACCCTGATTCGGCACAGTTTATGAACGCTGCCCAAATTCAGGGCCTCATTACAAAGTCCGTGCAGGCGGCCCTGGCGTCCGCTGTGCTCCCTTCAGGCTCTCAACACTCACTGCCTCACAGTATTGAGCCTTTGGTAAAAAGGGGTAAGGCCTCACAAAAACGCAAACACACTATTCCAGCATCCGACTCCCCGGCAGGGGATGAACAATTGGTGCCCCCGCCAGTCCCTAACACGGACTGCCAACCCATACTTCCTCCTAACTCTCTCCGACCCTTGAGCCTCGAGGAGTTAAAGAACAAGAGGCATAAGTCCGCTAGGCGGACAAAACCAAATTCTTTTGTGGACTCCTCTGATGAGTAATCGTCCAGAGACTCTGAATCATCTGCTGAGTCTGCATCTATTGATGAGGAGGTTGGGACCGCAGCGTTCCCTGATAACGCTAACCCTGAGCTCAAGGGCGATGCCATACTGGACTCTCTGGGAGAACCATTTTTTGATCCAGACGACATTTCGCACCCACTGGTGAATGGACACCTCTCCCCCAGGTGTCTAAGTTTGTTGAACACTGGACCCGAAGGTCCATTCAATGGTCGAACAGGAACAAGTTGAGGGCGGAGTGTCCTAGGCCCTCGATTCCTAAAAAATTGGCCGCTACCCCTGAGGTCGACCCTATCCTTATGAAATACCTCACTAAAAATGGTAAATTTACTAAAAAAAGGCATTGAACGGTCCTTTAAATCTATCCAGGACCGGATACTTGATCTCCTGGGACCTCTGACAAAGATTCTTAATCTGTCTGAGCAAGCGGCTGCATCCAGCCAACCAGTAGATCTTAATCAACTCAGGGGTTGGGCCCTACGGGCCATTTGTATGCTAGGATCCGCCAATACCACCTGCGCTACCGAAAGGTGTAGGTCCATACTTATGAGGCTAGATCCTCAACTTTCTCATCTGGCGGAGTCCGAGCCGGGTCCCTCGGCCGAGGGCATGCTGTTCGGAGACACTCTAATCAAGGACATAAATAAATTCGAGGGTCTCTTTACCAGTTTGGACAAGGCCCAGACGTCCTTGAAAAAGTCCAACCTCTCAAACAAAATTTTTGCTAAGGCCGGCAGAAATAAGGGCCGATCTGCCGGACGATCTACCTACTATAGGCCAAACCCCCGAGCTCCAGTTCAGTACCCACAGGCTCCTCCATCCTATCCGCTTCCCGTGGCGCAACCCGCGCCATTTTTCCCTCCGAGAGGTAGACCATGGAGAGGACGCGGTTCCAGAGGATATCCCCGTTCCCGTCCATCATCGGGTGAGTACCCCAATTCACACACACTCTCACATCCCAGTGGGGGGCAGACTGAAATTTTTTACCCACGTCTGGTCTGCGATTACGGCAGACGCGTGGATCCTCAGTGCAGTAGCAGGATACCAGATAGAATTTCACTCCCTTCCGGAGCTGGATGTGCTCCCACCCCCCATACGATTCTCCAACCTCAACGCCACTCTCATAGACAGCGAGCTGCAGGATCTCCTGTCAAAACAAGCTGTCATGGAAGTCGATCCATCATCTCCGGGGTTTATCAGCAATCTCTTCTTAGTCAAGAAGAAAGGTGGCAAAATTTGAACCAACATGTAGTGTACAGACACTTCAAAATGGAAGGGATCCACTTCCTTCGGGATCTCTTGTGGCCAAGGGATTGGCTGATAAAGGTAGACTTAAAGGACGCCTACCTTACCGTACCCATTCACCCTTCATGCCAACAATTTCTCTGCTTCCTTTGGAGAGGTCGAATGTGGCAATTCACTTGCCTTCCTTTCGGCCTATCGTCCGCCCCATGGTGCTTCACCAAACTGCTGAAGCCCGTGGTAGCATCCCTGCGGAGCAGAGGAGTACGGCTAATCATATATCTGGACGACCTGCTTATCATGGCTCGTTCCAGGGCTCAGGCCATTATCCATATGGAATGGACGGTTTCCCTGTTACATGACTTGGGATTCCTGATCAATCAAGAGAAATCTGTTCTCGCCCTGGCTCAGGAAATGGAATTCCTAAGCTTTTTGGTGGATACCGCACAAGTGGTTCTCCGGCTTCCCGCGTCCAAACTAACCCTCATCCGCAAAGAGATCAGGGCTGTGCTTCGCAAGGGTTGCGTATCCTTGCGCATCCTTGCTCGTCTGGTGGGCCTATTGTCGGCCTCCATCCAAGCTATATTTCCGGCCCCACTCCATTATCGGGCCCTTCAGAGGCTAAAAACTCTACACCTTCGACAGGGTCTCAGATATGCGGACGTGGTACCCCTCTGTCCGGAGGCTGCGGAAGAATTGCAGTGGTGGCTTCGTCATGCCGTCGAGTGGAACGGCAAGACCATATTCAATTCCAGTCCGGACTTCATCATAGAGTCGGATGCGAGCCGTCAGGGTTGGGGCGCTCGGTGCGGGGAGTCCTCCACAGGAGGGACGTGGTCCGCAGAGGATTCGCTGTTGCACATCAACGCGCTGGAACTCCTGGCGGCGTTTTTCGCCATCAGAAGTTTTTTACCACAGGCATACAATTGCTGTGTGCTATTGCGCATGGACAATATGACAGCGGTTCTGTCACGATGCCGGCTGGCAGGTAGTGGATCCTCTGTGCCGGAGAGGGATTGGCGTGGACCGTGCTAGTGGATCGGTTCTAAGTCACTACTGGTTTTCACCAGAGCCCGCCGCAAAGCGGGATGGTCTTGCTGCGGCGGTAGTGACCAGGTCGTATCCACTAGCAACGGCTCACCTCTCTGGCTGCTGAAGATAGGCGCGGTACAAGGGAGTAGACAGAAGCAAGGTCGGACGTAGCAGAAGGTCGGGGCAGGCAGCAAGGATCGTAGTCAGGGGCAACGGCAGGAGGTCTGGAACACAGGCTAGGAACACACAAGGAAACGCTTTCACTGGCACAATGGCAACAAGATCCGGCAAGGAAGTGCAAGGGAAGTGAGGTGATATAGGGAAGTGCACAGGTGATCAGACTAATTGGAACCACTGCGCCAATCAGCGGCGCAGTGGCCCTTTAAATCGCAAAGACCCGGCGCGCGCGCGCCCTAAGGAGCGGGGCCGCGCGCGCCGGGACAGGACCGACGGAGAGCGAGTCAGGTACGGGAGCCGGGGTGCGCATCGCGAGCGGGCGCTACCCGCATCGCGAATCGCATCCCGGCTGGAGGCAGTATCGCAGCGCCCCGGGTCAGTGGATCTGACCGGAGCGCTGCAGTGAGGAGAGTGTAGCGAGCGCTCCGGGGAGGAGCGGGGACCCGGAGCGCTCGGCGTAACAGTACCCCCCCCCTTGGGTCTCCCCCTCTTCTTAGAACCTGAGAACCTGAGGAGCAGACTTTTGTCTAGGATATTGTCCTCAGGTTCCCAGGATCTCTCTTCTGGACCACAACCCTCCCAATCCACTAAAAAAAAGGTTTTCCCTCTGACCTTTTTTGATGCCAGAATCTCTTTGACGGAGAAGATGTCCGAGGAGCCGGAAACAGGAGTGGGAGGAACAGATTTGGGAGAGAAACGGTTGATGATGAGTGGTTTAAGAAGAGAAACGTGAAAGGCATTAGGAATACGAAGAGAAGGAGGAAGAAGAAGTTTGTAAGAGACAGGATTAATCTGGCACAAAATTTTGAAAGGACCAAGATAGCGTGGTCCCAACTTGTAGCTAGGGACACGGAAGCGGACATATTTAGCGGAGAGCCATACCTTGTCTCCAGGGGAAAAAATGGGAGGAGCTCTTCTTTTCTTATCCGCGAACTTCTTCATGCGTGATGAAGCCTGTAAGAGAGAATTTTGGGTCTCTCTCCATATGATGGAAAGGTCACGAGAAATTTCATCCACAGCGGGCAGACCAGAGGGCAAGGGGGTAGGGAGGGGGGGAAGAGGGTGACGGCCGTACACCACGAAAAATGGGGATTTGGAGGAAGATTCAGAGACTCTGAAGTTATACGAGAATTCGGCCCATGGAAGGAGATCTGCCCAGTCATCCTGGCGGGAGGAAACAAAATGTCGTAAATAATCACCCAAGACCTGGTTAATTCTTTCTACTTGTCCATTGGATTGGGGATGATATGCAGAAGAAAAATTTAATTTAATCTTGAGTTGTTTACAGAGAGCCCTCCAGAATTTAGACACGAATTGGACGCCTCTATCCGAGACGATCTGCGTAGGCAACCCGTGAAGACGAAAAATGTGTACAAAAAATTGTTTAGCCAACTGAGGCGCTGAAGGAAGACCAGGAAGAGGGATGAAATGTGCCATTTTGGAGAATCGATCAACGACCACCCAAATAACAGTGTTGCCACGGGAAGGGGGTAAATCAGTAATAAAATCCATACCAATCAGAGACCAAGGCTGTTCGGGGACAGGCAGGGGATGAAGAAAATCAGCGGGCTTCTGGCGAGGAGTCTTATCCCGGGCACAGATAGTGCAGGCTCGCACAAAGTCCACAACATCCGTCTCCAGAGTCGGCCACCAATAGAAGCGGGAGATGAGTTGCACAGATTTCTTGATGCCCACATGACCTGCAAGATGGGAGGAGTGACCCCATTTGAGGATTCCGAGGCGTTGGCGTGGAGAAACAAAGGTCTTTCCTGGAGGAGTTTGCCTGATGGAGGCTGGAGAAGTGGAAATCAGGCAGTCAGGAGGAATGATGTGTTGCGGAGAGAGTTCAACTTCCGAAGCATCCGAGGAACGAGAGAGAGCATCGGCCCTAATGTTCTTATCGGCAGGCCGAAAGTGAATTTCAAAATTAAATCGGGCAAAGAACAGAGACCACCGGGCCTGGCGAGGATTCAGCCGTTGGGCAGACTGGAGGTAGGAGAGGTTCTTGTGATCGGTGTAAATAATAACTGGAAATCTTGATCCCTCCAGCAGATGCCTCCATTCCTCAAGTGCTAATTTGATGGCTAGAAGCTCTCGATCCCCGATGGAGTAGTTCCTCTCCGCCGGAGAGAAGGTCCTAGAAAAAAAACCACAAGTGACAGCATGCCCGGAAGAATTTTTTTGTAGAAGAACAGCTCCAGCTCCCACTGAGGAGGCATCAACCTCCAATAGGAAGGGTTTGGAAGGGTCAGGTCTGGAGAGCACGGGAGCCGAAGAAAAGGCAGACTTGAGTCGTTTAAAGGCGTCTTCCGCTTGAGGAGGCCAAGACTTGGGATCGGCATTTTTTTTGGTTAAAGCCACGATAGGGGCCACAACGGTAGAAAAATGTGGAATAAATTGCCTGTAATAATTGGCGAACCCCAAAAAGCGTTGGATAGCACGGAGTCCGGAGGGGCGTGGCCAATCTAAGACGGCCGAGAGTTTGTCTGGATCCATTTGTAGTCCCTGGCCAGAGACCAAGTATCCTAGAAAAGGAAGAGATTGGCATTCAAACAGACATTTCTCAATTTTGGCATAGAGTTGATTGTCACGAAGTCTCTGAAGAACCATACGGACATGCTGGCGGTGTTCTTCTAGATTGGCAGAAAAAATCAGGATATCGTCCAGATATACAACAACACAGGAGTATAAAAGATCACGAAAAATTTCATTAACAAAGTCTTGGAAGACGGCAGGGGCGTTGCACAGGCCAAAGGGCATGACCAGATACTCAAAGTGTCCATCTCTGGTGTTAAATGCCGTTTTCCATTCATCCCCCTCTCTGATGCGGATGAGATTATAAGCACCTCTTGAGTCCAGTTTAGTAAAGATGTGGGCACCTTGGAGGCGATCAAAGAGTTCAGAGATGAGGGGTAGGGGGTAGCGGTTCTTAACCGTGATTTTATTAAGACCGCGGTAGTCAATGCAAGGACGTAGGGAGCCATCTTTTTTGGACACAAAGAAAAATCCGGCTCCGGCAGGAGAGGAGGATTTACGGATAAAGCCCTTTTTCAAATTTTCCTGGACGTATTCAGACATGGCAAGAGTCTCTGGGGCGGACAGAGGATAAATTCTGCCCCGGGGTGGAGTAGTGCCCGGGAGGAGGTCGATAGGACAATCATAAGGCCTGTGAGGAGGTAGAGTCTCAGCTTGTTTTTTGCAAAAAACATCCGCAAAGTCCATATAGGCCTTAGGGAGACCGGTTACTGGAGGAACCACAGAGTCACGGCAAGGGTTACTGGGAACCGGTTTTAGACAGTCCTTGGAACAAGAGGGCCCCCAACTCTTGATCTCCCCAGTGGACCAATCCAGGGTTGGGGAATGAAGTTGAAGCCAGGGAAGTCCAAGGAGAATTTCAGAAGTGCAATTGGGGAGGACCAAAAGTTCAATCCTCTCGTGATGAGATCCGATGCTCATTAGAAGGGGCTCCGTGCGGAAACGTATGGTACAGTCCAATCTTTCATTGTTTACACAATTGATGTAAAGGGGTCTGGCGAGACTGGTCACTGGGATGTTGAACCTGTTGACGAGAGAGGCCAAAATAAAATTTCCTGCAGATCCAGAGTCCAAGAAGGCCATAGTAGAGAAGGAGAAGGCAGAGGCAGACATCCGCACAGGCACAGTAAGACGTGGAGAAGCAGAGTAGACATCAAGGACTGTCTCACCTTTGTGCGGAGTCAGCGTACGTCTTTCCAGGCGGGGAGGACGGATAGGACAATCCCTCAGGAAGTGTTCGGTACTAGCACAGTACAGGCAGAGGTTCTCCATGCGGCGTCGTGTCCTCTCTTGAGGTGTCAGGCGAGACCGGTCGACCTGCATAGCCTCCACGGCGGGAGGCACAGGAACGGATTGCAGGGGACCAGAGGAGAGAGGAGCCGAGGAGAAGAAACGCCTCGTGCGAACAGAGTCCATATCTTGGCGGAGCTCCTGACGCCTTTCGGAAAAACGCATGTCAATGCGAGTGGCTAGGTGAATGAGTTCATGTAGATTAGCAGGGATTTCTCGTGCGGCCAGAACATCTTTAATGTTGCTGGATAGGCCTTTTTTAAAGGTCGCGCAGAGGGCCTCATTATTCCAGGATAATTCTGAAGCAAGAGTACGGAATTGTACGGCATACTCGCCAACGGAAGAATTACCCTGGACCAGGTTCAACAGGGCAGTCTCAGCAGAAGAGGCTCGGGCAGGTTCCTCAAAGACACTTCGGATTTCCGAGAAGAAGGAGTGTACAGAGGCAGTGACGGGGTCATTGCGGTCCCAGAGCGGTGTGGCCCAAGACAGGGCTTTTCCAGACAGAAGGCTGACTACGAAAGCCACCTTAGACCTTTCAGTGGGAAACTGGTCCGACATCATCTCCAGATGCAGGGAACATTGGGAAAGAAAGCCACGGCAAAACTTAGAGTCCCCATCAAATTTATCCGGCAAGGATAGGCGTAGACCAGGAGCGGCCCCTCGCTGCGGAGGAGGTGCAGGAGCTGGCGGAGGAGATGACTGCTGAAGCTGTGGTAGTAACTGCTGTAGCATAACGGTCAGTTGAGACAGCTGTTGGCCTTGTTGCGCTATCTGTTGTGACTGCTGGGCGACCACCGTGGTGAGGTCAGCGACAACTGGCAGAGGAACTTCAGCGGGATCCATGGCCGGATCTACTGTCACGATGCCGGCTGGCAGGTAGTGGATCCTCTGTGCCGGAGAGGGATTGGCGTGGACCGTGCTAGTGGATCGGTTCTAAGTCACTACTGGTTTTCACCAGAGCCCGCCGCAAAGCGGGATGGTCTTGCTGCGGCGGTAGTGACCAGGTCGTATCCACTAGCAACGGCTCACCTCTCTGGCTGCTGAAGATAGGCGCGGTACAAGGGAGTAGACAGAAGCAAGGTCGGACGTAGCAGAAGGTCGGGGCAGGCAGCAAGGATCGTAGTCAGGGGCAACGGCAGGAGGTCTGGAACACAGGCTAGGAACACACAAGGAAACGCTTTCACTGGCACAATGGCAACAAGATCCGGCAAGGAAGTGCAAGGGAAGTGAGGTGATATAGGGAAGTGCACAGGTGATCAGACTAATTGGAACCACTGCGCCAATCAGCGGCGCAGTGGCCCTTTAAATCGCAAAGACCCGGCGCGCGCGCGCCCTAAGGAGCGGGGCCGCGCGCGCCGGGACAGGACCGACGGAGAGCGAGTCAGGTACGGGAGCCGGGGTGCGCATCGCGAGCGGGCGCTACCCGCATCGCGAATCGCATCCCGGCTGGAGGCAGTATCGCAGCGCCCCGGGTCAGTGGATCTGACCGGAGCGCTGCAGTGAGGAGAGTGTAGCGAGCGCTCCGGGGAGGAGCGGGGACCCGGAGCGCTCGGCGTAACAGGTTCAATACGTCAACCGCTTAGGTCCAAAATCCTGGCGGATATCGCAAAGAATTTCTGGCACTTCTACCTACTCCGCAATATTGTACCAGTGGCGGAATATATTCCGGAGGTTTCCAATTCCGTGGCGGATTGGAATTCCCGTTACCTAATCGGTGCAAGCGATTGGAGATTAGATCGCTCAGTATTCGTGGCGTTACGACGACTCTGGGGTCCACTTAGTTTGGACCTCTTCGCCTCCCGCCTCAACCATCAACTACCCCAATTCTACAGTTGGAGGCCGGACCCGGAAGCTTGTGCAGTCGATGCGCTTCGACAACGCTGGCCGGAGGGGACGCATTATGCGTTTCCACCGTTTCCAATGATATCCAGGGTTCTCCTTCATGTGATGAACCAGGGGGCGACGATTGTGTTGATCACTCCCTGGTGGCCGACGCAACCGTGGTTCCCTCTCCTTCTTGGGATGGCGATCGACTATCGGTTGCTTCCTCATCTCCCTCACCTTCTCACCAATCCGACCAAGGGTCTCCACCCTCTGGTGCTGGAAGGCAAACTGCCTCTCCTCGCGTGGTTGGTTTCGGGGTCCCAGAATCAGATAACAACCTTTCAAAATCAGCTAGGGATCTCCTCGCCCTGGCCTGGGCCCCCGGGACTCGATCGGCATATCGATCGGCCTGGGGACTCTGGGTCCGTTGGTGTGATCAACGGCAAGTTGATCCGGTTCACGCTCCTGTGTCCGTAGTGGTCAACTACTTGGCGGACTCCTTTGAATCAGGGAAGTCTTTTAGTTCCATCAATGTCTACCGATCGGCTATCTCAGCCTATCATTGCCCGGTGGACACCTTGCCTGTGGGCAAACATCCTCTGGTTTGCCGCCTTTTGAGGGGCGTTAAGTTTAAGCGACCCCCGCGTCCCAAATACCAGGCCACTTGGGATGTCTCCAAACTCCTGGACTTATTCTCCGCATGGGCGGATAACGAGGAACTTTCTTTACGGCTTCTATCCTTCAAATTGACCGTTCTGTTATGTCTGGTCTCTGTAAAACGGGTTTCAGATGTGAAAGCGTTGGATGTCTCCAGGCGTCAATTTTCGTCTGAAGGCGTTCGGTTTTCGGTCGTTCGTAGGACCAAAACCGGGATTCACTCGGTCTTTTATCCTTTTTTTCCCGATCATCCTCGTCTCTGTGTTGTTCGCTGCCTTCAGGCATATGAAGCAAAGACGACGAGCTTACGGTCACCAGATTCCTCTCAGCTCCTCATTTCCTATGTCCGACCACACCTACCAGTGTCATCAGCTACTTTTACCTGGTGGGTTCGGTCTGCCATGGACATGGCGGGGATAGATGTCTCCCTTTTCGGCGCACACTCTTCCAGGGGTGCTATGGCCACTAAGGTGGTTGCTTCTGGGGGTTCTCTCTCAGATCTGCTTTTGGCTGCGGACTGGTTTTCAGAGACGACTTTTCGCCAAAAACGGCTATGACGTCGTGTCAAGAAAGAGGAGGAGTTATGGTACAGCAGCCCCCTTTATAGGAGCCACCTGGGCTATGATTGGCTACAGGGACCTCAAAGGGGCTGCTGGGAGTTGTAGTTGAGAAAAGTTTTTTCTTTGAATTCATTAAACTGAAAGTTTTATTTTTTCTGCTATGGGCATTAATAAAGAAAGATTAATGCAAGATACTCGCCTCCTGTCTTCATATAACTAATATTTTCCGTCACAAGCTAGGAAAATCTCGATTTACCGTGCCCGAGCTGCAGCAGGGCACCGGAACTAACCAGACACATCAGCCGAAATACGAGTCTGTCTTACAGACACTGAGCATTTTCAATTGAATGGAGTAACCGTGCACAGCGTTGAAGATTTTAAAACACCACTGCCATCTTGTGGCAAGAAATGTGAATTACACAAGTGAAGGAATATTTTAACTCCTTAAGGACCAGCACAAGTAAACCTGTATGCCCCTGAAAGACCAGGCCTGTTTTTTCAAATCGGGGATGTCATTTGGAGTCATTTGGGGGGTATTCCTATGTTCTACCATAGTAGAATAACTCTGGTAATGTTTTGCCAATCACGATAATTCTGACATTGTTTTTTTGTCACAAGTTGTCCTTCATGTACATAGTAAAAGAAAGCCAATATCATTTGTAGTTTTTTTTACAATGCAAAAAATCATGAAATTAAAAAAAATTAAGATTTTTTGCTATTTTAACACTAATAGGTTGCATATATTTATACTTACTGACCAAATAGTTTATGAAACTTATACTTTCAGATGTCTACTTAATTTTGACAGCATTTTTTTGTTTTTAATTCACATTTTAAATTAATTAGAAGCTTAACAATTTAACTTGAAATTTTGAACATTTTGAAAATTTGAAAAGTACATCTTTTTTTTATGTGCTATGCAAGGTTTGCAGAAATTTGAAGGTGGTAGAACATAGGAATACCCCCCAAATGACTCCATTTTAAAAACTACACCCTTCAAGGTATTCGCTAGGGGGTACAGTGAGTATTTTAACACCATCGTTTTTTGACAGGAATTATTACAAAGTCAGTGTTAAAAATGCGAAATTAGCATTTTTTCACAAATGCATCATTTGCGGGACATATTTTTTGTACATCACTTCTGATATTGCAAGAAATGCAGCCTATATTTTATTAAGCTGCTCGGCCCGTGTTTGGAAATATCCCCGCTTAGGCCATATTTGGTTCCTTGGCCACGTGGTAGGACCCAGAAGGAGAGGAGCACCATTTGGCTTTCAGGACATCATTTTAGGCCGAATGGATTATAGGCCACACTTCATGCCTGCAAAGGGTTTTATCTGCGAGAACCATACAGAAACCCCACAAGTGACCCCATTTTGGAAACTACACCCCCTAAAGTATTCATCTAGACCAAATGTCAGTACTTTGAGTCCTTTTTGTGTGGCTGGAATGGATACAAAGTCAGTGGAAAAATTTAAAATTTCTTTTTTTTCTCACAAATGCATTATTTGTGGGACATATGTTTTGTACATTGCATCTGAAAAGTAGAAAATGCGCCCCATATTTTATTACGCTGTTCGTCCCGTGTTCGGTAATACCCCCGCTTAGACCATATTTGGTTGCATGGCCACATGGTGGGACCCAAAAGGAGAGGAGCCCCATTTGGCTTTCAGAATATCATTATACAAATTATGGGCCGCACTTCAACTTGCAAATTATTCTAGCTGTCAGAACAATGCCGCACCCCCAGAAGTGACCCCACTTTTGAAACTACACCCCCTAAAGTATTCACCTAGGGCAAAAGTGAGCACATTGAGCCCTTATTGCGTGGCTAGAATTATTTAAAAGTCAGTGGGAAAAATAGCAATTAACTTTTTTCCCCACAAATTCTTTATTTGTAGAACATCATTTTGGTAAGTCGCTCTTGAAATGGAGGAAATGCACCCATATTTTATCACGCAGTTCGTCCTGGGCTGGGCAGTACCCCTACTTAGGCCATATCTGGTTGCCTGACCGCCTGGTAGGACCAAGAAGGGCTCCCCTTTGGCTTTCAGGGCATCATTATGTGAATAGTCCCCATTCATACTGCGTTTCTGCAGTACAGGTGTCCGTTGTCATGTCAAAAAAGGATGCCAATGTATGCTGTAGCCGTCTCATTCAGAAATAAATGGAGATGCTACAGTATACATCAGTATCACTCTTTTTGACGTGATGCTGACAGATACCTCTAACACTGCACAGAGCACATACGCGGCTTATTTCACACCGCGGATGCTCCGCCAGCAGTCACAAGGGGTGAGATCACTGCTGTGGCTGGGTAGCTCAGTGTGTCCGCTCATGACTGCCAGCGAGAAATCCACAAAGTGGACACACAAAGCTACCAAGCCGCAGCAGGGAGCTCATTATTGTGACAGTTGGTGGGCATCCGCAGCATGTAATATGCTGCGGATGTGCGCCGTGTGATCCTACACATTATGCATTTTTATTTGTGATTATATTTATTTAATAAAAGTATTTTTATAATTTTTTTACACTTTTTTTACACTTTTTTATTTTATTTTTTTTTACATTTATTGTCTTTACACTTTCTTTTTTACACTTTTATTTTATATTTTTTTTACACTTTTTTTAATGCTTTGGAATACTTAGTATTCCAAAGCATTGCAGTTATATACTGTCTGCCAGTTTTACACTAGCAGGCAGCATATCAGGCAATAACCGGGGCAGACCTGGGGGTCCTAGTAAAGACCCCCGGCTGCCCAGGTAAGCAGCATCACCCCGCGATAGTTGCGGGGTGCTACAGGAGAGAGACCGAGGGAGCCCCTTCCCTCTGTCAAAACTCCTTACAGCTGGCGGTCGCTTCCGACTGCGGCTGTAAGGGTTAAACTGCCGGGACCGAAGTTTTCTTCTGTCCCGGCAGTAATGCAGGTCCCCGCCCGCCGGGGATTACACACAGCACCCCGCGATCGTGCTGCGGGGTGCTGCAGAGGTGACAGAGGAAGCTCCGGACGCGGCTGTAAGGGTTAAAATGCCGGGACTGAAGTTTATATATATATATATATATATATATATATATATATGATTATTACTTCATAATATAGTCCGTTGGCATTCTCCACACATATGGCATTATTTCTTGCTTGCCGTGCAGTAATTGCAGGGTTTTAAGGGTACATAGTGCTGAAGTATAGGGTCCATTGTAAGGACCTACCAGTATTTGTCCATCACTTGTCTCATTCAAAACCCCTGTGTATGGTTGTTGGTTACAAAGTGTACCTGATCATTTCCGGTCTTTTTCTGTCTTGGCTGAAGTAGTTGAGAGTGTGGTTGTTGTTTTGCTCTATTGTAAGCATGCTTTAAGTTGAGGTTGCAATACCCTCTGTTCCGAAATCGTTTTCGCAAATCATCGGCCTGGCAACAAAATTTCCTCAGATGAGCAGTTTCTTCAAGCACGTAAGTATTGGCCATATGGTACTGCCTTAATCATATGCTGTGAGTGAGAGAAGGAAGCGTGTAAGTACGTGTTGACCGAAGTCTTTTTACGAAAAACGTCAGTTTGGAGGTTACCATGGATATCAAGTTGTATAGAGACATCAAGAAAGCCAATTCGATCAAAGGCATAGTTATACATAACGAAAGTTCATAAGAACCAAGCCCGACCACCAGGTAGGCCAATAAGATCTGGCAATGGTAACCTGACATACAACGTGGCTAAATGTATTTATTACAAACTGAAGCCTCTGGTTGAGTGTTTGCCCTCTTATAGAAGGGATACCACGGATCTTCTACAGCGGATCGAAGGCATACATTTGGAACCTGACACTTCTACTTGTGACATTGAATCATTATACACCAGCATTAGACATGCAGATGGATTGGCTGCAACACATTTCTTTCTGACTACCAGCAATTACAAACCCGAAATGGTGAGTCTCATTATGCAGTTGCTTGAAATTACTTTGATGCACAATTTTTTTTACGATCAATGGGTCGCTTTTCCTGAGAGAGAGACCTATTCCTGGCAGATCACAGGGGATGTCTCAATGGACCACGTCCTTTCTTTGGGCTTGCTACATTGATGACGTCCATTGATGATCTGGCAGGGTGATTCTTTTCAGTTATCTACTTTTATGTATTTTTTGAATAACAACATTAAAGTTATGTATAACTATGCCTTTGATCGAATTGACTTTCTTGATGTCTCTATACAATGTAATATCCATACCTCCAAACTGATGTTTTTCTTAAAAAGACTTCAGTGAACACGTACTTACATGGTTCATCCTCTCACCCACAGCATATGATTAAGGCAGTACCATATGGCCAATACAATACAATGTGCTCGATTAATCTGCTCATCTGAGGAAAATTTCAAGGCACAGGCCGATGATTTGTGAAAACGATTTCAGAACAGAGGGTATAGCAACCGCAACTTAACCTCTTAAGGACTTAGGGCGTACCTGTTAAAAACGGGGTCACGCCATGACCCTGCATCACACCGGGTCGGTCCCGGCTGCTTTCATAGCCGGGACCCTGGTCTAACAGCGCTCATCACCGATCGTTGTGCCGCGCGCTGTTAACCCTTCAGACACGGCAATCAAAGTTGATCGCCTCATCTGAAAGCGAAAGTAAACAGTTCCTGGCAGCTCAGTCGGGCTGATCGGGACATCGCCATAAAATCGCGATGTTCCGATCAGCTGGGACGCAGGCAGAGGTCTCCTTACCTCTCTCCACGGCGTCCGTTCGGGGATTGATTGCTCCAAGCCTGAGCTACAGGCTTGAGCAATCGAGACCCTATCTGACTGATCCCTGCAAAGCTAGGGATCAGCATAGGAGATCAGTGTGTGCAGTGCTATAGCTCCCTATGGGAGCTAGAACACTGCAAAAAAAAAAAGTGAAAAAAAAAGTTAACAAAGATCATTTAACCCCTTCCCTATTAAAAGTTTGAATCACCCCCCTTTTCCCATAAAAAAAAAACTGTGTAAATAAAAATAAACATATGTGGTATCGCCGCGTGCGAAAATGTCCGAATTATGAAAATATATTGTTAATTAAATTGCACGGTCAATGGCGTGCGCGCAAATAAATTGCAAAAATAGTGTATTTTTGGTCACTTTTTATATCATGAAAAAATTTATAAAAAGCGATCAAAAAGTCAGATCAATACAAAAATTGTACCGATAAAAACTTCAGAACGGCGCAAAAAATGAGTCCTCATACTGGCCCGTACGCGGAAAAATAAAAAAAGTTATAGGGGTTAGAAGATGAGAATTTTTACATTCATTTTCCTGCATGTAGTTATGGTTTTTTTCCGAAGTACGACAATATCCAACCTATATAAGTAGGGTATCATATTAACCATATGGACCTACAGAATAAAGATAAGGTATTATTTTTACCGAAAAATGCACTGCGTAGAAACGGAAGCCCCCAAAAGTTACAAAATGACATTTTTTCTTCAATTTTGTCGCACAATAATTTTTTTTTTCTGTTTCGCCGTGGATTTTTTGGTAAAATGACTAATGTCACTGCAAGGTAGAATTGGTGGCGCAAAAAATAAGCCATCATATGGATTTTTAGGTGCAAAGTTGAAAGCATTATGATTTTTAGAAGGTGATGAGGAAAAAATGCAAAAACGGAAAAACGCTGAGTCCTTAAGGGGTTAAAGCATGTTTACAATAGAGCAAACCAACAATCACGCTCTCTAATCCTTCAACCAAGACAGAAAAAGACTGGACATGATCAGGTACGCTTTGTAACCAACTACCAAACACAGTGGTCTCGAATGAGACAAGCGATGGAAAAATACTAGTCAGTCCTTACAGTGGACCATATACTTCAGCACTATGTACCCTTAAAACCTGCAATTACTGCACGATGAGCAAGAAATTTAGGTGATGTCTTGGTGAAGAGTGAATACATTTCTGACCCATCCAGTACTATCTTTGGGTCCACCAGCAAGAGAGTGGGATGTGTACCATGTGGCCGCTGTGTGGCACGTCCTAATATCGAAAGTGGCTTTCACTTTGTAGATTCTGCGGGATCACAAAAATACACAATCAGAAGACACATCACTTGCTCAACAAAAGCTGTGGTGTATTATGCAACTTTGCTCTTGCACTATGATCTATGTGGGTCTGACGATACGGGCTCTCAAGGTACGGACACATGAACACATGAGACATCAATCTTGCCCGTTCAGCTGAGAAAATCGACAATCTCAAACCAATACCCAAGCACTTTAAGAAGATCCACAATTGCGACACATCTTTACTCCAGATTCAAGGGATTGACAGAATTACCACAGGTATGTGTGGAGGAGATATCAGCAAACGCCTGGCACAATGTGAGGCGAGATGGATCTGGCATTTCAATACTTTACAACCAGCTGGTCCTAATGAATTTTGAGTTTTTCGCCTTTTCTTTAATATTCCTCTGACACTATTTGCCTCTCTAGTTGGTTTCCTTGCAAATATGTGGTTTTAATTAGTTGTTCATGTTTAATTTTTATATGGTTTTAACTAATGTTTTCTGTCATTTTTTTCTTTACCCTGCAGGACCAGCTTAAATATTCCTCTGCTTCATTCCGGAAATGAGATAGGAGCCGGATATGTTGGGACCATACGGACTGCACACTTCCCTTTTTGAATCTAATTCTTTTTTCTTCCATATTTTCTTTTCATTATTCTTCTTTTTTTTTTTTTTATAAAATATTTCTTATATATCTTTTTTTATATATTTTCTCAATTGTTTTTCCATTTTTAAATTTTCCTCATTATTATCATATACTTTACAGTCTGGTTTGACTTTTTATTCAAATATTACTACAATATATCTATTGAGATTACCCTATGAAAACATATTTTTGTATATATGAAAAAAAAAAAGTATGTGTGTGTATAATTTTAATACACCTTATCAATTTTTCTCATATTTTTACCAGTGATTATGCACTTGATTCACTATTCTGGAATGCGCGCAGTGCATTATGTCACCTTATTTTACATATTTTTATCATTTATATATGTTTTCGCATAAAATATATATATATTTCAATTGTACTTTAGCACAGATATATTTACTTATAGGAATTTTTTTGCACTGTATTTTTATATTTAATAAATTATATATTTATTGCATGCTTTTCACGTGTTTTGCACACTCACTGCATGTTCACTTTGCACTTTTGTTCACGGCTGTCACTTTGTATAAGATTCTCACATTAAAAGGTCATTGCTTCTTATTTTTTTTATTACTTTTTTATTTTTACTTTATTGGTATATTCACGTAATTATGATTATAAGATTATTACTCATTTATATACATTTGCTAATTATTTTATTTATTAGGTTATGTGCAGTCCAATTGAAATATGCAATACATTATAAGCTTGATTGAAAAATGATTTACTTCCACTAGATTTCCCCATACAACCTCTCCTTGGTTACTCTATTGTTTACAGCTCCCCTGCGCTGATTTGTGCTCTGTGTGCCTTTTTCCAGTTGGCGGCCCCCGGCAGGATGACGTGCTGTCATATGGGTTCTCACGTGACTCGTCAAGTGATGCCCGTATGACGAGCTGACGTGGAAGTTAAGCTGACAAGGACTTGGAGTCCCTAGACTGGCACAACACATCAGTGAATTCCACAATGGCTCTACCACCTGTTTGCGTTTCTTTGGAATAGAAGTAGTCAAGAACAGTATCCCCAGCCAATACTACAAAGAGAAGCAAGAATCATTTCCAGAAGTAGAGCGACCGGACCACTCGGTCTCAACGAAAGAAATGAATTTAATGCCTTTAGTTAAACTGTGCCTTTTTCCCTTTCAGGTCCTCTATTTCGTCACCCTTTTCCATTAGCTGCCCCATTATCTTAGTAGCATCCCGATCCCCGCTGTCCTCTCTTCTCTTTTTCCTCCTCCTTCCCTCCCTCTGTTTTTGTACCTATCCTGCTCCATAGACGTGTACTAGTGTATTCTATTTCTCTGCTTTCTACCGCAGTTTATTTATTTATACTTGTTGTATCATGCTCCACAGGTATCTCCTAGGACATTGTCCCAGCTCAGTGTCTCTTGCGCATGCTCCCCGGCATCCTGCCATTTGCTGCGCTACGAGCTGTGTTTGTTTACCTGTTGTCATGACTCCGGACCTGTCAGCCGCTGCCTCCCTGCGGAGACCTCATGTATTTAACTTGGTGCCGGATGCAGCTGCGGAGATAAGCGTGACCAAGCAGTGTGTTTGACTGCGAAGCAAGGCCATTGCTGCTCCTCCCGCAGCTCTCCTGAGCTGCGTTTCTTCGTTTCCCCCGTCTGATGTTTGCACTGTGATGTCCAAATAAAGTCCCTTGACGTTTACCGTTTTCAGGGTGAGTGCATCTTTTTTCCATTTCTACTGCATATTGCATTTGAATATATAGTATTCCTTTTAGTCTCCTGTGCTACTGTATATAGGCATAACCCTCATTTTTACCATCTCTCTTGTCCACACTGTATTTTTATACTTATGCATTGATGCTTATGATTCATGTATGCCCCAGGTTGCCGCCTTGTCTGTCACATTATTTGTAATAATAGAGAGTATATTATTTTCACGTGACTTTTCTGTGTGAATAGCTCTATGTAAATTTTTTTCTTGGGTATTTCTTATCTTGTCTAGGCGTTTCAATCTGTTTGAACAAACAAGCCCCGAAGGGTATGGGCCCGTCGGGAAGTGATCCCTGGTGCTGCCGGAAGAATTTCCTTCAGGTACGGGTCCAACAACAATATATGCCAGTGTTTCCGAAAGATAACTTTTATTGCTTTGTGGCCTGCTGAGTATGTAGTTAGTAAGTTAAATCTGAATTTTCCCTTTGTTTTAGTCTGGGGGTGATGTTCCTTGTTGCTTATCTAGGCAATCTTCCTGGGTCATCTCTTTTGTCCTGGAATATGCGTTTGTAATGAGGCTTCTAGGATAGCCTTTGGCCATAAACTGTTCTTCTAGGGTTTTGGCTTGAGCAATAAAAGTCTTGCGATCTGTAATTTTTTCTCACCCTTTTGTAACTTCCAAACAGAATATTCTCCTGCCATTTATTATAATGGCCACTCGAGAGTGCTAAAATGTGGATGGCACTATCTCCTTGCCACAGTGTGATATCTCCACATCCAAAAATTCATTCTTAGCAGGTGAATAATTATCAGTCAATATGATTCCCCAATGGTGGTTATTAATCTCCAGGACCAATTTCTTGATATTTTCAGTGGGGCCCCGCCACAACATAAACAAGTCTATTTACCTCTTGTATAGGACAAAATGATTTTTGAAGAGTTAATTCTCTTGGATAAATTGTTCTTCAAAGCAACTCATAAACAGGTTTGTGAAGGCCGGAGCTACTTTCGTACCCATCGCAGTCCCCCATATTTGCTGGAATAGTGTCCCATTATAGGTGAAGAAATTTTTCACTAAAAAATTTCCAAGCATTTAATGAGGAAAGACACTTGTTCAGATGGGACATTGGGATCTCTTTCCAGATGTTATTTCCTGCATTGTATGCCCAAATTGTGGCGGATGTTAGTATACAGTGCAGTCACGTCCATGGTGACCAAGACCATGTCTTCTTCCCATGTGAAGGATTGAAGGAGTGTGATAAGTTGGTCAGGGTTTTTGAGGTAGTTCGGAAGATTCCTGTAGGAAAATGCTGAGGTATTGAGAAAGCTTACAGGTGCTGCTGTTGATCCCTGAAATTATAGGTCTTCTTGGTGGACACATGGAATCTTTATGCACCTTTGGGATATGGTAATAGTAGGGGACCGCTGGATTGGGAACAAACATCTTTCGTATCTGTCCTCAATGAAGACCTTAAACTTAATATCATGAACAAACAAGAATATTAAGTTTGAGGTCTTCATTGAGGACACATACAATTGTTCTTTGTAGTTCTGGAAAGGGGTCTCCCTTGAATACTCTGTAGTAATCCTGATCATCCAGGATCCTGCAGGCCTTGCAATGATAATCAGCATAGCTTTGGATGACAAGGCTGCCTCCCTTGTCTGCTGGTCTCATTACAATGTCCTTCCCAGATTTTCTGAGGGAATTTTTTGGGGAGAGTTTTCAAATCCTCTGCCACCAGTGTTACGCCGAGCGCTCCGGGTCCCCGCTCCTCCCCGGAGCGCTCGCTTCTCTCTCGCTACTGCAGCGCTCCGGGCAGCTCCACTGACCCGGTGCGCTGCGATACCGTCTCCAGCCGGGATGCGATTCGCGATGCGGGTGGCGCCCGCTCGCGATGCGCATCCCGGCTCCCGTACCTGACTCGCTCTCCGTCTGTCCTGTCCCGGCGCGCGCGGCCCCGCTCCCTAGGGCGCGCGCGCGCCGGGTCTCTGCGATTTAAAGGGCCACTGCGCCGCTGATTGGCGCAGTGGTTCCTATTAGTGTGTTCACCTGTGCACTCCCTATTTATACCTCACTTCCCCTTCACTCCCTCGCCGGATCTTGTTGCCATTGTGCCAGTGAAAGCGTTTCCTTGTGTGTTCCTAGCCTGTGTTCCAGACCTCCTGCCGTTGCCCCCGACTACGATCCTTGCTGCCTGCCCCGACCTTCTGCTACGTCCGACCTTGCTTCTGTCTACTTCCTTGTACCGCGCCTATCTTCAGCAGTCAGAGAGGTTGAGCCGTTGCTAGTGGATACGACCTGGTCACTACCGCCGCAGCAAGACCATCCCGCTTTGCGGCGGGCTCTGGTGAAAACCAGTAGTGACTTAGAACCGATCCACTAGCACGGTCCACGCCAATCCCTCTCTGGCACAGAGGATCCACTACCTGCCAGCCGGCATCGTGACAGTAGATCCGGCCATGGATCCCGCTGAAGTTCCTCTGCCAGTTGTCGCCGACCTCACCACGGTGGTCGCCCAGCAGTCACAACAGATAGCGCAACAAGGCCAACAGCTGTCTCAACTGACCGTGATGCTACAGCAGCTACTACCACAGCTTCAGCAATCATCTCCTCCGCCAGCTCCTGCACCTCCTCCGCAGCGAGTGGCCGCTTCAGGCCTACGACTATCCTTGCCGGATAAATTTGATGGGGACTCTAAATTCTGCCGTGGCTTTCTTTCCCAATGTTCCCTGCACTTGGAGATGATGTCGGACCAGTTTCCTACTGAAAGGTCTAAGGTGGCTTTCGTAGTCAGCCTTCTGTCTGGAAAAGCTCTGTCTTGGGCCACACCGCTCTGGGACCGCAATGACCCCGTCACTGCCTCTATACACTCCTTCTTCTCGGAAATTCAAAGTGTCTTTGAGGAACCTGCCCGAGCCTCTTCTGCTGAGACTGCCCTGTTGAACCTGGTCCAGGGTAATTCTTCCGTTGGCGAGTACGCCGTACAATTCCGTACTCTGGATTCAGAATTATCCTGGAATAATGAGGCCCTCTGCGCGACCTTTAAAAAAGGCCTATCCAGCAACATTAAAGATGTTCTGGCCGCACGAGAAATCCCTGCTAACCTACATGAACTCATTCATCTAGCCACTCGCATTGACATGCGTTTTTCCGAAAGGCGTCAGGAGCTCCGCCAGGATATGGACTTTGTTCGCACAAGGCGTTTTTTCTCCCCGGCTCCTCTCTCCTCTGGTCCCCTGCAATCCGTTCCTGTGCCTCCCGCCGTGGAGGCTATGCAGGTCGACCGGTCTCGCCTGACACCTCAAGAGAGGACACGACGCCGCATGGAGAATCTCTGCCTGTACTGTGCCAGTACCGAACACTTCCTGAAGGATTGTCCTATCCGTCCTCCCCGCCTGGAAAGACGTACGCTGACTCCGCACAAAGGTGAGACAGTCCTTGATGTCTACTCTGCTTCTCCACGTCTTACTGTGCCTGTGCGGATATCTGCCTCTGCCTTCTCCTTCTCTACTATGGCCTTCTTGGATTCCGGATCTGCAGGAAATTTTGTTTTGGCCTCTCTCGTCAACAGGTTCAACATCCCGGTGACCAGTCTCGCCAGACCCCTCTACATCAATTGTGTAAACAATGAAAGATTGGACTGTACCATACGTTTCCGCACGGAGCCCCTTCTAATGTGCATCGGACCTCATCACGAGAAGATTGAATTTTTGGTCCTCCCCAATTGCACTTCCGAAATTCTCCTTGGACTACCCTGGCTTCAACTCCATTCCCCAACCCTGGATTGGTCCACTGGGGAGATCAAGAGTTGGGGGCCCTCTTGTTTCAAGGACTGCCTAAAACCGGTTCCCAGTACCCCTTGCCGTGACTCTGTGGTTCCCCCTGTAACCGGTCTCCCTAAGGCCTATATGGACTTTGCGGATGTTTTTTGCAAAAAACAAGCTGAGACTCTACCTCCTCACAGGCCTTATGATTGTCCTATTGACCTCCTCCCGGGCACTACTCCACCCCGGGGCAGAATTTATCCTCTGTCCGCCCCAGAGACTCTTGCTATGTCTGAGTACATCCAGGAAAATTTAAAAAAGGGCTTTATCCGTAAATCCTCCTCTCCTGCCGGAGCCGGATTTTTCTTTGTGTCCAAAAAAGATGGCTCTCTACGTCCTTGCATTGACTACCGCGGTCTTAATAAAATCACGGTAAAGAACCGCTACCCCCTACCCCTCATCTCTGAACTCTTTGATCGCCTCCAAGGTGCCCACATCTTTACCAAACTGGACTTAAGAGGTGCTTATAATCTCATCCGCATCAGAGAGGGGGATGAATGGAAAACGGCATTTAACACTAGAGATGGACACTTTGAGTATCTGGTCATGCCCTTTGGCCTGTGCAACGCCCCTGCCGTCTTCCAAGACTTTGTTAATGAAATTTTTCGTGATCTCTTATACTCCTGTGTTGTTGTATATCTGGACGATATCCTGATTTTTTCTGCCAATCTAGAAGAACACCGCCAGCATGTCCGTATGGTTCTTCAGAGACTTCGTGACAATCAACTTTATGCCAAGATAGAGAAATGTCTGTTTGAATGCCAATCTCTTCCTTTCCTAGGATACTTGGTCTCTGGCCAGGGACTACAAATGGATCCAGACAAACTCTCTGCCGTCTTAGATTGGCCACGCCCCTCCGGACTCCGTGCTATCCAACGTTTTTTGGGGTTCGCCAATTATTACAGGCAATTTATTCCACATTTTTCTACCGTTGTGGCCCCTATCGTGGCTTTAACCAAAAAAAATGCCAATCCCAAGTCTTGGCCTCCTCAAGCGGAAGACGCCTTTAAACGGCTCAAGTCTGCCTTTTCTTCGGCTCCCGTGCTCTCCAGACCTGACCCATCTAAACCCTTCCTATTGGAGGTTGATGCCTCCTCTGTAGGAGCTGGAGCGGTCCTTCTACAAAAAAATTCTTCCGGGCATGCTGTTACTTGTGGTTTCTTTTCTAGGACCTTCTCTCCGGCGGAGAGGAACTACTCCATCGGGGATCGAGAGCTTCTAGCCATTAAATTAGCACTTGAGGAATGGAGGCATCTGCTGGAGGGATCAAGATTTCCAGTTATTATTTACACCGATCACAAGAACCTCTCCTATCTCCAGTCTGCCCAACGGCTGAATCCTCGCCAGGCCAGGTGGTCTCTGTTCTTTGCCCGATTTAATTTTGAGATTCACTTTCGGCCTGCCGATAAGAACATTAGGGCCGATGCTCTCTCTCGTTCCTCGGATGCCTCGGAAGTTGAACCCTCTCCGCAACACATCATTCCTCCTGACTGCCTGATTTCCACTTCTCCAGCCTCCATCAGGCAAACTCCTCCAGGAAAGACCTTCGTCTCTCCACGCCAACGCCTCGGAATCCTCAAATGAGGTCACTCCTCCCATCTCGCAGGTCATGCAGGCATCAAGAAATCTGTGCAACTCATCTCTCGCTTCTATTGGTGGCCGACTCTGGAGACGGATGTCGTGGACTTTGTGCGAGCCTGCACGGTCTGTGCCCGGGATAAGGCTCCTCGCCAGAAGCCCGCTGGTTTTCTTCATCCTCTGCCTGTCCCCGAACAGCCTTGGTCTCTGATTGGTATGGATTTTATTACAGACCTACCCCCATCCCGTGGCAACACTGTTGTTTGGGTGGTCGTTGATCGATTCTCCAAAATGGCACATTTCATCCCTCTTCCTGGTCTTCCTTCAGCGCCTCAGTTGGCTAAACAATTTTTTGTACACATTTTTCGTCTTCACGGGTTGCCCACACAGATAGTCTCGGGTAGAGGCGTCCAATTCGTGTCAAAATTCTGGAGGGCTCTCTGTAAACAACTCAAGATTAAATTAAACTTTTCTTCTGCATATCATCCTCAATCCAATGGACAAGTAGAAAGAATTAACCAGGTCTTGGGTGATTATTTACGACATTTTGTTTCCTCCCGCCAGGATGATTGGGCAGATCTTCTACCATGGGCCGAATTCTCGTATAACTTTAGAGTCTCTGAATCTTCCTCCAAATCCCCATTTTTCGTGGTGTACGGCCGTCACCCTCTTCCCCCCCTCCCTACTCCCTTGCCCTCTGGTTTGCCCGCTGTAGATGAAGTGACTCGTGATCTTTCCACCATATGGAAAGAGACCCAAAATTCTCTTTTACAGGCTTCATCTCGCATGAAAAAGTTTGCCGATAAGAAAAGAAGAGCTCCCCCCATTTTTGCTCCCGGAGACAAGGTATGGCTCTCCGCTAAATATGTCCGCTTTCGTGTCCCCAGTTACAAACTGGGTCCACGCTATCTTGGTCCTTTCAAAGTCTTGTGCCAAATTAATCCTGTCTCTTACAAACTTCTTCTTCCTCCTTCTCTCCGTATTCCTAATGCCTTTCATGTCTCTCTTCTTAAACCACTCATCATCAACCGTTTCTCTCCCAAGTTAGTTTCTCCCACTCCTGTCTCCGGTTCTTCTGACGTCTTCTCAGTCAAAGAGATACTGGCCTCCAAGACGGTCAGAGGAAAAAGGTTCTTTTTGTGGATTGGGAGGGCTGTGGATCTGAAGAGAGATCCTGGGAACCTGAGGACAACATCCTAGACAAAAGTCTGCTCCTCAGGTTCTCAGGCTCTAAGAAGAGGGGGAGACCCAAGGGGGGGGGGTACTGTTACGCCGAGCGCTCCGGGTCCCCGCTCCTCCCCGGAGCGCTCGCTTCTCTCTCGCTACCGCAGCGCTCCGGGCAGCTCCACTGACCCGGTGCGCTGCGATACCGTCTCCAGTCGGGATGCGATTCGCGATGCGGGTGGCGCCCGCTCGCGATGCGCATCCCGGCTCCCGTACCTGACTCGCTCTCCGTCTGTCCTGTCCCGGCGCGCGCGGCCCCGCTCCCTAGGGCGCGCGCGCGCCGGGTCTCTGCGATTTAAAGGGCCACTGCGCCGCTGATTGGCGCAGTGGTTCCTATTAGTGTGTTCACCTGTGCACTCCCTATTTATACCTCACTTCCCCTTCACTCCCTCGCCGGATCTTGTTGCCATTGTGCCAGTGAAAGCGTTTCCTTGTGTGTTCCTAGCCTGTGTTCCAGACCTCCTGCCGTTGCCCCCGACTACGATCCTTGCTGCCTGCCCCGACCTTCTGCTACGTCCGACCTTGCTTCTGTCTACTCCCTTGTACCGCGCCTATCTTCAGCAGTCAGAGAGGTTGAGCCGTTGCTAGTGGATACGACCTGGTCACTACCGCCGCAGCAAGACCATCCCGCTTTGCGGCGGGCTCTGGTGAAAACCAGTAGTGACTTAGAACCGATCCACTAGCACGGTCCACGCCAATCCCTCTCTGGCACAGAGGATCCACTACCTGCCAGCCGGCATCGTGACAACCAGTTCATGAAATGTCATCAGCTTGTGTCCTTAGCTATCGGTAGGGTAAAATTTTGATTTATTCCTAATTTCTGGGTATTTGCCCGGTAGCGACGCTGTTGTGGGTTCCTCTTGTATACTCAGATTATTGGGGAGTTGAAAGAGGCGCTGTAGAGTCAGTCACTATGTGAATTGGTGCAGATCTAGAAATAGATCAAATTTTGCTGGATTGTAATGTGGGCAATATGACAATCCCTTCCGTAGTAATAAGAGTGCATTTTTGTTGAGTATATGGTCAAACAGGTTAAAGATCTTGAAAGTGAAAATTGTAGTCCTAGTCGATGGAATTTTTGTTTCTTATCTTCTGTCTTTTTTGGGGGTCTCCCCCTCGTTTTCCCCTTCTAGTTTTCTTTTTTGTGGTATTCTCGGGGGGAATAATCCGTGATTACTCTTGTATGTTGGTGGATACCTTTGTCTAAAAAGGCCTACCAGGGTTTGCTTCTTGTGCCCCTATATGGTTCATCATGGTTTATGATATGGCACCCTTGACCTGTAGGGGCTGTAAAAAGGGTACGGAAGCTATATTCCGGGAGGCGGAGTTGTCCAAGATCCGGATTGAACTTTCCTTCTCAAGTTGGACTGTATTCTCCGGTGATGCTTCGATGAAGCTGTGTAGAGTGAGGACTGATTCTTGTAGGCTTTTAGAACTTGGGACATCCTTCGGGGGGGATGAGGACAGATATAGGACTGTTTGTGTAATTGGTTCCACATTGTTCTCTTTCAGTTTGTCTTTGAGCTGGTCTGTTGTCCTCCGCATGTCTTTCAGCAATTCCTAGGTGTCTGTCTCTACCACGGCACCCCTCTGTCTGGCAGGTGTATAGAAATTTTTATTCGAGTTTGCTATTTTAGGGGATTTAATAGTCTGTGGTTGCAAACATTGGCCCTGATTTACTAAGAGTGGAGTTTTCTTTGTGGGTTTTAATTCCCTACAATTTTTTTCCCACGGTATTTACAAAGGTTTCCCTACATTTTGTACTTTTCCCTACATTTTTTTTTTAATTTTTTTTTTACACATGCTCTGATCTGTCCGGTTTTCCTCAGCTCAAATTCACTACATTTTCAGTGGAAATCTTAACAAATGTTTTTGTGAAAATGTCGGGGACATGCCCTCTTTTTGGCAGCCAAGCCCCTTTTTCAGGTTTTCTTAATAAAATGGAGAGTTAGTCAGTTTTTTTTTTCAATTCTGGCATAAATTCTGGCGCAGACAGAATTTCTGGCGCAATGTGCCAGAATCTGGCGCAGAACCCGACAAGACATGTCGGGTTTACAATGGTAAATTAGGGCCATTGTGTTGTTGTGGCTCTAGGTGTTCTGTATGGTTTTCCTTTAGGGCTACAACGTAGTGGGTACTTTTTAGGATTTTGTATTGGACTTTTCTGTTGTTGATGTTTGTTCGTATAATTGTGCCATATACCTTTTCTATTGTGGTATCTGTTATACCGTTTTGGCAGAACTGGGAGGGATTGGGTCCTGGTGTTCCTTGCCTGAGGGGGACTCAATGTGGGTGGTTGAACATTATTGTGGGTGGAACCTAGTTCGGTATTATTTTTATGCCAGCATCGATAGAAGCCTCCCTTTCTATCCTCCCTTTCCCTATTGAGTTTCCCTGCCTTCTTCAGGATGTTATCTCTCTGGGTTTTATCAACTCTAGAGGATATGTTTCTATTCAGTGTTTGGAATTCATTCAGTGTGGTATATTTCGCAAGTTTAGTAATAGTGTCATGTAATTTTTCTAACAGTTGTTCATGCAATCGTTTTTATTTTATATGTAACATCAACATATAACATCAACATATTAGAACACTTATTCAACAGCAGATCCCATTCATGCACATAGGACTTGTCCTTCTTAAAAGTTGGGTCCATAGTGAGTATAAGGCCCCTAGGGGCTAAGTTCTCTCTGATATCAAGAAAATCAGCATCAGTACTGTGTCTAATTTCATCATATAGGAGGTCGTCCAGTTCGTTAAAAAGCGCTGACATTAGGGCAGAGTTCTCATATGCAGTAGTGTCATGAACACTGGATCCAGAAAGTGGTGCCTAGTGGGCTTTAAGCTCAGCAATAAGTCTCTCTTTATCCGTCATTCTTGTATTGAAGAAATCCATGGTGTATAGGTACCATGCAGCAGGTTATCCCTGGCCGTATAGACCTCCCGAATTCCCCTCTGGGTCTCAGTATAGTAGCAGGAATGTGTTAAGAAAAAAAAATGGGACAAAGACTGGCGTACCCTGTGCTTATATCCAACGGTATCGGTGAGAGATGAAAAGACCATGAACTGCTCACCTGTAGGTGTTGTGCTACAAACATAACACTGATAATCGCCTTTGATGTGGGGTGCTAAGGTCCTCAGCAGCTGCCAGTGTCAATCTGTGCCCAGAGCATGGGGCGGTAGCAGTAGTTCCCACGGTGCAGGAGAAGAAAATGACACCTGGTCGGCACTCGCTGAGTGCTGGATGGAAAGTTGTATAGATAACTGACACAAAATAAAAAACAAAATTGGATTTATTTGCCTAATATTTTAACATTCCTGCTACTACAACGCGTTTCGAGGGGACCTGCTCCCCTCTTCCTCAGGTCCTTAGTACACACATGTGGTGGCCAGGCTGAACTACACAAAGCTTGCCAAATGAAGGCTGTGACCTCGGATCAGATTATGTCATGCAAACACATAATGTAGACGTGTCAAAATACATAAAAATGAAAGCAAAACAAAGTTTTTTTTAAATGTATTTGCATGATGTCTTCTGACCCAAGGTCAGAGCTTTCATTTGGCAGGCTATTTTTGTGTATATAAGCCTGGCCACCACATGTGTGTACTAAGGACCCGAGGAATTGGGGAGCAGGTCCCCTCAAAACGGATTGTCCCATTTTAGGCAAATATTGTTTATTATTTTGTGTCTGTTACCGGGTTATTGCTACCTATACAATTTCCATCCAGCAATCAGCAAGCGCCGACAAGGTGTAATTTTCTTCTCCTGCACTGTGGGAACTACTACTACAGCAAGCTATTTTGTTATACATTTCTAATAAGATTAACAAATTAATAACACAAAACAATCTCGCCAGGAGAGGCTCCTATTCTTTTTAAGGCTCCCATACACATAAGCAAAAAAAAGTCAGACAAAACCACTGATTTCTGTGGAAACAGTCAACTGTCTAATTCGTATAGGGACTTCTACATGACAGATTATATTTTTTTCTCAAGGAAGACAAGCTGACAACAAAGGAGTGTCTTCCTCTTCCTTATTTAGGACACATGAATGATTGGCTGACCCAAATGTATGGAAAACTTGAAGAGATAGCTGTCAGCCAAACAAATCTTCAGTTAACAGCTATTGAAGGTTTATGGCCAGCTTTAAGGTAATGTATTGCCTAGATTTTTTTTTACTGATTAGAGACAGACACTCAAACTTTTTTTTTCAATGGGTTTTTGATTTTCCAATTGTATTTTTCCCATTAAAATTATTTTTTTTTAAAACATTTTTATATCTAGCATGACCTGTTTTTAACAGCATGTAGAGATATGCTTTACAGTAAAGCCCCATGGACATATGCAACAATGGACTGGACCTGTCGCATTCACATGAAACGTAACTGAGCAGCTAAATACAAATCAGTAGCTCAATACAAAACTAAAACGCAGATTAATTTTTAAAGCACCACCTCCCCGATTTAGAAAAAAATGTCCTTGCTAAAAGACCCTTTAAGGTCCCTTTCCAATAAATAAGATATATAATAACTTAGTATATGTAAGAAAATAAGAACATATACATTTTCAGGTTTACAAATTACCTCTCCCTATTTTATACCATTTTTGATTAGATATCTTATTTAACTGAAGTTTTAATAAAACTGTGTGACATGTTATAGTGAGTTTGAACAGGAGCAGAGAACCTATTGAATGCTAAAACGAATGGACAGCAGTGCATGCTGAATGCTGTGCCTGTTCATGTCTGCATGGCGCAGTGTAAATTTATTTCCATTCTGCATTGCCTGATAATAAGTCTCCAAAGACCACCAGGTATCAAGGTGAAAATTACTTTATTCAGTAAACTGAAGCAATCAATCAGATTACAATCAGATAATATAAAAATGGAGAATAACTGTTTACAACAGTAATACCAATTAAAAACATTATTTATGTCTACAATTTGTACAAAGTTTTCAAACAACTTCATTCTAGAAAAGGACATGATCTAAAGTTTCTATTACCTAAATAAACTTTTGTAAACAGCATAGGTAAAAAATAATAAAAGAAGACCAACAATGCCTTAGTGGCACACAAGTTTCCCTGTGTTCAAAAGATTCTTGTCAATCAACAAAACCTTAAAATTACTTATAAGGTGACTTTACTATTTTTATTTCAAACCCATCAGATCTACATAGATGATACTGCAGAGAAAAAAAAAAAAAAAAAAGTTAACTGTAGGCCAGCTTGGCAGCAGCTAGAATGCAGTTTACATCTAGTTCTACAGCTATAACTTGTCAGAAACCGCAGTAATGCACCCCCAGTTCAAAAACAACCTACTCTATAATCAGATTACATTAAGTGTGCACATAAGCTATATAAGTGGATCAGTACAGTTAAATAACTTTTATCCTAAATAACACATTGGCCCTCATTTACTAAGAGTGTCGGGTTTATCTCCGAGTGTTTCTTGATTTACTCTGTGCATTTTTCTCCCCGATTTACTAATGTGTGGCAAGGGAAAAAATTTTGTGTCGCACGGGTTGGAAATTGTGTTGCACGGTAAATTGTATATATGCCCCCCGCACAGCGCAATCCCATGCCCCCAGCAGCCCATGTGTATATATATATATATATATGTATATATATATATATATACCCCCCCGCACAGCGCTATCATATACCCCCAGAAGCGCATGTGTATATATCATATACCCCCCGCAGCGCATGTGTATATCTATATATATATATATATATATGCCCCCCGCACAGCGCTATCATATACACACCGCAGCGCATGTAGATATATATTATATATGCCCCCGCACAGCGCATCTATACACATATGCCTCTGAAGCGCTATCAATGACTAATGCGTGTGGGGACCAGGCATATAGCGTTATCTGGTCCCCACTTCGCTTCTATACACAATCCTCCTGAGTACAAACACCACAGCTGCCCCATCGCCTCCCCCATCCCCGGTGTTATAATTACCTTTTCCCGGGCCCAGGGTCCGCGATCCTTCTGGCTCCGGCGCTGAACCGGAGCCAGAAGGATCGCAGACCCCGCTTAATAACTTTTGATTGGATCGGGTCTCAGAAGTGAGACCCGATGCGATCAACCCCTTAGCCCCTGTACTACTACCCCCAACATGGAACAGACCCTGTTCCATGATGGGGATAGGATTCACTCGGTTTTCAGTAATTTCCTGACAGCTCAGAGCTGTCGGGTTTTGGTGAAGAAAAATTCACTGGTTTTCCTGTGAGTTTTTCATCATACTCCAAGTGTTTTTTCTTTTTTGTCGGGAACACGCCCCTTTTTGTTATAACCAGGCCCATTTTGACGGGTTTAACCCCTTAAGGACTCAGCCCATTTTGGCCTTAAGGACTCAGACAATTTAATTTTTACGTTTAAATTTTTTCCTCCTCGCCTTCTAAAAATCATAACTCTTTTATATTTTCATCCACAGACTAGTATGAGGGCTTGTTTTTTGCGCGACCAGTTGTCCTTTGTAATGACATCACTCATTATATCATAAAATGTATGGCGCAACCAAAAAACACTATTTTTGTGGGGAAATTAAAACGAAAAACGCAATTTTGCTAATTTTGGAAGGTTTTGTTTTCACGCCGTACAATTTCTGGTAAAAATGACATGTGTTCTTTATTCTGAGGGTCAATACGATTAAAATGATACCCATTATTATATACTTTTATATTATTGTTGCGCTTAAAAAAAATCACAAACTTTTTAACCAAATTAGTACGTTTATAATCCCTTTATTTTGATGACCTATAACTTTTTTATTTTTCCGTATAAGCGGCGGTATGGGGGCTCATTTTTTGCGCCATGATCTGTACTTTTTTTTGATACCACATTTGTATATAAAAACTTTTAATACATTTTTTATAATTTTTTTTTTAATAAAATGTATTAAAAAAGTAGGAATTTTGGACTTTTTAAATTTTTTTTGTTCACGCCGTTCACCGTACGGGATCATTAACATTTTATTTTAATAGTTCGGACATTTACGCACGCGGCGATACCAAATCTGTCTATAAAAAATGTTTTTTACGCTTTTTGGGGGTAAAATAGGAAAAAACGGACGTTTTACTTTTTTATTGGGGGAGGGGATTTTTCACTTTTTTTTTACTTTTACTTTTACATTTTTTTACATTTTTTTTTTACACTTGAATAGTCCCCATAGGGGACTATTCATAGCAATACCGTGATTGCTAATACTGATCTGTTCTATGTATAGGACATAGAACAGATCAGTATTATCGGTCATCTCCTGCTCTGGTCTGCTCGATCACAGACCAGAGCAGGAGACGCCGGGAGCCGCACGGAGGAAGGAGAGGGGACCTCCGTGCGGCGTTATGAATGATCGGATCCCCGCAGCAGCGCTGCGGGCGATCCGATCGTTCATTTTAATCGCGAACTGCCGCAGATGCCGGGATCTGTATTGATCCCGGCACCTGAGGGGTTAATGGCGGACGCCCGCGAGATCGCGGGCGTCGGCCATTGCCGGCGGGTCCCTGGCTGCGATCAGCAGCCGGGATCAGCCGCGCATGACACGGGCATCGCTCCGATGCCCGCGGTTATGCTTAGGACGTAAATGTACGTCCTGGTGCGTTAAGTACCACCTCACCAGGACGTACATTTACGTCCTGCGTCCTTAAGGGGTTAAAAAACACTCGGAGTGATGAAATATTTTGTCGGGTTGTGCAACGAAATTTGTTCGCACAACCCGACAAAAAAAGTCAGGTTGACATTAGTAAATGAGGGCTATTATAACATTATTGGCTAGGACAGACAGATTGTCTGTTTTGAGAATGAGGTCATATACATTAGGGTATGCTCTGAAAAACTGGAGTTAATATGCCAAAAGCTTAATTGCATCATAGTGAGTGAGAGTGGATCAATAATTTCTGATATTTTTAATGCTTACTACTGCAACAAAGTTGCTAGGTTAAAAAGTATAAGCGAGGACAGATAATGTGGTCATGTGTTACTTCTATTTGTACTTCTTTCACACAAATATTGTACATATGCATTCAAATTATTGGTTTAAATTAAAAAACCAAATGATTAAAAAATTATATATGTCAGCAACACCCTTGTTAAATTTATATTAATGGACTAGCCTTTTCTGCAAGTCAGGGTAATATGAAAGAAATGTAGGGTAGGTTAACTCTCCACGGGTCCCAAAACAAGCATGCTGCTGTTACTTGTAGTCTAGAGATCAAGAATAAGAAAGAGACTTGTGTCTATAAGCTGTATTCAGGCCAACTTGGGAGAAAATCCATTCAGTGTCCTCCTCTACTTGAGACGCTCTGACAGAGGTGGTTTCATACATAACACAGAGGGTATTTTTTAAACAAGCTGAAAAGACTGGAGAACACTTCTTGTTATTATTAATCTTGATCAATTTATTTATCCATACGCATCACAGATCTGACTTGTATCGTACCGATTGGATATCAACACTTCTGGTTGAACCCAGACCTCAAAATCAGTATTCACACTTTAAAACTTTTAATAAAATAATACTACATTCTTCATAAAACAAGACACTACTAAAATTATGTCATTGTCTGGATAATGCACAAACACAGAAAATTGAGCAAGCAAACTCACCTTAAATTAAATTACACAAGCACAAATATATCAAATATCTATAATATCGAAAGATGTCTAATAATGGTACTGTTTGCGAAGAGATGACTATAGAGGATGCATGACAACTGAATTACTCATAAAAGTATGTTCAGCCATGTTAAACAGCAAATTAAACAAGTATTGGTAAACTAAACAAAAATCCCCACAAAAAAAACAAACAAAAAAAAAAACAACTAGTGCATATAATTATTATCACAGCATGCAGCAAACCATTATGTCAGCTAGTGAATGCTGTTGCTGGTTACAGATTAGATAACTACACCTGATCATTTAATGATTAAAAAAGTAATATATGGTTTATAAATGGTATTCACAATCTGATCATCCATATTTACTGTGCAGTTTCTAACATTCTTGTCAGTCTTGTTTGTGCATTGCAAACTTCGGGTCATAGCTGGGCCAGCCCAGCCTGCAAAGGCTAGCCTTTACATAAGACCTCCTGGTAGATTCTGGAGGATTGTGGTAGAGGTGCCTTCTTTAAGCCTGTGTAAATTCCAACAGCTTAAAGCGTACCTGTCAGATCACCAAAAAAAAAAAAAAAAAACTGTTATATGTTGTTTAGTATCTCATCCTGATGATGTACATATAATCTTTATGTGCCTATTCCCAATATTTCTCTTAGAATTCACCTTATTTACTTGGAGTGATTGCAAAGTGAAAAGTACTTTTCATTTACAGGCAGGGACCGGGTCCCTGTCTGTGATAACCACTCCCCCTCCCTCTCTCTGCTCTGGGAGCAGTAACCCTTTCCTTTCTGGTTTTATGCTATTCACAAACACACACACACACAAGCTGTGTGCCTACTGCTTTTGCAAAACTACGGCTCCCAGCATGCCCACACATCCTTTTGAGTTGTAGTTTTGCAACAGCTGGAGGCATATGATTGTAGTCCCTCTGTCTCACACACACACACACTTCATATATTCACTGATATACACACATACATATTTATCCATACACACATACATGCATGCAGGGACACTTACTTTATAAACAAATAAATCCTCTATTCACCGGCTGCAGTGTGTTCCTGCCCCTCTCCCCCTTCTCTTCACACAAGCAGTCAGTGAAAGCCCAGCTGCAGTGTGTTCCTGCCCCTCCCCTTCTTCACAAGGCAGACAAGTAAACACAGGCAGTGATGGAGCTGAGAGCAGAGCAGCTTTCTGTCAATTATGAAGTGGGTCTATGACGTAGTGACACAGCAGTGTACACAGCAGGACTAGAATGCATCCCAGGGGGTGGGGGTCATTTCTTTGACTGGCTCTTCCAGTATGAAATACTGAAAATTTTCTAATGAAAGCAATTGCAAAACCTATAGGTTTTGAATGCTTTACAACATATCAAAAGTTTTTATATCTGACAGTGCCCATTTAAAAAGTCAATATATTAATAGAATTTTAATATATTAACTGTTAAAATTGTCTAGCTGACTATCCTTTCCTCCACCAGAAGCAGATTTTGAAGATTCCTGTTCAGTATTTATTAATGCCAAAGATTCTGACTCCATGAAGCTGTGGTAATTTGGGAATCAGAACACTGAGGAGAGAAGCCGTGTTGATGAAGAAATGTGTTGGATCATACTTTGTATAGAAACTTGTCAGGAAGTACCTGTTTCAAGGACAGAAGAAAGAAAAAGATAAAACGTTTAAAAATAAAAGCTTTTTGTTAACCTAAAATACCCAGCATGCAATGACAAGTCCTTATGACTAGTAAACTTACAGTAACAGGAGAGCCAAATGTGACATGTGTGATATGTGCACCAACATTCAAGGGTACTCTAGCACTTATTAACTTAGGGGTAAAGAGACAATTTTCATTTTTACGTTCTTGTTTTTTCCTCTTTGCCTTCGAAGAGCAATAATTCTTATATTTTCACCTACAGGCCCATGGGAGGGCTTGTTATCGGATTATCGGCAAGGTAATTGATAACGTCCAAAATCGTGAATATCGGCAAAACCGATAATCGGTCGATCCCTAATAAACATTATATTTTAATAGTTTGGACAATTACACATGCAGTGATACCAAATAAGTTAACTTTTTTCATTTTTTAATTAGGGAAAATAATGGTTATTTTATGTTTTATTAGGGTAGGGGGTTTTGTATAATTTAACAGACATTTTTTTTATCTTTTATCTTAACACTATTTTAGTCCCCATAGGGGACTTTTATATGCAATTGTTAAATTGCATTTACTGCATAATTTTATGCCTATGGCATAGCATTACACAGTGAGATCGGCGATCAATTGATATAGCCTGGGTAAGCCAGGCTACATCAGTGATTAGGTGATCGGCAGCAGTAGGCAGGTAAGGGGGACCCTCCTCTGCCATTTTAGCAATCATGATCACGTTAGGGTACAATAAGGTCCACTGAGCTAGCAGCAAGCTTTACTTTCACTTTAGACGCCATGAACGGTATTGATCACAGCATCTAAAGGGTTACATGACAGTCCGTGGCAGAATCAACACTGAAGTAGCCGACACTCACTGTTCTTAACCTGTTAAGGACGAAGGGTGTACCTGTACGCCCTGCACCCTGCGATATAATGAGGGTCGTGGGCTGACCCCGCATCATATTGGGTCGGTCCCGGTGGCTATCAATGGCTTGGACCCGTGGCTAATACCCGGCTATCACCGATCGCAACAATGTCTGGTATTAACCCCTTAGGCGCAAAGTTGATCGCCGCGTCTAAAATGTTAAAAAATACATCCGGGCAGCTCAGTCGGACTGATAGGGACCACCGCGGTGAAACATCAGGACACACGAGGAGGGTCCCTACCTTCCTCTTCTGGGTCCGATAGGTGATTGATTGCTCCATGCCTGAGATCCAGGCCAGAGCAAGTGACCACCGATAACACTGATCAATGCTATGCTATATTTTTGTTTACATATTTTGTATTTTTAATGGGAAAGGGGGGTGATTCAAACTTTTATTACTGAATGGGTTAAACCACATTTATGACATTTTTTCTTTTGTACTTTTTTTTTACACATTTTGTAATAGGGGACTATTACATGCAATATCATAGCATAGCATTGATCAGTGTTATCAGTGCTCTGCTGCTCCAGCCTGGATTTCAGACATGGTGCAGCAGAGCGAGGATCGCTGTCCTCTGAGACGTCCTGTACGCTGCGATTTCACCGCGGTGGTCCCGATCAGCCCACTGAGCTAATTGGCAACTGTTCTCTCACGTCTTAGATGCCGCGTCTAAAAGTTTAATACCGGACATCAGCCCAGTCGCTGTCCTCTCAGCCGTTCGGATTTCACCGCGGCGGTCCCGAACAGCCCACTGAGCTAACTGGTAACTGTTTTTTCATGTCTTAGATGCCACATCTAAAAGGTTAATACCGGACATCAGCCTGGCCGGCGATGTCCTGTATTAGCCGCAGGTCCTGGTTGCTGATAGGTATGAAACTCGCTCAGTCCCTGAGCGCTCTTCACTTAACTGAGCCGTTGCAGGAAGTAAACATACGCCCTGCAACGTTAGGGAGGTTATCCTGTGGATAGGGAATAAGTGTCTCATCATGGGGGGGGGGGGGGAGTTGTCTGATTGCTGAGAAGGGGTCTCAGCAATCAGACAACTCTCCCCCCCCCCTCATGATGAGACACTTATTCCCTATCCACAGGATAACCTCTTTAACGTTGCAGACCTGAGACCAATGTGAATAAGGCAGTCTCTTACGTTACACTCCGGCTCTCACTTTTCAAGATGTACACTGCTGGTGTCCACTTAGTATGATGTTTTTGCTGTAATTGTTTGTTTGTTGGCAGGACAGGAACCATTTTGGGGCCACTTTGAGTCCACAAATATGTATGCAGAAAAATAATAGTTTCAAGAGTTGGGACAATTGGGGGCGTGGCCTGGCTGCCAAGGTGGATGGACACTTAGCTGAGGAGCTCCTCCACATACACCTGCACTAGCGACTTGTACCAGCTTTCACCACCGCAATTTTAGCCCACCTGCTACCCCTTATCTCCCTGAACATGTTGGCGAGGCGCAGAAAACCGACACGGCAAGAGAAGCTTTCAAAATTCTATTTTCTGTGCCCGGCCCACGAAGATCAAGATGGCGCCGACTGCTCTGCGCCTACCTTGTCTGCCGCTGTGCAACCTGGTCGTGACCGTGGCCCCGGGTCTCTGGCCGGAGTCCTGCCGCAAAGTTCTTCCTCGGATCCAGCACTACATCGCGGCTTTGCTGCGGACCCCGACAGCCCTCGGTTCCCGAGGACCCAAATCCCGGCAGCTCACAGCTCCATGGACCTGAGCCAAGATGGCACCGACACTGACAACAGACAGAGGGGATGGGGATCTCCCGCTGCCTCCCCTTCACAGAGCCCAGAGAAGCAGAGACCGAGGCTGTCTACCTCGTCTGCCAACCCGGAGGTATGTGCCTGGGGTCTGCCGCGGGCAGACACCGCAAGTAACAGTGGGGAGGACTTAGACACTCTCATGGTGTCTGATATAACCCTTACAGACACAGTCATGAAAGGGATGATGCAGGCTCTGTGTAAAACATTCCTCACTGATATCCATGCCATAGTTAACCGACTGAGTACCTCTCTTCATGCTTTAACAGGGAGGGTGACTCGCATAGAATCCAGGTTTGGTGAATCCTCTACGTCTCACAATGACCTAATCGACTCTCATTATAAGCTATTTGAAGAAGTTTCTATGCTTAAAGCTAAAGTTGCAGACCTGGAGGACAGGAGCCACCGAAACAATTTAAAGCTGCGCGGCGTCCCTGAATCGATCCTCCCAGCGGACATTCCTGCTTATGTGAGATCTTTAATTAAAGCTACCCTACCAAACTGTGACCCTAGAGAGCTGGAGGTGGACAGGGCCCACAGGGTCCCCCAACCTAAGAACCTTGATGATTCCGTATCACACGACATCCTTGCTAGGATCCACTTCTTCACAACAAAAAGGAGAAAGTGATGGAGTCCTCTCGCAAAAATGGAGGTCTCCCGGCTCCGTTTCACAAAATCTCTATCTATGCTGACCTTTCAGCGGCTACATTGCAGGCCCGCAGAGAGCTTCAACCAATCACCTAAGCGCTCCGTATTGGAAAGATTGCCTATAGATGGGGATTCCCGGTCCATTTATTGATCTAAAAGGGAGACAACATACATGTAGTGCGCTCCCTGAAAGATGGACTTTCTCTTCTATCATCCTGGAACCTGACCATCCCAGTGCTGAAAGATCGTATGGCCTCTGGTAACGTCGTCTCCAGATGACGCATTACCTGACTTTCTCTACCTGCGGCATGGTGACTTGTTTCTTACTTTCTGCGGGTCGTTCTGGTGATCTATTTGCCCTAGGGTTCAGAAGGGACTGTTGCCCTACACGTATTGTGCTGGCTCTTTTAGTCAGAGCCTAGTTCTATAGCTCATTTGTTATGTTTATTTCATTCTACTAAGTTTTTGGTTTTCTCATTTAACCCCATTTTTCTCCCCTATTGCTGACATCAGTGTATTACCTGTTTGCATTAAGGGAGCACGTTCTGGCTGGGGACGTGCTCTCTTCCATTATGTTGTGTACTCTCTCTATCTGTTGCAATCCATAAATACTTGAAATATGGTTATCACTATAGCTAGTCTTAATGTAAACGGTCTAAATGTGCCTCATAAGCGGTCTCTTTTCTGGAAGGAAGCAATTGCGCTTAAATGTGATGTTAACTGTGCCCAGGAAACTCATTTGCTTTCCAAAGATGCCCATAGATTGCAGCACCCTGCATTCCTATATATGTTCCATTCCCACTTCACTTCTAAATCTAGGGGAATTTCAAAAGGAATAAGGAACTCTGTCTCTTTCGAAAATTCACTTTTAGATGTTGAGGGCAGATATATTGTGTTATATTGCATTATTAATTCTGTACCTCTCACTTTAGTTTCCTTGTACGCACCGAATAAGGGTCAACTGGGATTTCTCACCTCTCTTCTTCGTAAAGTGTCACAACGTAAATGGTGCTCTAACTCTGTTATGTCCCCCTCCCTAGACTCCATGTTGGCCACACGTAGTACTTCAACCTCCCTCTCCTCCTGAGCTTGGGATAACAGGCTATATGATGTCTGGAGGATACACCATACCAATGAGAAAGAATATACTCACCTATCTGCTGCACACAACTCCTATGCCAGACTATATATGTTTTTAATTGACAACACTCTCCTTCAATCAGTAGTCCACTCTCACATAGGGGAGATCTCCTGGACAGACCATGCCACTGTTTCCATAGCAGTGAATGAATCAGTATCCTCCGCCACATCCCACATGTGGCGCATTAGCCACTTTCTTTTCTCCCATAAAGAATACTCAAATAAATTGAGAGCTGACCTGCAGGAATATTTCCAGCTCAACGCTGACTCAGTTTCTAACGCATTCACCCTGGGGAACTGTCACAAAGCAGTGATGAGAGGTCTGTATATTAAATACAGCTCTCTCCTTAAACGTCAAAAAGATCAACACATCGAGACTCTATTGTCCCAAATACGCTCAATAGAAACATCCATTAAACAATCCCCTGCAGGCCCCTTAACCTCCCAACTTTTATGATTTTGCTGCGATCTTAGGTGCCTTATTCTGATTATGAAAAGGCGTTTAGAAAAACAAAATCTAAATACTATTCCCAGGATAACAAATCAGGTAAATTATTAGCCAACAGACTTAAGTCCCGCTATTTAAAATCCAAAATTCCTGTACTTATACACCTCAAGTTGGCAAAGAAATAATGTACACCAAAAGACATAGCTGATGGCTTTCAAGCATTCTATGCTGATTTATATAATCTCAACTCCTCTATCCCTGACCCCCCTAACGTTAATGACACTATCCAAAAATACCTCACTAAACTGAACTTACCTTCCCTCTCTCCCACCCAACTTTCCTCCTTAAATGAACCTATCACAGCCCCTGAAATACAACAAATAATCCGCTCCCTCCCCCTGAACAAGGCCCCGGGTCCAGATGGCTTTGATGGTTCATACTATAAGGCCTTCCATGACTTATTGTCTCCCTTCCTAGCCTCATTCTGCATGGCCGCAGTCTCCTCTAGCATCCTCCCTAAGGAAAATTTGCAGGACCTGATCACAACCATCCCCAAACCGGGGAAATCCACAGAATCCCCTCAAAACTACAGACCGATATCCCTCTTGAATCAGGACCTTAAGATTTTTTCCAAGTTATTAGCTGATAGAATCTCCTCTCATTCAACACGACCAGTCTGGGTTTGTATCGGGTCGCCAAATTTCAGATAATACAAGAAGACTGCTGCATATATTTAATCAGATTAAGTCCCATCGAGTCCCGGCTGTGGTTCTCGCGTTGGACGCAGAAAAGGCCTTCGACCGCCTTAAGTGGCCCTTCACCTTTGTGGTACTTAAAAACATGGGTTTTGAGGGTAACATTCTCTCTGCTATTGTTGCCCTATATTCTACGCTTACGGCTCAAGTACTAGTGAATGGGACTCTGTCTAATGAATTTTGCATTACCAATGGCTCTAGACAAGGATGTCCCCTATTATATATATATTCTATCTATAGAACCACTAGCCCAAACTATGCGTCTAGATACTAGGATCTCCGGTATACCGGTAGTGCCCATAAATAATGTAATTTCCTTATATGCAGATGACGTGATCCTCACCCTGGGCAACCCTTTACAGTCACTCCCAGCGGCCTTTGTCCTACTACCTCCTAAATCATACTAAAACACAAGCTTTATTATTGAACTCGCCCCCGGAAGCTTCCTCCCTCTTGAAATCTAGATTTCCTTTTGACTGGCGCCCCTCTAGTATTAGCTACCTAGGGATACATCTTACATACCCACTTAATAAGCTTTACCAGGCCAATTATAAGACTCTCTTGGCTGACCTCACTGCGTCTGTCTCAATGTTTTTTTTTTTTCTATTTCCCTTCATATGTTTCAAAAATTTCAAAAAAAACTATTGAAAGTAAGAGTTGGAACAATTACACACACCGCCATACTAAATATGTTTATTTTTTATATGGAAAATGGGAAAAGGAGGGTGATTTAAATTTTTAATAAAGAAGTGGTTAATGGGTGTCCTTTTTTTTTTTTTTTTTACACTTTATTAGGCCAGGCTCAATCAAATGAAGAGCCACAGACACCAATGATGGAGAGGTAAGCCCTCCACCTACCTCCACAGTGGATCACCCCCACAATCGCGCTGTGGGGGGGGATCCACCCCACTGGACCACCATGGAGCATTTACACGTCCCTTAAGATGCCACTGTCAACTCTGACAGTGGCGATTTAAAGGGTTAATAGCCGCCCACGGCGATCACCGCATGTCAGCTATTAGCAGCTGCCCCCTGCTACAAGAATTAGCAGGGGGGCTGCAGGGTATGGTCGATGATGAATATCGGAGCAATCTCCAATGTCCGCCATTACAGGCAGATTTCAGCTGCTGATAGCAGCAGGCATCTCCCTATTATGACGCGGAACTGATCCGCGGGTCCACGTCATTTCCTCACCTGACCCATGACGTACATGTATGTCATGGGTCGGAAGGGGTTAAGTCATGCCCCCCGACATTTTTGGCAAAAAATTCTATCATCGGAAAATGCCCAAAGGGACATTTTTTCAGCCGATAATTTTTGGCAGCCGAAATTTCGGTGCATCCCTACTATTTTGATTTTTCATAAACCTTTATTTAATGTACTTTGTTCAGTATATATTTTGGTTTACATATGTGGTGCACTTGATTTTATTATAAAAAAATCTGCAGACAGAAGAGATAGGCAGTGCGAACCAGGGGAGTTGTAAGAGACCTCTTCCCGAAAGTGTGTACTTTTCTGGTGGTGATGAGATTACCCAGCTGTAGTACTAAAGTGTATGGTTGTAGCTCAGCTGGGATGAATCACTTCAGGAATACTGGTGGCGAGTTAGCCGTTAGCATTTTTTTTGTGAAAAAATTCTGCATCTGGAGCAAAAATCTGTGTTTTTTGCCAGTATTCTGGTGTAAGCATTCATAAATTCTTTCCATAGTGTTTTCATGAATTTCTGTTTCTCTTTGCTGTGTCTGTTTCTTCGAAAAACTTGTGATTGAATATGAGCTTTTATGCTGAAAAAACTAGCCTTTGTAACCAGATGTATAATTCTTCCAGTACATTTTTGTAGTGTAAAATAGTACATAACCCTTGGCTACCATGTATTTGGACAGTCTGCAGACCATTTAACTTTTTCACATTTTGTTATGTTATGCTTAACCCCTTAAGGACAATGGACGTACTCCTACGCCCCCGTTTCCGAGTCCTTAAGGACCGAGGACGTAGGAGTACGTCCTTTCCATTCCCGGCCCCCCGCCGCTAGCCGGAGGGGAGCCGGTGCCCGATGCCTGCTGAAATCGTTCAGCAGGCATCGCGGCATATCGCCCAGGGCGGTCATTATGCCCCCCCATGTCGGCGATGGCCGCAGATCGCTGGACAAGTCAGTCCAGCGATCTGCGGCGATTCCGGGTCAATCGGGTCTCCAGTGACCCGGAATTACTGGCTGATCGGGGCCGTCAGAGACGGCCCCGAACAGCCAGAGCCTGCAGGGGTGAGGTGGCACTGGTGCCACCTCACGATCGCCCTGATTCATCGGCCGGATTCCCGGCCGACCAATCAGGGCGCCTGCTGCGGGTGTCACTCCCGCACCCGCTCCGCCCCTCTTCCGGAAGGACGTGAGCGGGTGTGGGAAGACGACCCTGGGTGCTGGGGACCCCGATCCCCGGCGTTAATGTTGGGATCGGGGCCCCAGGAGCGACTACGGCGGCGGTGGCGGGACTGACCTGCAGCGTCGATCAGCAGCAGGAGGTGAGTGACAGCCTCCTGCTGTTGCTTAGCAACAGCTCCCAGCATGCAAAAAGGGCATGCTGGGAGCTGTAGTTATGCAACAGGAGGAGGCAGACCACCACAACTCCCAGCATTCCCTTATGGGCATGCTGGGACTTGTAGTTTTGCAACAGCTCGAGGCACATTCTTTCTATGGAAAAGTGTACCTTCAGCTGTTGTGTAACTACAACTCCCAGCTTGCACAAACAGCTAAAATGCATGCTGGGAGTTGTAGTGGTGCATCTGCTGGTTGCATAACTACAACTCCCAGCATGCCCGTTGGCTGTCGGTGACTGCTGAGAGTTGTAGTTTTGCAACAGCTGAAGGCACACTGAGTTAAGTAGCAAACCAGTGTGTCTCCAGCTGTTGCATAACTACAATCCCCAGCATCCCCAGCCAAAGTAGTATGCCTCCCGCTGTTGCATAACTACAACACCCAGCATGCCCTTCCGCTGACCGTACATGCTGGGGGATGTAGCTTTTGCAACAGCTGAAGGCACACTGGTTGCAAAACACTGAGTTTGTTGCCAAACTCTGTATTTACAACCAGTGTGCCTCCAGCTGTTGCAAAACTACTGATAGACCGTACATGCTGGGAGTTGTAGTTTTGCAACAGCTGGATGTCCCCCCCCCCAATGTGAATGTACAGGGTACACTCACATGGGCGGAGGATTACAGTAAGTATTCGGCTGCAAGTTTGAGCTGCGGCAAATTTTCTGCTGCAGCTCAAACTGCCAGCGAGAAACTACTGTGAACCCTCGCCCGTGCGACTGTACCCTAAAAACACTACACTAACACAAAATAAAATAAAAAGTAAAAAACACTACATATACACATACCCCTACACAGCCCCCCTCCCCAATAAAAATGAAAAACGTCTGGTACGCCACTGTTTCCAAAACGGAGCCTCCAGCTGTTGCAAAACTACAACTCCCAGCATGCACTTATAGACCCTACATGCTGGGAGTTTTAGTTTTGCAACAGCTGGATGTTCCCCCCCCCCCCCCCCAATGTGAACGTACAGGGTACACTCACATGGCCGGAGGATTACAGTAAGTATCCGGCTGCAAGTTTGAGCTGCGGCAAATTTTCTGCCGCAGCTCAAACTGCCAGCGAGAAACTACTGTGAACCCCCCGCCCGTGCGACTGTACCCTAAAAACACTACACTACACTAACACAAAATAAAATAAAAAGTAAAAAACACTACATATACACATTCCCCTACACAGCCCCCCTCCCCAATAAAAATGAAAAATGTCTGGTACACCACTGTTTCCAAAACGGAGCCTCCAGCTGTTGCAAAACAACTACTCCCAGTATTACCAGACAGCCACTGACTGTCCAGGCATGCTGGGACTTTTACAACAGCTGGAGGCACCCTGTTTGGGAATCACTAGCGTAGAATACCCCTATGTCCACCCCTATGCAAGTCCCTAATTTAGGCCTCAAATGCGCATGGCGCTCTCACTTTGGAGCCCTGTCGTATTTCAAGGCAACAGTTTAGGTCCACATATGGGGTATCGCCGTACTCGGGAGAAATTGTGTTACAAATTTTGGGGGCTATTTTCTGCTATTACCCTTTTTAAAAATGTAAAATTTTTGGGAAACCAAGCATTTTAGGTAAAAAAATAATACCTGTGGGGTATTAAGGTTCACATTACCCCTTGTTACGTTCCCCGAGGGGTCTAGTTTCCAAAATGGTATGCCATGTGTTTTTTTTTTTGAGGTTCTGGCACCATAGGGGCTTCCTAAATGCGGCATGCCCCCAGAGCAAAATTTGCTTTCAAAAAGCCAAATGTGACTCCTTCTCTTCTGAGACCTGTAGTGCGCCAGCAGAGCACTTTTCACCCCCATATGGGGTGTTTTCTGAATCGGGAGAAATTGGGCTTCAAATTTTGGGGGGGGGGGTATTTTCTGCTATTACCCTTTTTAAAAATGTAAACATTTTGGGAAACCAAGCATTTTGGGTAAAATTTTTATTTTTTTTTACATATGCAAAAGTCGTGAAACACCTGTAGGGTATTGAGGTTCACTTTACCCCTTTTTACGTTCCCCGAGAGGTCTAGTTTCCAAAATGGTATGCCATGTGTTTTTTTTTTGCGGTTCTGGCACCATAGGGGCTTCCTAAATGCGGCATGCCCCCAGAGCAAAATTTGCTTTCAAAAAGCCAAATGTGACTCCTTCTCTTCTGAGACCTGTAGTGCGCCAGCAGAGCACTTTTCACCCCCATATGGGCTGTTTTCTGAATCGGGAGAAATTGGGCTTCAAATTTTGGTTTTTTTTTCTGCTATTATCCTTTTTAAAAATTTAAAATTTTTGGGAAACCAAGCATTTTAGGTAAAACATTATTTTTTTTTTTACATATGCAAAAGTCGTGAATCACCTGTGGGGTATTAAGGTTCACTTTACCCCTTGTTACGTTGCCCGAGGGGTCTAGTTTCCAAAATGGTATGCCATGTGGTTTTTTTTTGCTGTCCTGGCACCATAGGGGCTTCCTAAAGGTGACATGCCCCCCAAAAACCATTTGTCGCTCCTTCCCTTCTGAGCCCTCTACTGCACCCGCCGAACAATTAACATAGACATATGACATATGTGCTTACTCGAGAGAAATTGGGTTTCAAATACAAGTAAAAATGTTCTCCTTTCTACCAATTGCAAAAATTCAAAAATTGGGTCTACAAGAACATGCGAGTGTAAAAAATGAAGATTGTGAATTTTCTCCTTCACTTTGCTGCTATTCCTGTGAAACACCTAAAGGGTTAATACACTTATTGAATGTCATTTTGAATACTTTGGGGGGTGTAGTTTTTATAATGGGGTCATTTATGGGGTATTTCTAATATGAAGACCCTTCAAATCCACTTCAAACCTGAACTGGTCCATGAAAAATAGCGAGTTTGAAAATTTTGTGAAAAATTTCCAAATTGCTGCCGAACTTTGAAGCCCTCTGGTGTCTTCCAAAAGTAAAAACTCATTAATTTTATGATGCAAACATAAAGTAGACATATTGTATATGTGAACCCAAAAATGTTTTATTTTGAATATCCATTTTCCTTACAAGCAGAGAGCTTCAAAGTTAGAAAAATGCAAAATTTTCATTTTTTTCATCAAATTTTGGGATTTTTCACCAAGAAAGGATGCAAGTTACCATAAAATTTTACCACTAAGTTAAAGTAGAATATGTCACGAAAAAACAATCTCAGAATCAGAATGATGAATGATAACTAAAAGCATTCCAGAGTTATTAATGTTTAAAGTGACAGTGGTCAGAATTGCAAAAAACGCTCCGGTCCTTAAGGTGTAAAAAGGCCTGGTCCTTAAGGGGTTAAAGGGGTACTCCGGTGAAAACCTTTTTTTTTTTTTTTTTTTTATACAAAACAACTGGTGCCAGAAAGTTAAACAGATTTGTAAATTACTTCTATTAAAAAATCTTAATCCTTCCTGTACTTATTAGCTGCTGAATACTACAGCGGAAATTCTTTTCTTTTTGAAACACAGAGCTGTCTGCTGACATCACGAGCACAGTGCTCTCTGCTGACATCTCTGTCCATTTTAGGAACTGTCCAGAACAGCATATGTTTGCTATGGGGATTTCCTTTTACCCTGGACAGTTCCTAAAATGGACAGAGATGTCAGCAGAGAGCACTGTGCTCATGATGTCAGCAGACAGCTCTGTGTTTCAAACTGAAAAGAATTTCCACTGTAGTATTCAGCAGCTAATAAGTACAGGAAGGATTAAGATTCTTTAATAGAAGTAATTTACAAATCTTTTAACTTTCTGGCACCCGTTGTTTTAAAAAAAAAAAGTTTTTCACCGGAGTACCCCTTTTAATAAAAAAGTTCAAAGTTTTTCGACAGCTGGTACAGGGAGACTGGTCAGGTTAGAGGGAAAACTGAATGAAGTAAAGTACAGATATATTCATAATGAAAACTTAATCCAAACTGCTGTGAACCTCAGACTGGGCCAACAGACTTCACTTCCAACAAGACTAAGGGGGAGATTTATTAAAAGTGGTGTAGGTGTACGATATTTCTACAGCTATAATTTGTGTGGTAGCAATGTGCACCAAATCTATTAAATGGTTGCATAAAATTTATTTGAAACTACACTTCAGAACACCACTTTGTATGATCCCTACGTTTTCTGAGACTTTCTAACCAGATGTGTCAAAAAAAATGACTTTTTACAAATGCTGAAAAAAAATAATAATAGGATCTATATATATTTATATATATATATATATATATATATATATATATATATATATATAACATTATCTGTGACCAGTCCTCAAAGTTCTGAAAACAGGCCAAAATACAGGATAAAAAGATAGTTAGATCCAGTACAATGAAATATGAGTATTTATTAAATAAAATGCAATGTATTACACAGAATGAAGTTTAGCGCAGGGCCTTTGCGCAGGCTCCAGATAATTATTGTAGATATAGGTACATTAGAAAACAATAATAGCAAGCCAATATAATAGATGTTACCCACTATTAGTTTGGGGTTTAATAAATAAGGCTAAATGATACAGGTGGAGATAAAATGGTTATGGTATAAGATAGATATAAAAAATAGTATAACAATGGTATGTATATATAATAGTATATATAATAGTATATAAATAGTATATAAATAGTATATAAATAGTATAACAATGGTATGTATATATAATAGTATAACAATGGTATGTATATATAATAGTATATAAATAGTATAACAATGGTATGTATATATATATAGTATATAAATAGTATAACAATGGTATGTATATATAATAGTATATAAATAGTATAACAATGGTATGTATTCATAGGTTCTCTATATTGCAAAGTTCACTGGTGCAAAGTTCGCCATAGTTCCCTATATTATTCCCACTGGAGTACCATAGTAGAATTTACAAGATGATGATAAAAATTAAAGGTATTATTGGTGCACCGCACCAATAATACCTTTAATTTATATCATCATCTTGTAAATTCTACTATGTTACTCCAGCGGAATTAATATAGAGAACTATAGCGAACTTTGCAACAACGGACTTTGCAATATAGAGAACAGTGGCGTTGCGACCCAGGTGCGGGGGGTGCGGCCCGCACCGGGTGACACCAACCTAATGGGGTGACACCAAGACGCTCCGCAGCCCCCCCCCCCAGCTACACCGACACCCCCCATCTGTGCCCGACCTGTCACCCGTCCGTCAGCACCCCCCCTTTCACCTGCACTGTGCGCCCGTCCGTTTTCACACCGCCCTCTCACCTTAACCAGCACTGTGCCCGGCCTCCGCTCCCACGTCTGCGCCGGCCTGACGTCACACCGCATGGCCGCGCAGGAGGACGTCAGTTACGCCACTCGCAGGGCGCCCGCCGGTGAGAAGGAGCGCTGCGCTGGATGGGTGAGTGTGTGTGTCTGTCTGTTTCTATCTATGTTTGTGTGTGTGTATGTGACTGTGTGTGTGTATGTGACTGTGTGTGTGTGTATGTGACTGTGTGTGTGTATGTGACTGTGTGTGTGTATGTGACTGTGTGTGTATATGTGACTGTGCGTGTGTATGTGACTGTGTGTGTGTATGTGACTGTGTGTGTATGTGACTGTGTGTGTGTATGTGACTGTGTGTTTGTGTGACTGAGTGTGTGTGACTGTGTGTGTTTGTGCGACTGTGTGTTTGTGTGACTCTGTGTGTGTGTGACTGTGTGACTCTGTGTGTGTGACTCTGTAGTCTGAGTCTCTGAGACTCTGTGTGTGTGACTGTGTGTGTGTGTCTGTGAGTGTGTGTCTCTCTGACTGTGTGTGTGTGTTTGTGTGTGTCTCTCTGTGTTGTATGTGTTTTTTTTTGTGTGTGTGTGTGTGTGTGGGGGGGGGGGGGGGGGTTGAACCAGCGATCTAATGTGGGGAGACTTTGACCCATTGTGGGGAACCTGCAAAGGAACCTGCGGCCTAATGTGGGGAAACTACTAGCAAATGTGGGGAATCTGTGCTACCTTATGTGGGGAGTCTATGCTACCTTATGTGGGGAATCTGTGCTACCTAATGTGGGGAAATTGCTACCTAATGTGGGGTAACTGGTACCAAATGTGCGGAGTCTATGCTACCTAATGTAGGTAACTGGTACCTACTTAATGTGGGGGAACTGGTACCAAATGTGCGGAGTCTATGCTACCTAATGTGGGGAATCTATGCTACCTAATGTGGGGAATCTGTGCTACCAAATGTGGGGAGTCTATGCTACCTTATGTGGGGAATCTGTGCTACCTAATGTGGGAAAATTGCTACCTAATGTGGGGAATCTGTGCTACCTAATGTAGGGAAATTGCTACCTAATGTGGGGTAACTGGTACCTACCTAATGTGGGGGAACTGGTACCAAATGTGGGGAATCTATGCTGCCTAATGTGGGGAAAAGATGCTACCTAATGTGGGGAAACTGCTACCTACCTAATGCTCCCCCCCCCTGGCAGTAGCACCCTCATCACCCACCAGCAACCCCCCCCCCCAGCAGCACCTCCATCAGCAGATCCTGATGGTGGATGATGGCAGTGCTCCTGCCAGGAGGATGATCCTGCCGATGGATAATGGGGGTGATACTGCCAGGGGGGATGGCCAGTAGCACCCTCATCATCCTCCAGCAACACCCCCCCAGTAGTAGCACCCCCATCATCCACTAGCAACACCACCAATACCCCCCTCCCGTGGTAATAGCATCAGCTAATGGATGTTGAGGGGTGTTACTGCGGTTGTGGTATTATATTCAGAGGGCGCAGTGGGTGGTAGTATTATATTCAGAGGGCGCAGTTTGTGGTAGTATTATATTCAGAGGGCGCAGTTTGTGGTAGTATTATTAGAGATGAGCGAACTTACAGTAAATTCGATTCGTCACGAACTTCTCGGCTCGGCAGTTGATGACTTATCCTGCGTAAATGAATTCAGCTTTCAGGTGCTCCGGTGGGCTGGAAAAGGTGAATACAGTCCTAGGAAAGAGTCTCCTAGGACTGTATCCACCTTTTCCAGCCCACGGGAGCACCTGAAAGCTGAACTCATTTATGCAGGAAAAGTCATCAACTGCCGAGCCGAGAAGTTCGTGACGAGTTGAATTTACTGTAGTTCGCTCATCTCTAAGTATTATATTCAGAGGGCACAGTGGGTGGTAGTATTATATTCAGGGGTACAGTATGTGGCAGATTTATATTCAGAGGGCGCAGTTTGTGGTAGTATTATATTCAGAGGGCACAGAGGGTGGTAGTATTATATTCAGGGGTACAGTATGTGGCAGATTTATATTCAGAGGGCGCAGTTTGTGGTAGTATTATATTAAGAGGGTATAGTATGTGGTAGTATTATATTCAGTGGGTACAGTGTGTGGCGGTATTATATTCAGGGGTACAGTATGTGGCAGATTTATATTCAGGGGTACAGTATGTGGCAGATTTATATTCAGAGGGTACAGTATGTGGCAGATTTATATTCAGAGGGTACAATATGTGGCAGATTTATATTCAGAGGGTACAGTATGTGGTAGTATTATATTCAGGGGTACAGTATGTGGCAGATTTATATTCATGGGTACAATATGTGGCAGATTTATATTCAGAGGGTACAGTATGTGGCAGATTTATATTCAGAGGGTACAATATGTGGCAGATTTATGTTGAGAGGGCACAGTGTGTGGTAGTATTATATTCAGAGGGCACAGTGTGTGGTAGTATTATATTCAGAGGGCGCAGTGGGTGGTAGTATTATATTCAGAGGGTACAGTATGTGGCAGTATTATATTCAGTGGTTACAGTGTGTGGCGGTATTATATTCAGGGGTACAGTATGTGTTGGTATTCAGAATGTACAGTGTGTGGTAGTATTATATTCAGTGGGTATGGTGTATGGAAGGTTTATAATCAAAGAGTGTAGTGTATAGTAGTATTATATTTAGAGGATACAGTGTCTGTCAGGTTTATAATAATACTTGTTTTCATATAGAGGATGAGAATGCGCTGACATAGTGAGTCATCTGGGCGTCACATTCTGCAGAGAGAAGATTTAGCTGGAACAGGCGGTATGTACCATCTGAATTAGATAAGGGAAGACTATAGAGAAGACGTCACCTGTAATCACTGAAATCATTGTGTATTCTCCTCACTATAGTGAAGACGTCACCTGTAGTGTCTGATATCATTGTGTATTCTCCTCACTATAGAGAAGGTGTCACCTGTAGTCACTGATATCATTATGTATTCTCCTCACTATAGAGAAGACGTCACCTGTAGTCTCTGATATCATAGTGTATTCTCCTCACTATAGAGAAGACGTCACCTGTAGTCTCTGATATCATTGTACATTCTCCTCTCTATGTCCTATCAGAGCTGTAGTCGCTTGTCAGTTCTACAGATAGGTGAGTGAAACTACAACTCCCAGCATAACCTCACCACTGCTCAAAGGGGTACTCTACTGGAAAACATTTTCTATAATCAACTGGTGCTACAAAGTTAAACAGATTTGTAAATTACTTCTATTTAAACATCTTAATCCTTCCAGTACTTATTAGATGCTGTATAAGCGATTCACAGGAAGTTATTTTCTTTTTTAATTTATTTTCTGTCTGACCACAGTGCTCTGTGCTGACACCTCTGCCCATGTCAAGAACTGTCCATAGTAGGAGCAAATCCCCAAAGCAAACCTATCCTGCTCTGGACATATTTATGTACATAAATGTAAACTAACCCTTTCCTTAATAAAAGTTTGAATCATTATGAGCTCTCTGGAGCCTCTAGATTCACAGCACAAGCAGTTATAGTGTGCAGCTGAATAAGTCATCTCCTTATCTCTTCCCTGGTATTAGATACAGCTGACCCTTATGTGCTTTGTCTGCATGGAGTGTGCCTGGGGACTCCTCCATACTCCCTTTCTCACACCTCTGTCCCTGAAACTAAGATAGATAAGAAGCTAAGGCTCCTTTCAAATTCATCCGTTTTAAAGACCTGTTGTAATGTTCCGTTATGAAAACCTTTAAAATCGGACGTTAAAAGGCCGTTACAAAATCCAATTATAGTCTATGGGATTTTTATATTATCCGTTTTAACCCGTTATAGCCCGTTATTAATAACGGATGTTATTTTGTGACAGGAGAAAGAACGAAAGAAATAGTGCATTTACTTACATTAGCTGAGATACAGCACGATTCAAGTAGAACAACATGGCAATCTTTGACTGTGCAACCCATTTTTGCCATATAGCCCTTACCTAATATTGTCACCTTGTTCTTTATACCGTAAAAGTCTACGCACAAAGATAAACAGCGATCTTCTCAATGCTGCCTATCAGTAATAGTGCCCACATATACTATAAGGCTATGTTCACCCGACGGAATGTCCACACGGAGAATCTGTGCAGGGCATAATATGCTGGTGCTAGGACCACACAGGAATCCGTTGTCTCATAGATAGCTCCGCACAAAGAATGAATGTGTTCATTCTTTGTGTGGACACAGAAAATGGAATTTCCGAGCCGGAAACATCTGGCACGGAAATTTCGCCATGTGCACAGTGCAGCAGAATCCTGTTGACTTCAATGTGACTCTGCTGCAGCAGAATCTCCATGTCGGATTCCAATGCGGAATCCAGCACGGAAATACCGATTTGTGAGCATGGCCTAACAGTGATCTTCTCAGTGTTGCCTGTCAGTAATAGCACAGACATATACTATAACAGTGATCTTCTCAGTCAGTAAACGTGCTCATTTTTATTCTGTAATATTAACTGTAATAATGCCCCTTACTGTGTAATAATGCCCACCTTCATGCTCCTTACTGTACTACAGATCATAGTGCAAAAAAAATTTGCCCTCATGCAGCCCTGTATACAGAAAAATAAGAAAATTATATTGGTCAGTTTTTAAACAAACTTATTTTGTTTAAAAGTTTGAGTTTTTTAAAACTAGTACAATATAGAAACACATAACATAGTAACATAGTTCATAAGGTTGAAAAAAGACCAGAGTCCATCAAGTTCAACCTATAACCCTAATAAGTCCCTATTGAGTTGATCCAGAGGAAGGCAAAAAACCCTCATACTAGAGGTAAAAATTCTTCCCGCCTCCAAATATGGCATCAGAATAAATCCCTGGATCAACGTTCTGTCCCTATAAATCTAGTATACATAACCAGCAATGTTATTACACTCCAAAAATGCATCCAGACCCCTTTTGAACTCTTTTACAGAGTTCACCATGACCACCTCCTCAGGCACAGAATTCCGCAGTCTCACTGCTCTTACAGTAAAGAACCCCCGTCTGTGCTGGTGTAGAAACCATCTTACCTCTAGACGTAGAGGATGCCCCCTTGTTATAGATACCGTCCTGGGTATAAAAAGATCATGGGAGAGATCGCCCCTAAGCCTTCTTTTTTCTAAACTAAATAACCCCAATTCTGATAATCTTTCTTGGTACTGTAGTCCTTTCATTTCCCGTATTACCCTGGTTGCCCGTCTTTGAACCCTCTCCAGCTCCACTATATCTTTCTTGTACACAGTATTCTATGTGTGGTCTGACTAGTGATTTGTACAGCGGTAGAATTATTTCCTTGTCGTGGGCATCTAGGCCCCTATTGATGCACCCCATGATTTTATTTGCCTTGGCCACAGCTGCCCGACACTGGTCACTACAGCTAAATTTACTGTTAACTAAGACTCCCAAGTCCTTTTCCATGTCAGTTGTCCCAAGTGTTCTCCCATTTAATACATAATCTCAGCCCGGATTTTTCTTGTGCATTACCTTACATTTATCAGTGTTGAACCTCATCTGGCACTTCCCAGCCCAAACCTCCAACCTATCCAGATCCATTTGTAACAGTGCACTGTCCTCTACAGTGTCTACCGCTTTACAGAGTTTAGTATCATTTGCAAAGATTGCTACTTTACTATTCAACCCCTCTACAAGGACATTAATAAATATTAAATAGAACAAGACCAGAGACTGACCCCTGAGGTACCCCACTATTACCAGTCACCCAATCAGAATAAGTACCATTAATAATCACCCTCTGTTTCCTATCACTGAGCCAGGTACTTACCCACTTACACACATTCTCCCCCAGCCCAATCCTTCTCATTTTATGCACCAACCTTTTATGTGGCACTGTATGAAATGCTTTGGAAAAATCCAGATATAAGACATCCAGCGATTCCCCCTAGTCAGATCAGGAGATCACCTCCTCATAAAAGCTATTCAGGTTATTTTGACAGGACTAAAGCCATGCTGACATGGAGTCATAAATTTATTTTTATCAAGATATTCCAAAATAGCATCTCTTAGAAAACCCTCAAACAATTTACATACAACAGAGGTTAAACTAACAGGTGTCACGATGCCGGCTGGCAGGTAGTGGATCCTCTGTGCCAGAGAGGGATTGGCGTGGACCGTGCTAGTGGATCGGTTCTAAGCCACTACTGGTTTTCACCAGAGCCCGCCGCAAAGCGGGATGGTCTTGCTGCGGCGGTAGTGACCAGGTCGTATCCACTAGCAACGGCTCAACCTCTCTGGCTGCTGAAGATAGGCGCGGTACAAGGGAGTAGACAGAAGCAAGGTCGGACGTAGCAGAAGGTCGGGGCAGGCAGCAAGGATCGTAGTCAGGGGCAACGGCAGGAGGTCTGGAACACAGGCTAGGAACACACAAGGAACGCTTTCACTGGCACAATGGCAACAAGATCCGGCAAGGAAGTGCAGGGGAAGTGAGGTGATATAGGGAAGTGCACAGGTGAAGACACTAATTGGAATCACTGCGCCAATCAGCGGCGCAGTGGCCCTTTAAATCGCAAAGACCCGGCGCGCGCGCGCCCTAGGGAGCGGGGCCGCGCGCGCCGGGACAGGACCGAGGGAGAGCGAGTCAGGTACGGGAGCCGGGGTGCGCATCGCGAGCGGGCGCTACCCGCATCGCGAATCGTATCCCGGCTGGCAGCGGAATCGCAGCGCCCCGGGTCAGTGGATCTGACCGGAGCGCTGCAGCGGGGAGAGTGAAGCGAGCGCTCCGGGGAGGAGCGGGGACCCGGAGCGCTCGGCGTAACAACAGGTCTACAATTCCCGGGGTCACCTTTTGTCCCCTTTTTAAATATTGGCACCACATTTGCTATGTGCCAGTCCTGGGGAACAGTTCCTGTATCTATAGATTCCCTGAATGTTAAAATTAGGGATCTGCCTATTACATTACTTACTTCCTTTAGAACACGGGGGTGAATGCCATCTGGACCTGGTGATTTGTCTATTTAGATTTTTTGTAAGCGGCACTGTACTTCTTCCTGGGTTAGACAGGTGACCTGTACTGGGGAGTTTACCTTATCTCGCTGTATTTCACCTGCCATTTCATTTTCCCTGGTGAATACAGTGGAGAAGAATTTGTTTAATATATTTGCTTTATCCTGATCCCCGTTTATAATTTCTTCCTCATCATATTTTAACCCCTTAACGACGCAGGACGTATATTTACGTCCTGCGCCGGCTCCTGCGATATGAAGCGGGATCGCGCCGCGATCCCGCATCATATCGCGTGGGTCTCGGCGCTAATCAACGGCCGGGACCCGCGGCTAATACCACACATCGCCGATCGCGGCGATGTGCGGTATTAACCCTTTAGAAGCGGCGGTCAAAGCTGACCGCCGCTTCTAAAGTGAAACTGAAAGTATCCCGGCTGCTCAGTCGGGCTGTTCGGGACCGCCGCGGTGAAATCGCGGCATCCCGAACAGCTGATCGGACACCGGGAGGGCTCTTATCTGCCTCCTCGGTGTCCGATCGACGAATGACTGCTCCGTGCCTGAGATCCAGGCAGGAGCAGTCAAGCGCCGATAATGCTGATCACAGGCGTGTTAATACACGCCTGTGATCAGGATGAGAGATCAGTGTGTGCAGTGTTATAGGTCCCTATGGGACCTATAACACTGCAAAAAAAAGTAAAAAAAAAGTGTTAATAAAGGTCATTTAACCCCTTCCCTAATAAAAGTTTGAATCACCCCCCTTTTCCCATAAAAAAAATAAAACAGTGTAAAAAAAAAAAAAATAAACATATGTGGTATCGCCGCGTGCGTAAATGTCCGAACTATAAAAATATATCATTAATTAAGCCGTACGGTCAATGGCGTACGCGCAAAAAAATTCCAAAGTCCAAAAAAGCGTATTTTGGTAACTTTTTATAACATTAAAAAATGAATAAAAAGTGATCAAAAAGTCATATCAAAACAAAAATCATACCAATAAAAACTTCAGATCAATGCGCAAAAAATTAGTCCTCATACCGCCCCGTACGTGGAAAAATAAAAAAGTTATAGGGGTCAGAAGATGACATTTTTAAACGTAAAAATTTTCCTGCATGTAGTTATGATTTTTTCCAGAAGTGCGACAAAATCAAACCTATATAAGTAGGGTATCATTTTAACCGTATGGACCTACAGAATAATGATAAGGTGTAATTTTTACAGAAATATGCACTGCGTAGAAACGGAAGCCCCCAAAAGTTACAAAATGGCGTGTTTTTTTCGATTTTGTCGCACAATGATTTTTTTTCCCGTTTTGTCGTGCATTTTTGGGTAAAATGACTAATGTCACTGCAAAGTAGAATTGGCGACGCAAAAAATAAGCCATAATATGGATTTTTAGGTGGAAAATTGAAAGGGTTATGATTTTTAAAAGGTAAGGAGGAAAAAACGAAAGTGCAAAAACGGAAAAACCCTGAGTCCTTAAGGGGTTAAAGGGCCAACACTTTCATTTTTGACCTTTTTGCTATTTATATAGTTAAAGAACATTTTGGGGTTAGTTTTACTCTCTTGGGCAATGAGTCTTTCTGTCTCTATTTTTGTGGATTTTATCAGTTTTTTTATTACATATTTTACTTTTTTCTCTATAGCTTTTTAATGCTTCTTCACTGCCGTCCTGTTTTAGTAATTTAAATGCTTTATTTTTGTCATTTATTGCCCCCTTAATGTTTTTATTCATCCATATTGGTTTTCTTTTATTTCTGACGCTTTTATTCCCATAAGGTATACACATCTTACAGTTAGAGTTTAAGATATTTTTAGAAGTCTCCCATTTAGATTCAGTGTTCTTGTTTTTGAGGACATTATCCCATTTTATATTGTTAAGGGCTTCTCTGAGTTGGTAAAACTTTGTCTTCCTAAAGTTCATTGTTTTTGTGGCCCCTCGCAAGATTCCCTTATTGAAGAACAAGTTATAATGTATTATATTATGATCACTGTTTCCTAGGTGTCCTTCTACTTGCACATTAGTTACTCTGTCAGGTCTGTTGGTAAATATGAAGTTGTCACGATGCCGGCTGGCAGGTAGTGGATCCTCTGTGCCAGAGAGGGATTGGCGTGGACCGTGCTAGTGGATCGGTTCTAAGTCACTACTGGTTTTCACCAGAGCCCGCCGCAAAGCGGGATGGTCTTGCTGCGGCGGTAGTGACCAGGTCGTATCCACTAGCAACGGCTCAACCTCTCTGACTGCTGAAGATAGGCGCGGTACAAGGGAGTAGACAGAAGCAAGGTCGGACGTAGCAGAAGGTCGGGGCAGGCAGCAAGGATCGTAGTCGGGGGCAACGGCAGGAGGTCTGGAACACAGGCTAGGAACACACAAGGAAACGCTTTCACTGGCACAATGGCAACAAGATCCGGCGAGGGAGTGAAGGGGAAGTGAGGTATAAATAGGGAGTGCACAGGTGAACACACTAATTGGAACCACTGCGCCAATCAGCGGCGCAGTGGCCCTTTAAATCGCAGAGACCCGGCGCGCGCGCGCCCTAGGGAGCGGGGCCGCGCGCGCCGGGACAGGACAGACGGAGAGCGAGTCAGGTACGGGAGCCGGGATGCGCATCGCGAGCGGGCGCTACCCGCATCGCGAATCGCATCCCGGCTGGAGACGGTATCGCAGCGCACCGGGTCAGTGGAGCTGCCCGGAGCGCTGCGGTAGCGAGAGAGAAGCGAGCGCTCCGGGGAGGAGCGGGGACCCGGAGCGCTCGGCGTAACAGTACCCCCCCCCCTTGGGTCTCCCCCTCTTCTTAGAGCCTGAGAACCTGAGGAGCAGACTTTTGTCTAGGATGTTGTCCTCAGGTTCCCAGGATCTCTCTTCAGGTCCACAGCCCTCCCAATCCACCAAAAAGAACCTTTTTCCTCTGACCGTCTTGGAGGCCAGTATCTCTTTCACTGAGAAGACGTCAGAAGAACCGGAGACAGGAGTGGGAGAAACTAATTTGGGAGAGAAACGGTTGATGATGAGTGGTTTAAGAAGAGAGACATGAAAGGCATTAGGAATACGGAGAGAAGGAGGAAGAAGAAGTTTGTAAGAGACGGGATTAATTTGGCACAAGACTTTGAAAGGACCAAGATAGCGTGGACCCAGTTTGTAACTGGGGACACGAAAGCGGACATATTTAGCGGAGAGCCATACCTTGTCTCCGGGAGCAAAAATGGGGGGAGCTCTTCTTTTCTTATCGGCAAACTTTTTCATGCGAGATGAAGCCTGTAAAAGAGAATCTTGGGTCTCTTTCCATATGGTGGAAAGATCACGAGTCACTTCATCTACAGCGGGCAAACCAGAGGGCAAGGGAGTAGGGAGGGGGGGAAGAGGGTGACGGCCGTACACCACGAAAAATGGGGATTTGGAGGAAGATTCAGAGACTCTAAAGTTATACGAGAATTCGGCCCATGGTAGAAGATCTGCCCAATCATCCTGGCGGGAGGAAACAAAATGTCGTAAATAATCACCCAAGACCTGGTTAATTCTTTCTACTTGTCCATTGGATTGAGGATGATATGCAGAAGAAAAGTTTAATTTAATCTTGAGTTGTTTACAGAGAGCCCTCCAGAATTTTGACACGAATTGGACGCCTCTATCCGAGACTATCTGTGTGGGCAACCCGTGAAGACGAAAAATGTGTACAAAAAATTGTTTAGCCAACTGAGGCGCTGAAGGAAGACCAGGAAGAGGGATGAAATGTGCCATCTTGGAGAATCGATCAACGACCACCCAAACAACAGTGTTGCCACGGGATGGGGGTAGGTCTGTAATAAAATCCATACCAATCAGAGACCAAGGCTGTTCAGGGACAGGCAGAGGATGAAGAAAACCAGCGGGCTTCTGGCGAGGAGTCTTATCCCGGGCACAGACAGTGCAGGCTCGCACAAAGTCCACGACATCCGTCTCCAGAGTCGGCCACCAATAGAAGCGAGAGATGAGTTGCACAGTTTTCTTGATGCCTGCATGACCTGCGAGATGGGAGGAGTGACCCCATTTGAGGATTCCGAGGCGTTGGCGTGGAGAGACGAAGGTCTTTCCTGGAGGAGTTTGCCTGATGGAGGCTGGAGAAGTGGAAATCAGGCAGTCAGGAGGAATGATGTGTTGCGGAGAGAGTTCAACTTCCGAGGCATCCGAGGAACGAGAGAGAGCATCGGTCCTAATGTTCTTATCGGCAGGCCGAAAGTGAATTTCAAAATTAAATCGGGCAAAGAACAGAGACCACCTGGCCTGGCGAGGATTCAGCCGTTGGGCAGACTGGAGATAGGAGAGGTTCTTGTGATCGGTGTAAATAATAACTGGAAATCTTGATCCCTCCAGCAGATGCCTCCATTCCTCAAGTGCTAATTTAATGGCTAGAAGCTCTCGATCCCCGATGGAGTAGTTCCTCTCCGCCGGAGAGAAGGTCCTAGAAAAAAAACCACAAGTAACAGCATGCCCGGAAGAATTTTTTTGTAGAAGGACCGCTCCAGCTCCTACAGAGGAGGCATCAACCTCCAATAGGAAGGGTTTAGATGGGTCAGGTCTGGAGAGCACGGGAGCCGAAGAAAAGGCAGACTTGAGCCGTTTAAAGGCGTCTTCCGCTTGAGGAGGCCAAGACTTGGGATTGGCATTTTTTTGGGTTAAAGCCACGATAGGGGCCACAACGGTAGAAAAATGTGGAATAAATTGCCTGTAATAATTGGCGAACCCCAAAAAACGTTGGATAGCACGGAGTCCGGAGGGGCGTGGCCAATCTAAGACGGCAGAGAGTTTGTCTGGATCCATTTGTAGTCCCTGGCCAGAGACCAAGTATCCTAGGAAAGGAAGAGATTGGCATTCAAACAGACATTTCTCTATCTTGGCATAAAGTTGATTGTCACGAAGTCTCTGAAGAACCATACGGACATGCTGGCGGTGTTCTTCTAGATTGGCAGAAAAAATCAGGATATCGTCCAGATATACAACAACACAGGAGTATAAGAGATCACGAAAAATTTCATTAACAAAGTCTTGGAAGACGGCAGGGGCGTTGCACAGGCCAAAGGGCATGACCAGATACTCAAAGTGTCCATCTCTAGTGTTAAATGCCATTTTCCATTCATCCCCCTCTCTGATGCGGATGAGATTATAAGCACCTCTTAAGTCCAGTTTGGTAAAGATGTGGGAACCTTGGAGGCGATCAAAGAGTTCAGAGATGAGGGGTAGGGGGTAGCGGTTCTTTACCGTGATTTTATTAAGACCGCGGTAGTCAATGCAAGGACGTAGAGAGCCATCTTTTTTGGACACAAAGAAAAATCCGGCTCCGGCAGGAGAGGAGGATTTACGGATAAAGCCTTTTTTTAAATTTTCCTGGATGTACTCCGACATAGCAAGAGTCTCTGGGGCGGACAGAGGATAGATTCTGCCCCGGGGTGGAGTAGTGCCCGGGAGGAGGTCAATAGGACAATCATAAGGCCTGTGAGGAGGTAGAGTCTCAGCTTGTTTTTTGCAAAAAACATCCGCAAAGTCCATATAGGCCTTAGGGAGACCGGTTACAGGGGGAACCACAGAGTCACGGCAAGGGGTACAGGGAACCGGTTTTAGGCAGTCCTTGAAACAAGAGGGCCCCCAACTCTTGATCTCCCCAGTGGACCAATCCAGGGTTGGGGAATGGAGTTGAAGCCAGGGTAGTCCAAGGAGGATTTCGGAAGTGCAATTGGGGAGGACCAAAAATTCAATCTTCTCGTGATGAGGTCCGATGCACATTAGAAGGGGCTCCGTGCGGAAACGTATGGTACAGTCCAATCTTTCATTGTTTACACAATTGATGTAGAGGGGTCTGGCGAGACTGGTCACTGGGATGTTGAACCTGTTGACGAGAGAGGCCAAAATAAAATTTCCTGCAGATCCGGAATCCAAGAAGGCCATAGTAGAGAAGGAGAAGGCAGAGGCAGATATCCGCACAGGCACAGTAAGACGTGGAGAAGCAGAGTAGACATCAAGGACTGTCTCCTCTTTGTGCGGAGTCAGCGTACGTCTTTCCAGGCGGGGAGGACGGATAGGACAATCCTTCAGGAAGTGTTCGGTACTGGCACAGTACAGGCAGAGATTCTCCATGCGGCGTCGTGTCCTCTCTTGAGGTGTCAGGCGAGACCGGTCGACCTGCATAGCCTCCACGGCGGGAGGCACAGGAACGGATTGCAGGGGACCAGAGGAGAGAGGAGCCGGGGAGAAAAAACGCCTTGTGCGAACAAAGTCCATATCCTGGCGGAGCTCCTGACGCCTTTCGGAAAAACGCATGTCAATGCGAGTGGCAAGATGGATGAGTTCATGTAGGTTAGCAGGGATTTCTCGTGCGGCCAGAACATCTTTAATGTTGCTGGATAGGCCTTTTTTAAAGGTCGCGCAGAGGGCCTCATTATTCCAGGATAATTCTGAAGCAAGAGTACGGAATTGTACGGCGTACTCGCCAACGGAAGAATTACCCTGGACCAGGTTCAACAGGGCAGTCTCAGCAGAAGAGGCTCGGGCAGGTTCCTCAAAGACACTTCGAATTTCCGAGAAGAAGGAGTGTATAGAGGCAGTGACGGGGTCATTGCGGTCCCAGAGCGGTGTGGCCCATGACAGAGCTTTTCCAGACAGAAGGCTGACTACGAAAGCCACCTTAGACCTTTCAGTAGGGAACTGGTCCGACATCATCTCCAAGTGCAGGGAACATTGGGAAAGAAAGCCACGGCAGAATTTAGAGTCCCCATCAAATTTATCCGGCAAGGATAGTCGTAGGCCTGAAGCGGCCACTCGCTGCGGAGGAGGTGCAGGAGCTGGCGGAGGAGATGATTGCTGAAGCTGTGGTAGTAGCTGCTGTAGCATCACGGTCAGTTGAGACAGCTGTTGGCCTTGTTGCGCTATCTGTTGTGACTGCTGGGCGACCACCGTGGTGAGGTCGGCGACAACTGGCAGAGGAACTTCAGCGGGATCCATGGCCGGATCTACTGTCACGATGCCGGCTGGCAGGTAGTGGATCCTCTGTGCCAGAGAGGGATTGGCGTGGACCGTGCTAGTGGATCGGTTCTAAGTCACTACTGGTTTTCACCAGAGCCCGCCGCAAAGCGGGATGGTCTTGCTGCGGCGGTAGTGACCAGGTCGTATCCACTAGCAACGGCTCAACCTCTCTGACTGCTGAAGATAGGCGCGGTACAAGGGAGTAGACAGAAGCAAGGTCGGACGTAGCAGAAGGTCGGGGCAGGCAGCAAGGATCGTAGTCGGGGGCAACGGCAGGAGGTCTGGAACACAGGCTAGGAACACACAAGGAAACGCTTTCACTGGCACAATGGCAACAAGATCCGGCGAGGGAGTGAAGGGGAAGTGAGGTATAAATAGGGAGTGCACAGGTGAACACACTAATTGGAACCACTGCGCCAATCAGCGGCGCAGTGGCCCTTTAAATCGCAGAGACCCGGCGCGCGCGCGCCCTAGGGAGCGGGGCCGCGCGCGCCGGGACAGGACAGACGGAGAGCGAGTCAGGTACGGGAGCCGGGATGCGCATCGCGAGCGGGCGCTACCCGCATCGCGAATCGCATCCCGGCTGGAGACGGTATCGCAGCGCACCGGGTCAGTGGAGCTGCCCGGAGCGCTGCGGTAGCGAGAGAGAAGCGAGCGCTCCAGGGAGGAGCGGGGACCCGGAGCGCTCGGCGTAACAGAAGTCTAGTAGGGCGCCGCCTCTGGTCAGGCCCTGCACCATTTGGGACAGATAATTGTCTTTAGCTATAGTCACAAACCTGTCTCCTTTATGAGATTCACATCTCTCAGTCTCCCAGTTTATATTAGGATAGTTAAAGTCCCCCATTATTATCACCTCATTCTGATTTTCTGCCTTGTTTATTTGACTCAGTAATTGATCTTCTGCCTCTTCCATTATGTTTGGTGGCTTATAGCAAACCCCTATCAGAATATTTTTTTATCTTTATCTCCATATATTTCTACCCATAATGACTCCACATTATTGTTACCCACCCGTATATCCTCCCGCAGTGGGGCCTTCAGACTGGACTTTACATAAAGACAAACTCTTCCCCCTTTCTGTTTTGTCCGATTCTTCCTGAATAGACTATAACCCTGTATGTTGACCGCCCAGTCACAGCTATCTTCCAACCAAGTCTCTGTTATACCCACTACGTCATAATCCTCCTCAGAGATTATCAACTCCAGTTCGTCAGTTTTATTGGACAGACTTCTGGCATTAGTCAATATGCAATTCAGTGGTGTATGTTTTTTTTTTCTCTATGAAGCCTATCAATATTAACTATTCTAACCGCTCCCTCTGCTCCACCACCAGGTACATTAATAAGTCCCCCCTCTCTATCTACACTATTTCCCCCCTCTATGTTGGGGATCATTCAAATCATTTGGACCCAAAGAATAAAGAGAACAGGTCAGTTTTACCATAAAGTGCACTGCATGAAATTTGCTAAATTGCTAAATTTCTTATCAATTTCCTCACAAAATAATATTTTTGTTTGGTTGCGCTGTACATTTTACGGTAGAATGAAAGGTGCTATTACAAAATACAATTGATGGTGCAAGAAAACAAGTACCATACGGGTCTGTGGATGGAAAAATATGAGTTATGGCAAAAATCAAAATCAGCTGTGTCCTTATGGGGTTAAAATCTTAAATTACAATATCTGTTAGTGGGTCAACACTGGGTAGGCAGTGATATATGTGCTGTAATTTAATATTTATTTCCCCCCCCCTCCCTCCATATTTTCCACTATTCCCTTCTCCTTTCTTCATTCATTGTACAGAGCAGACTTACTATGAATCTTCCAAGACCTGCAATAGGAGTCATCGCAGGTCCTAGAAGGTCAATAGTAAGTCTGTGCTATCTATGGGCTCTCTGCAGCCCGGACAGCTTTAGGGCTATGATCCCACTACTGTATTTTGCTCAAAATCGCAGCAAAAACTCTGCAATTTCACAGCGATTTTGCGCAAATTGCAGCAAAATTCAGTAGTGTGTCCTAAAGCTTTTCAGGGGCCCTCTTTTGGACGGGGTCCCTGGGCAACTGCCCAGGTTGCCCCCCCATCGCCGGCCCAGCCTCTCAGATATAACTTTCACCATTCTAACTGCCAACAGCTTAGGGAAAATCTTTGCATCGGAGTTGATTATAACATTGGTCTGAAAGATTCAACCTTATTTGTTACATAGTTACATAGTTAGTACGGTCGAAAAAAGACATATGTCCATCAAGTTCAACCAGGGAATTGAAGGGTAGCGGTGTGGCGCGATATTGGGGAAGGGATGGGATTTTATATTTCTTCATAAGCATTAATGTTATTTTGTTCCAGGAATGTATCTAATCCTGTTTTAAAGCTGCCAATTTTTCCTGCTGTGACCAGTTCCTGAGGTAGACTGTTCCATAAGTTCACAGTTCTCATGGTAAAGAAGGCGTGTCGCCCCTTGAGGCTAAACTTTTTCTTCTCCAGACGGAGGGAGTGCCCCCTCGTCCTTTGGGGGGGTTTAACCTGGAACAGTTTTTCTCCATATTTTTTGTATGGGCCATTAATATACTTATATACCGTATTTATCGGCGTATAACACGCACTTTTTAGGCTAAAATTTTTAGCCTAAACTCTATGTGCGTGTTATACGCCGATACACCCCCAGGAAAGGCAGGGGGAGAGAGGCCGTAGCTGCCCGCTTCTCTCCCCCTGCCTTTCCTGGGGTCTAGAGCCCTGCTGCCGGCCCTTCTCTCCCCCTGGCTATCGGCGCCGCTGCCCGTTCTGTCCCCCTGACTATCGGTGCCGGCGCCCCATTGCCGGCGCCGATAGCCAGGGGTAGAGAAGCGGCGCCGACAGCCAGGGGGAGAGAAAGGGCAGCGGCACCCATTGCCGGCGCCGCTGCCCCGTTGCCTCCCCCCATCCCCGGTGGCATAATTACCTGGGTGGGGTCCGCGCTGCTGCAGGCCTCCGGCGTGCGTCCCCAGCGTCGTTGCTATGCGCTGCACGGCGCGGCGCATGACGTCAGTGCGCCGCACCGTGCATAGCAACGACGCACTGGACGTGCGCCGGAGGCCTGCAGCAGCGCGGACCCGACCCAGGTAATTATGCCACCGGGGATGCGGGGAGGCAACAGGGCAGCGGCGCTGGCAATGGGTGCCGCTGCCCCTTCTCTCCCCCTGGCTGTCGGCGCCGCTTCCCTCCCCCTGGCTATCGGCTCCGGCATCGATAGTCAGGGGGACAGAACGGGCAGCAGCGCCGATAGCCAGGGGGAGAGAAGGGTCGGCAGCAGCGCTCTAGACCCCAGGAAAGGCAGGGGGAGAGAAGCGGGCAGCGACGGCCTCTCTCCCCCTGCCTTTCCTGGGGGTGTATCGGGGTATACACGCGCACACACGCACCCTCATTTTACCATGGATATTTGGGTAAAAAACTTTTTTTACCCAAATATCCTTGGTAAAATGAGGGTGCGTGTTATAGGCCAGTGCGTGGTATACCCCGATAAATACGGTACGTTATCATATCCCCCCTTAAACGTCTCTTCTCAAGACTAAACAATTGTAACTCCTTTAATCGCTCCTCATAGCTAAGATGTTCCATGCCCCATATTAGTTTAGTCGCTCGTCTCTGCACCCTTTCCAGCTCCACAGTGTCCCTTTTATGGACAGGTGACCAAAACTGAACAGCATATTCCAGGTGAGGCCGTACCAATGCTCTATAAAGGGGGAGTATTATGTCCCGGTCCCTCGAGTCCATGCCTCTTTTTATACATGACAATATCCTGCCGGCCTTGGAAGCAGCAGCCTGACATTGCATGCTATTCTGTAGTCTGTGATCTACAAGTACACCCAGATCCTTCTCTACCAATGACTCTGCCAGTTTAATCCCCCCTAAGACATACGACGCATGCAGGTTATTAGTACCCAGATGCATAACTTTACATTTATCCACATTGAACCTCATTTGCCAAGTGGATGCCCAGACACTTAGTCTATCCAAGTCATCTTGTAACCTATACACATCCTCTATAGACTGTACTGTGCTACAGAGCTTGGTGTCATCTGCAAAGATAGAAACAGAGCTGTTAATGCCATCCTCTATATCATTGATAAATGAATTAAACAACAGCGGTCCCAGTACAGAACCTTGGGGTACACCACTAATTACCGGGGACCAATCAGAGTACGAATCATTGACCACCACTCTCTGGGTACGATCCATGATTCAGTGTTCAATCCAGTTACAAACTAAAGTTTCCAAGCCCAAAGACCTTAACTTACCTGTCAGACGTCTATGAGGCTTGGGCTTAACTTTTTCACCCTCTTCATCTTTCAATCGCTTTGTTGCAGTGAAGGACTTACATCTCTTTGCGAGAAAATTAATTTTTAAAAAGATGTTTCACTCTACACCGGACACAGAGACCTTCCAAACAGCAGAAGAAATTGATGCAGTTCATACATTGAATGAACTTTTGGAAGAACAACAACTCCCAGTAATTGGTAAGTTTCCTAAACATCTTTTTTCCAAGTCTAAAAACTTCCCTCCACTCACATTGAACCATTATGTAGACGTTTTTGTCCAGTTGGTTACCAAAGAATTTGAACGTATACCCAGGAATCGAGCATCTGACAATCTTACAAGGGTGCAACGCAGGGCTCTCATCGATCTGGGCCAATTGGACGACATTGTCATAAAACCATCTGATAAAGGTGGCAATGTCGTCCTGTGGCCCAGATCGATGTATGAGAAAGAAGCAAGTAGACAGTTAAGGGATAATGTATGTTACAAACGCCTGACCTTCAACCCACTTTCCAAGTATAAACAGGAACTTGCTGCTATCCTGGAATTGGGTGTGGAGGAAGGTGTAATCACTCAAAAACAATTTTCATACTTGCTACCAGAACACCCTGCGGTAGCCACACTGTATCTGCTCCCTAAAATCCATAAAGGATTGGAAAATCCACCCGGTCGCCCAATTGTGGCAGGCAATAATTCTCTCTCTGAACCCATTTGTAGATACATTGATCATTTTCTCAAACCCATCGTTGAATCCCTACCTTCCTACCTACGAGACACAACGGACATTCTGAGACGGTTAGATGGCATCCAATTGGATCAAGATGCCCTTCTGGTAACATGTGACGTTGAAGCTTTATATACGTCCATTCGCCATGCAGACGGTCTTGAAGCAGTGGAGATGTTCTTTTTGATGACTGACTTCGAACCAGAAACCTGTGAGTTTATTTTAAACTTATTGAGATTTGCTCTTACGCATAACTTCTTATTTGGGGACCTCCTCTACCTACAAATCCAGGGAACTGCTATGGGGGCGGCTTGCGCGCCCTCATATGCAAATTTATTCCTTGGATTGTGGGAGAGGAGGATATTCATGCTTGAACCCCCTGCACTCATTGAAAAGGTGTCGCTCTGGGGCAGATTTATTGATGATATTCTGTTTGTCTGGCATGGGTCCATTGACGAGTTAGGATCATTCATGGATCAACTCAACAATAACAACTACAACATTAAACTTACATATAAATATGGACGTACAAATATGGAGTTTTTGGATGTACTATTCAACATCGAATCAGATGGATACATATCATCAAATGTATATCGTAAAAAGACCTCCACAAACTCCCTTCTACACGCGACATCTTCTCATCCAAAACCTCTCATCTCCAACATCCCTGTAGGTCAATTCCTCAGGATGAAGCGCATCTGTTCATCGGATACATTTTTTGAGGAACAGGCTAAGGACCTTACAAATCGATTCAAGGAAAGAGGATATAGGCAGCAGGATATATCAAAAGCATATTCAAGAGCAAAGCATACCCCCAGGAACAATCTGTTGATGCAACCCAAGCAGAAAAATCCGGATAACCAGGTGAGATATATATCTAATTATACCTCACGCTGGCGACAAATGCAGAAAGCGCTACAAAAACACTGGTCCGTTTTGCAAATGGATCCAGTTATTGCACAGTATTTAACCACTAAGCCATCTATTACATATAGACGTGCAAGAAATTTAAAAGATATACTTGTGCACAGCCACCATAAAAAACCATCTATGAAAGGCATTTTCGGAACAAGGGGCCCTAAATGGGAGTGCAAACCATGTGGGGGATGTGTGGCTTGTTCCAACATTGAAAGGGCCACAGACTTTTGGGACTCAACAGGGTCCAAAAAGTATAAAATCACCCACGCCATAGATTGTTGTACTACTGGGGTTGTCTACTATGCTGTCTGTCCCTGCAATTTGATCTATGTGGGTTTGACCTCTAGGGAGCTACGGAGAAGAGTAAGGGAACATGTTCTGAGCATCGAAGCAGCCAAGAATGAACAGGACGTCACTAAACTCAAGACATTGGCTAGGCACTTTAAATAGCATCATGCATGCAATGGACATTTATTGAAGGTAAGAGGAATCGATAGGGTGATTGTGGGACCCAGAGGGGGAGACTGGAAGCGTATTTTGGCACAGAGGGAAACCCGGTGGATTTTTGATTTAAAAACTGTTCTCCCCTTTGGCCTCAACGAGCACAATAATTATGCTCCATTCTTGTAATCATGGTTGTTCCCCATATTTTTATCTTTATTTTCATATGTATATTCCATTTATTATTGTACTGACCACGTCTGGTCTGTGGTTGGTTTTATCATTACTCTTTGAGATTTTATGGACTAATTGGTTTTATATTCTTTTTGTTCTCTTTTCCTCTTTCTCATTTGTATCTTTTCTTTTTTCTTCTTTTTTCTTCTTTTCTCCCCTCTTTTCTTTTCCGTTCCCTGGCTTATCTATATCTCTATCCTGGTTTTTCTTTCTTTCTTTCTGTTTCTTTCTTTTTTCCTTTTTCTTTCTCTTTTCTTTTTCATTTTAGGTACCTGGCATATCTGCGGATTTTGAGTTCAGCGCGGGACTATATGCACCGACTCAACACCACATTGTGATTATGTATTATTATAAATATTTTTGTAATACACTTCATCATTCACCTATTCATTTTACACATAATTATGTATAAGTACCGTATATACTCGAGTATAAGCCGACCCGAGTATAAGCCGAGACCCCTAATTTCAACCCAAAATCCCAGGAAAAGTTATTGACTCGAGTATAAGCCTAGGGTGGGAAATACCTCATCCCCCCCTGTCATCATCCAGACCCGTCATTAACATCCTCATCATCATCCCCTTGTCATCATCCCACACATCCCCCCTTCATCATCCCCTTGTCATCATCCCACACATCCCCCCTTCATCATCCCGCACATCCCCCCTTCATCATCCCCTTATCATCCCACACATCCCCCCTTCATCATCCCCCCTTCATCATCCCCTTATCATCCCACACATCCCCCCTTCATCATCCCCTTGTCATCATTCGCCCTCAGTGGTCTTCAACCTGCGGACCTCCAGAGGTTTCAAAACTCCAACTCCCAGCAAGCCCGGGCAGCCATCGGCTGTCCGGGCTTGCTGGGAGTTGTAGTTTTGAAACCTCCGGAGGTCCGCAGGTTGAAGACCACTGCGGCCTTCAACATCATCCAGCCCCCTCTCGCCCCCCTTTAGTTCTGTACAGTACTCACCTCCGCTCGGCGCTGGTCCGGTCCTGCAGGGCTGTCCGGTGAGGAGGTGGTCCGGTGAGGAGGTGGTCCGGGCTGCTATCTTCACCGGGGGGCGCCTCTTCTCCGCGCTTCCGGCCCGGAATAGAGGCGTTGCCTTGACAATGACGCAGAAGTACGTTGGCAATGAACGCACCTCTGCGTCGTTGTCACGGCAACGTGACTATTCTGAGGCCGGGCCCGAAGCGCTTAGAAGAGGCCTCCCCGGTGGAGATAGCAGCCCGGAACCACTATCCCACCGGACCACCTCCTCACCGGACAGTCCTGCAGGACCGGACCAGCGCCGAGCGGAGGTGAGTACTCAGAACTAAAGGGGGTGAGAGGGGGCTGGATGATGTTGAAGGCCGCAGTGGTCTTCAACCTGCGGACCTCCGGAGGTTTCAAAACTACAACTCCCAGCAAGCCCGGACAGCCGATGGCTGCCCGGGCTTGCTGGGAGTTGTAGTTTTGAAACCTCTGGAGGTCCGCAGGTTGAAGACCACTGCGGGTGGGGGAGTTCACTCGAGTATAAGCCGAGGGGGGTGTTTTCAGCACGAAAAATCGTGCTGAAAAACTCGGCTTATACTCGAGTATATACGGTACACTCAATATGGATACACCTACATGCACATATTTGCATATGCACACATGCACTTTATCTATTATATATTTATGTGTCATTTTTTATAAATTTATTCCTCATCATGTGATATTATTACTACATTTTACTCTGTGTTTTTTATTACGTTTCACTTTTTCACGAGCATGATCACTTTATTTTATTTTGGGCACGAGCACTTTGCACATTCTTGTCATCACCACATGTGGTTTGTGTTGTCTATGTTCTTAATATAGCGCTCCCCTTATTACTACTATTTGGTTACATGCGCCCGTTGAATACGGGCTTACCCTTTCCACGTACGCGCAGCTTATCTACCTGTCTGCACATGCGTTGGATTTTCCCTTACCAGTTCTAGCTTCTTGTGTTCACTGCGCGTGCGCCCGCTACCATCGTGGTGACGTCAATATGTACGCACTCCGGTGGTGCCGTGCGCATGCGCGGTTGAAGACAAGATGGCGCAGACCATTACATGTCACGCTTACAGCGCGCACAGCTGTACCAGGTATTTAATTCTTATAGAACTTGTTTGATTGGTCGATATCATATATATAAACTTCCGTTTACCCTCCATATGACACTCCCTGAGGAAGCGAGTGAGCGAAACGACGTAGGGGTAGGCTCCCGACCTTTGTAAGTATAGCTGGGTGTCAGTTGGCTAAGTGCATGGACAGTCTTATATGTTTAATAAAACTTTTTTCAGGGACAACCGATGCTCCAACTTTTACCGAGGTGGTTTGTTTCCCCTCAGATATGTATGGGCAACATCCTTGTCTCCCTGTATTCATACTGCCGATAGCACTGGGCAAATGACACTATACTAGCTATGTCCTTCTTGTTTACTGTCACGATTCGGCTTCCAGGTAGTGGATCCTCTGTGTCAGCGAGGGATTGGCGTGGACCGTGCTAGTGGACCGGTTCTAAGAGGCTACTGGTTTTCACCAGAGCCCGCCGCAAAGCGGGATGGTCTTGCTGCGGCAGTAGCAACCAGGTCGTATCCACTAGCAACGGCTCTACCTCGCTGACTGCTGAGAAGGCGTGGGACAGAAGGACTAGGCAGAGGCAAGGTCAGACGTAGCAGAAGGTCGGGGGCAGGCGGCAAGGTTCGTAGTCAGGATGGGTAGCAGAAGTTCAGGTACACAGGCTTTGGACACACTAAACGCTTTCACTGGCACAAGGCAACAAGATCCGGCAAGGGAGTGCATGGGAGGAGGTCAGATAAAGGCAGGGAGCAGATGGGAGCCAATTAAGCTAATTGGGCCAGGCACCAATCATTGGTGCGCTGGCCCTTTAAGTCGCAGAGAGCTGGCGCGCGCGCGCCCTAGAGAGCGGAGCCGCGCGCGCCAGCAGATGACAGCAGGGGACCGGGACGGGTAAGTGACCTGGGATGCGATTCGCGAGCGGGCGCGTCCCGCTGTGCGAATCGCATCCCCGACGGCCATGACAGTGCAGCGCTCCCGGTCAGCGGGACTGACCGGGGCGCTGCGGGGAGAGAGACGCCGTGAGCGCTCCGGGGAGGAGCGGGGACCCGGAGCGCTAGGCGTAACAGTACCCCCCCCCTTAGGTCTCCCCTTTTCTTTGACCGGCAACTGCCTCCCCTGGGATGAGGACACCGGGAAAAAATGGAGGGTTTCCTCAACGGCAGGCAGTACAGCAGGAGTGGGAATGGGGAGGGAGGGCAGAGGGCGAAGCCTGGCACGGGGCAGTGTGACACCAGGACGGGGGCCATGAGGAGGCACAGAGGTTTGCCTGACGGGACTGGGAGGGGGGGAGAGGCACTTCCTATGGCAGGCAGAGTCCCAGTTCTTTATCTCCCCGGTGGTCCAATCAAGGGTGGGGGAATGAAGCCGGAGCCATGGCAGACCGAGGAGGACCTCAGAGGTACAACTGGGGAGAATGAAGAACTCAATCCTTTCGTGGTGGGGTCCGATAGACATCAGGAGGGGTTCTGTGCGGTAACGCACGGTGCAGTCCAATCTGGCTCCGTTGACCGCGGAAATGTAGAGCGGTTTGGCGAGACGGGTCACCGGGATGCTGAATTTATTAACAAAGGACTCCACAATAAAATTCCCGGAGGCACCAGAGTCCAAGCAGGCCACGGCTGAGAGGGAGGAGTTGGCTGTAGGAGAAATCCGCACGGGCACCGTGAGACGTGGAGAAGAAGACTTAGAACCAAGAGATGCCACACCCACGTGAGCTGGGTGCGTGCGTGCGTTTCCCAGGCGTGGAGGACGGATAGGGCAATCCACCAAGAAATGCTCGGTACTGGCACAGTACAGACAGAGATTTTCTTCTCTACGGCGATTCCTCTCTTCCTGGGTCAGGCGAGACCGATCCACTTGCATGGCCTCCTCGGCGGGAGGCCCAGGCATAGACTGCAAAGGATGCTGTGGGAGAGGTGCCCAGAGATCTAAGTCTTTTTCCTGGCGGAGCTCTTGGTGTCGCTCAGAAAAACGCATGTCAATGCGGGTAGCTAGATGGATGAGTTCTTGGAGGTTGGCAGGAATCTCTCGTGCGGCCAGCACATCCTTGATGCGACTGGATAGGCCTTTTTTAAAGGTCGCGCAGAGAGCCTCATTATTCCAGGATAGTTCAGAAGCAAAAGTACGGAATTGTATGGCGTACTCGCCAACGGAAGAATTACCCTGGACCAGGTTCAGCAAGGCAGTCTCAGCAGAAGAGGCTCGGGCAGGTTCCTCAAAGACACTTCGGACTTCAGCAAAGAAGGACTGGACTGTGGCTGTGGCAGGATCATTGCGGTCCCAGAGCGGTGTGGCCCAAGACAAGGCCTTTCCTGAAAGAAGGCTCACTACGAACGCCACCTTAGACCGTTCTGTAGGAAACAAGTCTGACAACATCTCCATATGCAGGGAACACTGAGACAAAAATCCACGGCAGAGTCTGGAGTCCCCATCAAATTTGTCCGGCAGGGACAAGCGGAGGTTAGGAGCGGCCACTCGCTGCGGAGGAGGTGCAGGAGCTGGCGGAGGAGATGGTTGCTGCTGTAGCAGAGGCAGAATTTGCTGTAACATGGCGGTCAACTGCGACAGCTGCTGTCCTTGTTGGGCAATCTGCTGCGATTGCTGAGCGACCACCGTGGGAAGATCAGCGAGACTTGGCAGCGGCACCTCAGCGGGATCCATGGCCGGATCTACTGTCACGATTCGGCTTCCAGGTAGTGGATCCTCTGTGTCAGCGAGGGATTGGCGTGGACCGTGCTAGTGGACCGGTTCTAAGAGGCTACTGGTTTTCACCAGAGCCCGCCGCAAAGCGGGATGGTCTTGCTGCGGCAGTAGCAACCAGGTCGTATCCACTAGCAACGGCTCTACCTCGCTGACTGCTGAGAAGGCGTGGGACAGAAGGACTAGGCAGAGGCAAGGTCAGACGTAGCAGAAGGTCGGGGGCAGGCGGCAAGGTTCGTAGTCAGGATGGGTAGCAGAAGTTCAGGTACACAGGCTTTGGACACACTAAACGCTTTCACTGGCACAAGGCAACAAGATCCGGCAAGGGAGTGCATGGGAGGAGGTCAGATAAAGGCAGGGAGCAGATGGGAGCCAATTAAGCTAATTGGGCCAGGCACCAATCATTGGTGCGCTGGCCCTTTAAGTCGCAGAGAGCTGGCGCGCGCGCGCCCTAGAGAGCGGAGCCGCGCGCGCCAGCAGATGACAGCAGGGGACCGGGACGGGTAAGTGACCTGGGATGCGATTCGCGAGCGGGCGCGTCCCGCTGTGCGAATCGCATCCCCGACGGCCATGACAGTGCAGCGCTCCCGGTCAGCGGGACTGACCGGGGCGCTGCGGGGAGAGAGACGCCGTGAGCGCTCCGGGGAGGAGCGGGGACCCGGAGCGCTAGGCGTAACATTTACATTAGTGTACTGGGTTTACTTAGGCACCTCTAGGTGTATTCTTTATATATATACATGTACTGTGGCTTGTTTTTAAGTCCACTTTTCATTGAGTATTGTATACCTATATTTATGTGCCATTCCATGTGCCTATTGGACATTATTTAATATCTGTGTTCGGAGTCGTTTTCTTTCTAACTGCTGCTGATTTTTTATCATGTTTTATTTTATCTGATTATAATAAAGATTTATATTTACTCATAATATTGTGTCAGTTTGGTGCATCTATATAGGTTGTCTATGAGGGACAGTATCAAACGCTTTAGCAAAATCCAGAAACACTATATCCACAGCCATTCCTCTGTCAAGGCTTCTACTCACCTCTTCATAAAAGCAAATTAGATTGGTTTGACAACTTCTATCCTAAGTAAACCCATGCTGGCTATCACTTATAATGCTATTATCCCCTATGTATTCCTGTATGTAATCCCTTATAAGTCCTTCAAACAATTTACCCACAATGCACATTAAACTTACCGGTCTATAGTTTCCTGGGGAAGACCTAGAGCCCTTTTTGAAGATTGGCACCACATTCGCCTTGCGCCAGTCCCTTGGCACAATACCAGACACCAGTGAATATCTAAATATCATGAACAGGGGTACAGATATTACTGAACTTACCTCTCTAAGAACTCTTGGGTGCAATCCATCTGGCCCTGGAGATTTGCTTACATTTATATTACTTAACTTACCTTGTACCATCTCTACATTAAGCCAGTTCAGTACATTACATGATGTGTTACCAGCACTGACCTGGCCAATGTCAGTTCCTTTTTCCATAGTGTATACAGAACTAAAGAACCCATTCAGTAGCTCCACTTTCTCTTGATCGCCTGTGACAACCTCCCCATTATCATTATTAAGGGGTCCTACATGCTCTGTCCTTGGTTTTTTTTTGCATTTATGTATCTAAAAAAATATTTAGGATTAGTTTTGCTTTCTTTGGCCACCTGTCTCTCATTTTGAATTTTTGCTGTTTTTATTACATTTTTACAGATTTTATTAAGCTCTTTGTACTGTTTAAATGTTATAGCTGACCCATCAGATTTGTATTTTTTGAAGGCTATTTTTTTGTTGTTTATTGCTCTTTTAACATCATTTGTCAGCCATGTAGGATTTAGTTTTAATCGTTTATATTTGTTCCCCTTTGGTATATATTTAGCTGTATAGTTATTTAGAGTTGATTTAAAGATGTCCCATTTAGCTTCTGTATCAGTATTTGAGAACACCTCCCCCCAGTCTATGTCCTGTAGTGCAGCCCTCAGCCCAGGGAAGTTTGCCTTTTTAAAGTTATATGTTTTTGCCTTCCCCGTCTGTCTTTGTTTTCTACATTTTAAGTCAAAAGTAACTATATTGTGGTCGCTATTACCAAGGTTTTCCCTCACAGTTACATTACCAACCAGCTCTGCGTTGTTGGAAATGATCAGATCCAACAAGGCATCACTTCTTGTTGGGTCCTCCACAAACTGGCCCATAAAATTATCCTGCAATAAATTTAGGAATTGTCGGCCCTTTGTAGTTTTAGCCAACCCCGGACCCCAATCTATATCTGGATAGTTAAAATCTCCCATTATTACCACTGTACCTGCCCGGGCGGCCCTCTCTATTTGTTTATGCAGCCGACCTTCTATCTCTTCAGTGATATTAGGGGGTCTGTAGATTACACCAAATATTATTTTTTCAGTATTTCCCTCCTTTTGTAATTCTACCCACAGTGATTCCACATCCTCAGAATCATCACACACTATGGCATCGTTCACACTGACTTTCATACCACTTCTAACATACAGACAGACTCTACCACCTTTTCTGTTCATTCTATCTTTGCGAAACAATGTAAACCCCTGCAGATTGACAGCCCAGTCATGCGAGGAGTCCAGCCATGTCTCAGTGACCCCAACTATATCAATATGTTCCTCCAGTATCAAGGCCTCAAGCTCCCCAATTTTATTTGCTAGGCTTCTGGCATTTGTGAACATACACTTTACATTTCCATCTTTTATGTTATTGGGGTTAATGGGATTCAAGGGTGTAAGTTTTATTTTCCTATGAAGCCTATTCCTATTAACTATTCTAACCCCCCTTCCGCTCCACCCCCAGGTACATTTATAATTCCCACCTCTCTATCTACACTATCTTCCCCCTCTTTGCTGTAGGTTCCCTCCCCCCCTGTCACGATTCGGCTTACGGGTTGTGGATCCGCTGTGTCAGCGAGGGATTGGCGTGGACCGTGCTAGTGGACCGGTTCTAAGAGGCTACTGGTTTTCACCAGAGCCCGCCGCAAAGCGGGATGGTCTTGCTGCGGCAGTAGAAACCAGGTCGTATCCACTAGCAACGGCTCAACCTCACTGACTGCTGAGAAGGCGTGGGACAGAAGGACTAGGCAGAGGCAAGGTCAGACGTAGCAGAAGGTCGGGGGCAGGCGGCAAGGTTCGTAGTCAGGATGGATAGCAGAAGTTCAGGTACACAGGCTTTGGACACACTAAACGCTTTCACTGGCACAAGGCAACAAGATCCGGCAAGGGAGTGCATGGGAGGAGATCAGATATAGCCAGGGAGCAGGTGGAAGCCAATTAAGCTAATTGGGCCAGGCACCAATCATTGGTGCACTGGCCCTTTAAGTCTCAGAGAGCTGGCGCGTGCGCGCCCTAGAGAGCGGAGCCGCGCGCGCCAGCACATGACAGCAGGGGACCGGGACGGGTAAGTGACCTGGGATGCGATTCGCGAGCGGGCGCGTCCCGCTGTGCGAATCGCATCCCCGACGGCCATGACAGTGCAGCGCTCCCGGTCAGCGGGACTGACCGGGGAGCTGCAGGGAGAAAGACGCCGTGAGCGCTCCGGGGAGGAGCGGGGACCCGGAGCGCTAGGCGTAACAGTACCCCCCCCCCCTTAGGTCTCCCCTTTTTTTGTCCGGTGACTGCCTCCCCTGGGATGAGGACACCGGGAAAGAATGGAGGGTTTCCTCAACGGCAGGCAGTACAGCAGGAGTAGGAATGGGGAGGGAGGGCAGAGGGTGAAGCTTGGCACGGGGCAGGGAGACACTAGGACGGGAGCCATGAGGAGGCACAGAGGCTTGCCTGACGGGACTGGGAGGGGGGGAGAGGCACTTCCTGTGGCAGGCAGAGTCCCAGTTCCTGATCTCCCCGGTAGTCCAATCAAGGGTGGGAGAATGAAGCCGGAGCCATGGCAGACCGAGGAGGACCTCAGAGGTACAATTGGGGAGAACGAAGAGCTCAATCCTTTCGTGGTGGGGTCCAATAGACATCAGGAGGGGTTCTGTGCGGTAACGCACGGTGCAATCCAATCTGACTCCGTTGACCGCGGAGATGTAGAGCGGCTTGACGAGACGGGTCACCGGGATGCTGAATTTATTCACAAAGGACTCCAAAATAAAATTCCCGGAGGCGCCAGAGTCCAAGCAGGCCACGGCTGAGAGGGAGGAGTTGGCTGTAGGAGAAATCCGCACGGGCACCGTGAGACGTGGAGAAGAAGACTTAGAACCAAGAGATGCCACACCCACGTGAGCTGGGTGCGTGCGTTCGTTTCCCAGACGTGGAGGACGGATAGGGCAATCCACCAAGAAATGCTCGGTACTGGCACAGTACAGACAGAGATTTTCTTCTCTACGGCGATTCCTCTCTTCCTGGGTCAGGCGAGACCGATCCACTTGCATGGCCTCCTCGGCGGGAGGTCCAGGCGTAGACTGCAAAGGATGCTGTGGGAGAGGTGCCCAGAGATCTAAGTCTTTTTCCTGGCGGAGCTCTTGGTGTCGCTCAGAAAAACGCATGTCAATGCGGGTAGCCAAATGGATGAGTTCTGGGAGGTTGGCAGGAATCTCTCGTGCGGCCAGCACATCCTTGATGCGACTGGAAAGGCCTTTTTTAAAGGTCGCGCAGAGAGCCTCGTTATTCCATGATAACTCGGAAGCAAGAGTACGAAATTGGATGGCGTACTCGCCCACAGAAGAATTACCCTGGACCAGGTTCAACAGGGCAGTCTCGGCAGAAGAAGCTCGGGCTGGCTCCTCGAAGACACTCCGGACTTCAGCGAAGAAGGACTGGACTGTGGCTGTGGCAGGATCATTGCGGTCCCAGAGCGGTGTGGCCCAAGACAAGGCCTTTCCTGAAAGAAGGCTTACTACGAACGCCACCTTAGACCGTTCTGTAGGAAACAAGTCCGACAACATCTCCATATGCAGGGAACACTGAGACAAAAATCCACGGCAGAGTTTAGAGTCCCCATCAAATTTGTCCGGCAGGGACAAGCGTAGGTTAGGAGCGGCCACTCGCTGCGGAGGAGGTGCAGGAGCTGGCGGAGGAGATGGTTGCTGCTGTAGCAGAGGCAGAAGTTGCTGTAACATGGCGGTCAACTGCGACAGCTGCTGTCCTTGTTGGGCAATCTGCTGCGATTGCTGAGCGACCACCGTGGGAAGATCAGCGAGACTTGGCAGCGGCACCTCAGCGGAATCCATGGCCGGATCTACTGTCACGATTCGGCTTACGGGTTGTGGATCCGCTGTGTCAGCGAGGGATTGGCGTGGACCGTGCTAGTGGACCGGTTCTAAGAGGCTACTGGTTTTCACCAGAGCCCGCCGCAAAGCGGGATGGTCTTGCTGCGGCAGTAGAAACCAGGTCGTATCCACTAGCAACGGCTCAACCTCACTGACTGCTGAGAAGGCGTGGGACAGAAGGACTAGGCAGAGGCAAGGTCAGACGTAGCAGAAGGTCGGGGGCAGGCGGCAAGGTTCGTAGTCAGGATGGATAGCAGAAGTTCAGGTACACAGGCTTTGGACACACTAAACGCTTTCACTGGCACAAGGCAACAAGATCCGGCAAGGGAGTGCATGGGAGGAGATCAGATATAGCCAGGGAGCAGGTGGAAGCCAATTAAGCTAATTGGGCCAGGCACCAATCATTGGTGCACTGGCCCTTTAAGTCTCAGAGAGCTGGCGCGTGCGCGCCCTAGAGAGCGGAGCCGCGCGCGCCAGCACATGACAGCAGGGGACCGGGACGGGTAAGTGACCTGGGATGCGATTCGCGAGCGGGCGCGTCCCGCTGTGCGAATCGCATCCCCGACGGCCATGACAGTGCAGCGCTCCCGGTCAGCGGGACTGACCGGGGAGCTGCAGGGAGAAAGACGCCGTGAGCGCTCCGGGGAGGAGCGGGGACCCGGAGCGCTAGGCGTAACACCCCCAAGTCCCTAGTTTAAACACTCCTCCACCCTTCTAGCCATCTTCTCCCCAAGCACAGCTGCACCCTCCCCATTGAGGTGCAGCCCGTCCCTACGGTAGAGCCGGTAACCGACAGCGAAGTCAGCCCAGTTCTCCATGAACCCAAACCCTTCCTTCCTACACCAGCTTCTGAGCCACTTGTTTACCTCCCTGATCTCCCGCTGCCTCTCTGGTGTGGCTCGTGGTACTGGTAGTATTTCAGAAAATACTACCTTGGAGGTCCTTGCCTTAAGCTTGCGGCCTAAGTCCCTGAAATCATTTTTAAGGACACTCCACCTACCTCTTACTTTGTCATTGGTGCCAATATGTACCATGACTGCTGGGTCCACTCCAGCCCCGCCCAGAAACCTGTCAACCCGATCCGCGATGTGCCGAACTCGTGCGCCAGGAAGACAACACACTGTTCGGCGATCCCGGTCTTTGTGACAGATTGCCCTGTCTGTCCCCCTAATAATTGAGTCCCCCACCACTAGTACCTGTCTGGCCTGCCCTGTACTCCTCCCTCCTTACTGGAGCAAACACCCCCCTGGCGGTCAGAGGCGGTATCCTGCTGCAGTTCTGCTAGCTCTGTAATGGCATCCCCCTCATCTGCCAAGCGGGCAAACTTGTTGGGGTGTGCAAGTTCAGGACTAGCCTCCCTGACACTTTTTCCCCTACCCCGCTTTCTAATTGTAACCCAGCTAACTGCCTGACTGTCCTGCAACTCCGTCCCACTGTCCTCCCCCACCTCTACTCCCAAGAGTGCCTGCTCAGTGAGCAGGAGACTCCTCTCCATGTTGTTAATGCTTCTCATTGTTGCCAGTCGCCCCTCTAGATGCAGGATCTGGGCTTTCAAACGGACAACTAGCACACATCTCGCACAACAATATGCACCCTCAAACTGTTGTTCAAGGATTGCATACATTGAACAGGATGTACATTGGACTGCATTTTCCAACATGGAGGCCATCTAGATATGGGGATTTCATAAATGTATAGGCAAAAACAGACAGTCAAAATTTACACTTCAAATTTTTTGTAGACCTTGTAGGTTCAGAAATTAACACTCACAGCGATCTCAACCTCCTGCTTTCAACCTCCTGTTTTTGAAACTCCTCTTTCACGCCCCCTCTCACACAGCAACACTCAGAAGAGCAAGCTCTCAATAAGAGTCCCAAGCTAAGATTTATACACCTGTGCCCAATCTACTCCTCCTCCCCCTAGAGGTGGAACAGAGAAAAAAAAACAATAATGAAAAAGGGTGTTTAACCCCTTAAGGACCGGGTTTTTTTCCGTTTTTGCATTTTCGTTTTTTGCTCCTTGCTTTTAAAAAATCATAACTCTTTCAATGTTGCACCTAAAAATCCATATGATGGCTTATTTTTTGCGCCACCAATTCTACTTTGTAATGACGTCAGTCATTTTGCCCAAAAATCTACGGTGAAATGGGAAAAAAAATCATTTTGCGACAAAATTGAAAAAAAAAAAACGCCGTTTTGTAATTTTGGGGGTTTCCGTTTCTACGTAGTACATTTTTTGGTAAAAATGACACCTTCTCTTTATTCTGTAGGTCCATACGATTAAAATGATACCCTACTTATATAGGTTTGATTTTGTCGGACTTCTGGAAAAAATCATAACTACATGCAGGAAAATTAATACGTTTAAAATTGTCATCTTCTGATCCCTATAACTTTTTTATTTTTCCGTGTATGGGGCGGTATGAGGGCTCATTTTTTGCGCCGTGATCTGAAGTTTTTAACGGTACCATTTTTGCATTGATAGGACTTATTGATCGTTATTCATTTTTAAATGATATAAAAAGTGACCAAAAATGCACTATTTTGGACTTTGGAATTTTTTTGCGCGCACCCCATTGACCGAGCGGTTTAATTAATGATATATTTTTATAATTCGGACATTTCCGCACACGGTGATACCATATATGTTTATTTTTATTTACACTGTGTTTTTTTTTTTATTGGAAAAGGGGGGGTGATTCAAACTTTTAATAGGGGAGGAGTTAAATGATCTTTATTCACTTTTTTTTTTGCAGTGTTATAGCTCCCATAGGGAACTATAACACTGCACACACTGATCTTCATCATTGATCACTGGTTTCTCATAAGAAACCAGTGATCAACGATTTTGCCGCATGACTGCTCATGCCTGGATCTCAGGCACTGAGCAGTCATTCGTCGATCGGACAGCGAGGAGGCAGGTAGGGGCCCTCCCGCTGTCCTGTCAGCTGTTCGGGATGCCGCGATTAGCCGCGGCTATCCCGAACAGCCCGACTGAGCTAGCCCGCAACTTTCACTTTCACTTTTAGCCGCTCTGAGCGTGCGGCTAAAGGGTTAATAGCGCGCGGCGCCGCGATCGGCGCTGCGCGCTATTAGAGGCGGGTCCCGGCTTCACTATGACGCCGGGCCCGCCGTGATATGACGCGGGGTTACACAGTAATATATATATACACAAGTTATATCAGGAGAGCAGGACCAAGGACGTACCGGTATGTCCTTGGTCCTTAAGGGGTTAAACTTTAACAGTTATCCCACTATGTGCAAGAAAGAAAGACTTACCCACAATATGAATGTGGACTATAGGCAGTCGCACCCACTCCACAGATTCACTCCACACAACAGATAATCACTGTTTTTGAAACTCCTCTTTCACGCCCCCTCTTATACAGCAACACTCAGAAGAGCAAGCTCTCAATAAGAGTCCCAAGCTAAGATTATATCTTTATCTTTTTTTTAATATCAAAATAATAGTGGCCTCTACCATTGATTCTGGAAGAGCGCCCTCTATACAGGATTTATTTATTATTTCAGTCAAAATAGGACCAAAAACATTAACACATTTTCTATTAAACTCAAAAGGAATACCATCCAGTCCTGGGGAGGAGCCCAAAGGGGTTTGAAGAATTATCTCCCTCACAAAGCAGAGCTCTACTTAACTCCTCCCTTAGATTTTTCCCAATATTTGGAGCATTTAGTTTTCCCAAATAATCCAAATTTCCTGTTCACTTGCTATAGTTTTAGAGGTATACAAGATTGAGAACAAATTCAAAAACTCAGCCTCCATAACCAGAGCATCAGTTCAAATATAACATTTATCTACTTCTACAGCTTAAATTGCTTTCCTATTCTGTTGTGTTTTAACAATATTGGCTAATAATTTTCCTGATTTTCCTCTCTCTGCAAAATTCAATGGTGTATGTTTTTTTATTTTTTACAAACCCCCTGAAAAAAAACCTTGTGTTGAGCTTTATCTAACACAAAATTCGCCAAATCCTTTTGAGTTTGTGTTAAAAAAGTAACTGCGTCTTCATTCAGTTTAGCTCTATATTTGGTCTCTGTTCTCTCAATTTTCCCATTAAGTTCAAACTCTAACTTTTTGAAGAATTTCTTTTTATTTGATATCTCTTTCACAAGAATGCCTCTGATATATGCCTTTAGGTCCTCTCAAATATATCTGAAGGATGCTGAACCCTTATTCTTTTTCCAAAATTCTATTATTTCTGTAGTGATGTACTAATCTAAAGAGTACCTGTTACCAAATAAAACTTTTAATATAGTGTTCCTTGTGTAATTAACAGTCACTTTCCCAGCTTTTAAAATTATCAACAGAAATATGTTTAAAATGTAATAGAAAAAAATGGCCACTAGGTGGCTCTGTTCTGTTCCCTGCCACAATTAATACAGTGAGTTTGATCTCCTCCCAGCCTGGCAGGAGACCAAACTCAGAAAGTGCTTCTCTATGCACTGAGCTTGATTGACAACTGCAAAGAGCTTCATTGAAAGCTGCAAAGAGCCTCACTGAAACATGCATAGCGCCTCATTGAAAGCAGCACAGAGCCTGAGGTATTCTATTCATCACAGCACTGCAACCATGTGAGGGTGGAAGTGGTCTCCCAGCAGACTTCAGTGATGTCATTGTTACGTTATGCACTCCGATTGCACACGCTGGCCATGAGTGCATGGTCCCATTACCTGCTGCTTCTCCTGCCCCCGCACTCGCTAGATCTCTAAGATTCAAAGGGCCAGTGCGCCCATTAGTGAAGTAACACCTGTGGCACATTGATAAATTCTCCCACACTTCCCTGCCGGATCTTTCTTGCCCTAGAGAAAGCATTCCTGTGTATTGCCTTGTTGTGTATCATACCCTTGCTCCGTGACCTGACCTTGCTCCTTTGCCGCCTGCCTACTGACCATTTGCTACGTTCCTGACTATGCTACTGTGCCGCCTGCCCTGACCTCCTGCTATCCAGACCACGAGTTGCCTTATCCCACCACTACCTTGAATCTCCTCAGCCGCCTGTGTGGTCTAACCATGCCAGGGCTAGTGACCTGGGTGCCACCTGCCGCAGCAAGTCCATTATGCTTTGCGGTGGGCTCTGGTGAAAACCAGCGGCACCTTAGACTCCGCTCCCTATAACGGACTCGCATCTACCACACATGTCCAGCGGATCCACTATCTTCTGTGTTCCAGTCTACTGAAACGTGAGTGTTACAGTCATGCCTGTTGGGAAATGGACGTATGTATTTTTTCAACCGTACTAACTATGTAACCATGTAACTAGGAAATGCTCACTTTCTTCTGCTGGGAGATTGCACTATGTGAGGATACTATGTGTAAATAAGTGTATGATACACAGCTTTTTAAAGCTCTGAATTTTTTTTTAAGGGTGGGAGAAGAGTTAGAAGTAGTTGGGAAACATAGCCTGAGTTAGTTTAGAAAAGTTTATTTGGTGACAGGTACCTTTTAACTTTAAAAAAATGTACTCCAACTAATAACTCCCTACCTTTTTTTTAATGATATTCTTATAGGGGTATGATCTCATATATACCGTATATACTCGAGTATAAGCCGAGTTTTTCAGCACGATTTTTCGTGCTGAAAACACCCCCCTCGGCTTATACTCGAGTGCACTCTCCGCCCTCAGTGGTCTTCAACCTGCGGACCTCCAGAGGTTTCAAAACTACAACTCCCAGCAAGCTTGCTGGGAGTTGTAGTTTTGAAACCTCTGGAGGTCCGCAGGTTGAAGACCACTGCGGCCTTCGACATCATCCAGACCCCCCACCCCCTTTAGTTTTGTACTCACCTCCGCTCGGCGGGACGTTAGGGTGCGCTGGTTCGGTGCTGCAGGACTGTCCGGTGGGATAGTCATTCCGGGCTGAAGGGATGATGACAGGGGGGGTGTGGGATGATGACAAGGGGATGATGAAGGGGGTGTGTGGGATGATGACAAGGGGATGATGAAGGGGGGGTGTGGGATGATGACAAGGGGATGATGAAGGGGGGTGTGGGATGATGACAAGGGGATGATGAAGGGGGGGTGTGGGATGATGACAAGGGGATGATGAAGGGGGGTGGGATGATGACAAGGGGATGATGAAGGGGGGGGGTGGGATGATGACAGGGGAATGATGAAGGGGGGGGTGTGGGATGATGACAAGGGGATGGTGAAGGGGGGGTGTGGGATGATGACAAGGGGGTGATGAAGGGGGGGTGTGGGATGATGACAAGGGGATGATGACAGGCGGTGATGATGAAGGGGGATGATGACAGGCGGGGATGATGAAGGGGGGATGATGATAGGGTGATGATGATGAGGGTGTTAATGACGGGGGTCTGGATGGTGACAGATGTATTTCCCACCCTAGGCTTATACTCGAGTCAATAACTTTTCCTGGGATTTTGGGGTGAAATTAGGGGCCTCGGCTTATATTCGGGTCGGCTTATACTCGAGTATATACGGTACCTATTTTTAAACTGCATATGACATCAGTAAAAACCCAGAATGATTTGCTATACAATGATCTATCCTGGATGCTGTTTTTTAAGTATTGCCAAAGCAGAAGAATGCTTTCCTTCCAGGGTAAAACTTTCTCCAACTATCTACCCATCCTGCTTTAATTATAATTCTTGCCAGGAACATAGTTTTAGGGTGACACTCACTTACTATTCCTCTCCCATTAAGCTGTGGATCAAGCATTCCATTGAATTCCACATTAATTATCAATGGAATTTTATTAAAAGGAAGCTCCAAATGAACTCCAGTAGAAAACGACGGCAGTACATAGACAAATGTCAGGACTATCTCTGTTTGTTTAATACTTTCATGAATAAAAAGAAATCTACCACATCTATTTTCTCTCTAATAGGTTAAAATGCAAGAGCTTGATGAATATATACTGAGATCCTGCTTGAATAAGTAAAAAAATATATATATATTTTATTCATAACTAGCCCACAAATGTCTTGCCTGACTGATCATATCCTTAGTTAGATGTGCTATTAATATCATGCCAAAAAGGAGAGACCAGTGTATGGAGGGTTAATTTCCAAGCTTATTCCTATAGACCATCATAAGATGGCCAAATGAAGTACCCATTCTTCCCATACACCATCTATTGTGATAAAAGTGCAATTTTTATTACTAGTTGCACACGAAAGACTATTTTAAAATTAAAGGTGCCAAATAGATTCTCCTTATATATATATAAATGTATTTGCTGACTATCTAGTTCAGCTCATTGTTTGAAGTTCCCAGCCCTGGAATGCCTTTAGTGCAATCCAGATTTAATTAATAGCGATATCACCGCAGGGAGATGTCATGACATTTGGTCATAAACCGCAGCCCTCTTTTTCCTATTCGCCATACCCCTAATGTTGCAGGTAATCACATTAATCATAGTTTAACCCCTTAAGGACCACGGATGTAAATGTAAGTCCTGATGCGGCGGTACTTAGTGCACCAGGACGTACATTTACGTCCTGTGTATGACCTCGCGAGCATCGGAGCGGTGCTCGCGTCATACACTGCAGGTCCAGTAATGGCGGATGTCCCTATGGGGACATAAAAAGTGTAAAAAAAAGTTGAAAAATGTGAAAATAAAAAGTGAAGAAACTGTGAAAAAATCCCCTCCCCAGGCTGTGAGCTGGCACCGCGGCGTGCAGCTCAAACAGGTGATTGAAGATTGTGGGGGTCCCCAGCGGTGGAACCCTTGCAGTGAGACATCTTATCCCCTATCCTTTGAATGGGCCTTATCCTTATCCTTAAGATGTCTCAGGGCCGGAGTACCCCTTTAAGGTCAAAATGGGCTTGGTCTTTAAGGGGGTAAAGGGAGAAAAACAAACAAAACAAAAAACAACACCCTAAAAATCCCCATGAGGAACTGTTTGTACTTTATTGCATATTTCATATTTTTCAAGAAGTGCTCCCTCTGGACTTTCTACAATATTCCTTGTTAATTACTGCACTACAGCACCACCTGCTGGATTCCCCCCTTCCACCCATCTCAAGACTGCCAATCTATTAGTTTTTGCAGTCTCCTCCAGCAATCTTGCCTTAACCTGCTAAGTGGTTGCACTTCCTGTGCGTGACATTCAAGTATGGCCGCATTTAACTGACACTTCTCTGCCCGGATCTCTCAAGTTGAAACAACTCTCTGCTTAAGTACTACTTTGCCGGGCTGCCTAGGCCCACACTTGCTGTTACTTAAACGGTCAGTGTGAGCCTTGGTGTCTTTTTATGCATCCCTTGGGATTATACACTACATCCTCTCCTACTCTTGATTTTTCCACTGATGGATACGTTCCTTGTTAAGACCATGCTAATCAATGCCACTAGGTCCACTAACAAGACTCTGGGTTCCTCACACCCCCAAGCAAAAACCACAGATATTCAAACCTCCAAAAGCTGCTTGAAATGCCACAGGTGCCCTGTTCTCTTAAATTTAAGCAGTCTTTCCATCAAAATCTCCAGAGGCTCCTAGACTGGAAGACATCCTCCAACCTATCACCAGCCAGAAGTTTGGACTCCTCATTTCCAGATAACCGCCAGGCGTTGCCCATGGCGCAAGAGGTCACTCACTACCTCTTGTCTTTCCTGGACAAGTGCTTTGACAACTTACACACCTTTATCAACTTATCTTTGGTACAAATCCCCTCCAATGCCCCAAAAAAGTTTATCTTGAGACTCGCAATGTCTACTGTGAACACTACATAACTTAAATGGAACAAGCTCTTTCACAACATTGAAACGAAAACATAATCTTGAAAGACAAACTGGAGGCTCTTAAAGTGTACCTGTCACCAACAAAAACTATTGTATGTTGATAATACCATTATATGTATATTTGTAATATACATTGATTAAAAAATATGTATATTTTTGGGTGAAAAAAAATGCTTTCCCTGTTGCTATGTCTATGAGGAGTCCAAATACAGGAAGTGTGGGCAGGAGAAGCAAGGCCCTGTGCAGGCTCCAGCCTTGCCAATCATCATGCCCTGCCAGGGGCGTGTAATAGAGCCTGCTTGTCCTAAGTACACAGAGCCTTGCTTGTCCACCCACACTTCCTGTATTTGGACTCCTCATAGAGACACACAAACAATAGCTGTAGGGACAAAAATATGCACATTTTTTAACCAATGTATATTAAAAATATACATATAATGGTATTATCTACATTATATAAAAAGTTTTTGTTGATGACAGGTACACTTTAAGAAGAGGGATAGTAGAAACCACGTCATAGGAGTTGTGAAGGGGGATGATCTTCTTCGGTACCTGACAAGTGACCTACCAGCAACCCTTCAGATGGATCTCACTGCTGACCCTCTTATGATTTAGTGAGCACACAGAATAGGCCCTCTGAAAGGAGAGAGGGATCAAAAAGCTAGACCGGACATGGCAAAATAACTCTATTGGGCAATCAAGGAGAAGCAGCTTCAAACCTACAGAAAACATGGCCCTGTCCGTGTCCAGAACAACAAGATTTTCATCTTAAAAAACTTATAATACCAATACCAATACCAAAGTCCATTTCATATACCATACAACAGATCACGGTGCACAAAATGAGCCCTCATACATCTCTGTAAACGGAAATTAAAAAAATGTATAGGGCAATTTTAAGCATACTAATGTAAACAAAAAGTTATATAAAGTAAAATAAAAATAAAACAAAACAATATAAATTAGGTATCATTGTAATCGTATGACCCTACAGAATAAAGATAATGGCCCTCATTTACCAGCCGATGGCTGTCCGGGCATGCTGGGAGTTGTAGTTTTGGAACATCTGGAGGTCCGCAGGTTGAAGACCACTGTAATCAGACATTGACAAACGGCGATGATGAAGGGGGGGTGGGTGGGCTGATGACAGGTGGTGATGATGAAGGGGGGGTGGGATGATGACAAGGGGATGATGACAGGTGGTGATGATGGAGGGGGGGTGTGGGATGATGACAGGCGGTGATGATGAAAGGGTGTGGGATGATGAAGGGGGGGTATGATGACAGGGGGGGGATGATGACAGGGGGATGATGACAGGCAGTGATGATGAAGGGGGGTGTGGGATGATGACAGGGGGATGATGACAGGCAGTGATGATGAAGGGGGGTGTGGGATGATGACAGGGGGATGATGACAGGCGGTGATGATGAAGAGGGGGTGTGGGATGAGGACAGCGGGATGATGACAGGCAGTGATGATGAAGGGGGGGTGTGGGGTGATGACAGGGGGATGATGACAGGCGGTGATGATGAAGGGGGGTGTGGGATGTTGACAGGGGGATGATGACTGGCGGTGATGATGACAGGGGGATGATGACAGGCGGTGATGATGAAGGGGGGATGATGAAGGGGGGATGATGACAGGGTGATGATGACAGGCGGTGATGATGAAGGGGGATGATGACAGGGTGATGATGATGAGGGTATTAATGACGGGGGGTCTGGATGATGACAGGGGGGAGGATGTAATTCCCACCCTAGGCTTATATTCGAGTCAATAACTTTTCCTGGGTTTTTGGGGTGAAATTAGGGGTCTCGGCTTATATTTGGGTCAGCTTATACTCGAGTGTATACTGTATATATTTAGCGTTTTTTGTAAAAAAAAAAAAATACTACATTTTGCAAAAAAAATCCCATATGTGACCTTTGTGCGCTAGGTGTCTCTCAGACAGGGGCCTCCTTTTAGTTTAGGCTTTAGTTAGGAGTTTAACCCCTTGGGGACGGAGCCCAATATAACCTTAAGGACGGGAGCATTTTTTGCAATTCTGACCACTGTCACTTTAAGCATTAATAACTCTGGGATGCTTTTACTTTTCATTCTGATTCAGAAATTGTTTTTAAGACATATTCTACTTTATGTTAGTGGTACATTTTCGTCAATACTTGCATAATTTCTTCCAAATTCCAAAATTTGATGTAATTTTTTTTAAATTTTGCATTTTTCTGACTTTGAAGCTCTCTGCCTGTAAGGAAAATAGACATTCCAAAAAAATTATATATTGATTCACATATACAATATGTCTACTTTATGTTTGCATCATAAAGTTAACATGTTTTTACTTTTGGAAGACATCAGAGGGCTTCAAAGTTCAGCAGCAATTTTCTAATTTTTCACAAAATTGTCAAAATCAGAATTTTTAAGGGACCAGTTCAGTTTTGAAGTGGATTTGAAGGGCCTTCATATTAGAAATACCCCATAAATGACCCCAAAATCTTCATTTTTTACACTCACATGTTCTTGTAGACCCAGTTTTTGAATTTTTACAAGGGGTAATAGGAGAAAAAGACCCCCAAAATGTGTAACCCAATTTCTCTCCAGTAAGGAAATACCTCATATGTGTATGTGAAGTGCTCGGCGAGCGCAGTAGAGGGCTCAGAAGGGAAGGAGCAACAATGGAATTTTGGAGAGTGAGTTTTTCTAAAATGGTTTTTGGTGGCATGTCACATTTAGGTAGCCCCTATGGTGCAGAACAGCGAAAAAAAAAAAAAAAAAAAACACATGGCATACTATTTTGGAAACTAAACCCCTCAAGGCACATAACAAGAGGTCCAATGAGCCTTAAACCCCAAAGGTGTTTAACTTTTCGTTAAAGTCGGATGTGTAAATGAAAAAAAATGTTTTTCACTAAAAGTGCAGTTTTTTCTCCCAAATTTACCATTTTTACATGGGGTATTGGGAGAAAATGCCCCCCAAAATTTGTAACCCCATCTCTTCTGAGTATGGAAATACCCCATGTTAGGATGGAAAATGCTCTGCGGGCGAACTACAATGCTCAGAAGAGAAGGAGTCACATTTGGCTTTTGGAAAGCAAATTTAGCTGAAATGTTTTTTTGGGGGGCATGTTGCATTTAGGAAGCCCCTATGGTGCCAAAACAGCAAAAAAACAAAAAACAAAACATATGGCATACTATTTTGGAAACTATACCCCTCAAGGAACGTAACAAAGGGTACAGTGAGTCTTAACACTCCACAGGTGTTTGACGACTTTTCGTCAAATTTGGATGTGTAAATTATTTTTTTTTTCACTAAAATGCAGTTTTTTCTACAAATTTTACATTTTTACAGGGCGTAATAGAAGAAAATGCCCCACCCCAAAATTTGTAACCCCATTCCTTCGGAGTATGGAAATACCCCACGTGTGGACATCAAGTGCTCTGCTGGTGCACTACAATGCTCAGAAGAGAAGGAGTGCCATTGGGCTTTTGGAGACAGAATTTGTTTGGAATGGAAGTCAGGGGCCATGTGCGTTTACAAAGCCCCCCTTGGTGCCAGAACAATGAACCCCCCACATGTGACCCCATTTTGGAAACTAAACACCACACAGAATTTAATAAGGGGTGCAGTGAGCATTTACACCCCACTGGCGTTTGACAGATCTTTGGAACAGTGGGCTGTGCAAATGAAAAATTACATTTTTCATTTTCACGGACCACTGTTGCAAAAATCTGTCAGACACCTGTGGGGCATAAATGCTCACTGCACCCTTTATTAAATTCTTTATTAAATTACATTACATGAGGGGTAGTTTCCAAAATGGGGTCAAATGTGGGGGGTCCATTGTTCTGGCACTAAACACTTTAAACACTAAAGCTTTGTAAACACACGTGGCCTGCAATTCCGGAAACATTTTCTCTCCAAAATCCCAATGTCGCTCCTCCTCTTCTGAGCATTGTAGTTTGCCTGCAGAGCACTTTACATCCACATATGGGCTATGTTCTTAAAAATTTTGGGTAACACCAGCATTTTAGTGAAGAAAAAAGTTTTTCTTGATTTTCCCGTCTAACTTTAATGAAAATTCGTCAAACACCTGTGGGGTGTTAAGGCGCACTATACCCCTTGTTATGTTCCCTGAGGGGTGTAGTTTCCAAAATGGGGTCACACGTAGGTATTTATTTTTATGTGTTTATGTCAGAACCGCTGTAAAATCTGTCACCCCTGTGCAAATCACCAATTTAGGCCTCAAATGTACATAGTGCGCTCTCACTCCTGAGCCTTGTTGTGCGCCCGAAGAGCATTTTACGTCCACATATGGGGTATTTCCTTACCCCGTAGAAATTGTGTTACAAATTTTGCGGGTCTTTTTTTCCTTTTACCTCTTGAGAAAATAAAAAGCATGTTAACCCCTTAAGGACCCAGCCCAAATATACCTTAAGGACCCGGCCATTTTTTGAACATCTGACCACTGTCACTTTAAGCATTATTAACTCTGGGATGCTTTTACCTTTCATTCTGATTCCGAGATTGTTTTTTCATGACATATTCTAGTTTATGTTAGTGGTAAAATGTTGTCGATACATAATTTCTTGGTGAAAAATTCCAAAATTTTATGAAAAAATAGAAAATTTAGCTTTTTTTTAACTTTGAAGCTCTCTGCTTATAAGGAAAATGGATATTCCAAATAAATGTTATATTGATTCCCATATACAATATGTCTACTTTATGTATGCATCATAAAGTTGACATATTTTTACTTTTGGAAGACACCAAAGGGCTTCGAAGTATAGCAGCAATTTTCCACACAATTTTCATAATCAGAATTTTTCAGGAACCACTTCAGTTTTGAAGTGGATTTGAAGGTTTTTCTTATCAAAAAATACCCCATAAATGACCCCATTATAAAAACTGCACCCCTCAAAGTATTCAAAATGACATTCAGAAAGTTTGTTAACCCTTTAGGTGTTTCACAGGAATAGCAGCAAAGTGAAGGAGAAAATTAAAAATCTTCATTTTTTACACTTGCATGTTCTTGTAGACCCAGTTTTTGAATTTTTACAAGGGGTAATAGATGAAAAATCTCCCCAAAATTTGTAACCCAATTTCTCTCGAGTAAGGAAATACCTCATATCTGTATGTCAAGTGTTCGGCGGGTGCACTAGAAGGCTCAGAAGGGAAGGACCGACAATGGGATTTTGGAGAGGGAATTTTGCTGAAATGGTTTTTGGGGGGCATGTCACATTTAGGAAGCCCCTATGGTGCCAGAAAAGCAGAAAACCCCCACATGGCATACCATTTTGGAAACTACACCCCTCAAGGCACGTAACAAGGGGTCCAGTGAGCCTTAACACCCCACAGGTGTTTGACGACCTTTTGTTAAAGTCGGATGTGTAAATGAAAAAAAAAAGTGCAGTTTTTTCCCCAAATTTATCATTTTTACAAAGGCTAATGGGAGGAAATGCCCCCAAAAATTTGTAACCCCATCTCTTCTGAGTATATAAATACCCCATGTTAGGACGTAAAATGCTCTGAAAGCGAACTACAATACTCAGAAGAGAAGGAGTCACATTTAGCTTTTGGAAAGCAAATTTTGCTGAAATGGTGTTTGGGGGGCATGTCGCATTTAGGAAGCACCTAGGGTGCCAGAACAGCAAAAAAAAAAAAAAAAAACACATGGCATACTATTTTGGAAAATACACCCCTCAAGGAACGTAACAAGGGGTATGGTGAGCCTTAACACCTCACAGGTGCAGTGAGTATTTACACCCCACTGGTGTTTGACAGATCTTTGGAACAGTGGGCTGTGCAAATGAAAAATTAAATTTTTAATTTTCACGGATCACTGTTCCAAAAATCTGTCAGACACCTGTGGGGCGTAAATGCTCACTGTACCCCTTATTACATTATGTGGGGGGTGTATTTTCCAAAATGGGGTCAAATGTGGGGGGTCCATTGTTCTGGCACTATGGGGGCTTTGTAAACACACGTGGCCTTCAATTCCGGACAAATTTTCTCTTCAAAATCACAATGGCGCTCCTTCTCTTCTGAGCATTGTAGTTTGCCCGCCGAGCACTTTACATCCACATATGGGGTATGTTCTTAGTCAGAAGAAATGGGGTTACAAATTTTGGGGGACTTTTTTCCTATTTTCCCTTGTGAAAATGAAAAATTTAGGGTAACACCAGCATTTTTGCGAAAAATGTATTTTTCTCATTTTCCCATCCAACTATTTTGTCAAACACCTGTGGGGTGGTTAGGCGCACTATACCCCTTGTTACGTTCCGTGAGGGGTGTAGTTTCCAAAATGGGGTCACATGTGGGTATTTATTTTTTTGTGTTTATGGCAGAACCGCTGTAAAATCAGCCACCCCTGTGCAAATCACCAATTTAGGCCTCAAATGTACATAGTGCGCTCTCACTCCTGAGCAATGTTGTGCGTCCGCAGAACATTTTACGGCCACATATGGGGTATTTCCGTACTCAGGAGAAATTGCGTTAAACATTTTGGGGGTCTTTTACCGCTTGTGAAAATAAAAAGTATGGGGCAACACCAGCATTTTAGTTAAAAAAATAAAAATAAAATTACACTAACAGGCTGGTGTAGACCCCAACTTTTCCTTTTCATAAGGGGTAAAAGGAAAAAAAGCCCCCCAAATTTGCAGTGCAATTTCTCCCGAGTACGGAAATACCCCATATGTGACCCTAAACTGTTTCCTTGAAATACGACAGGGCTCTGAAGTGAGAGAGCGCCATGCGCATTTGAGGACTTCATAGGGATTGCATAGGGGTGGACATAGGGGTATTCTATGCCAGTGATTCCCAAACAGGGTGCCTCCAGCTGTTGCTAAACTCCCAGCATGCCTGGACAGTCAGTGGCTGTCCAGAAATGCTGGGAGTTTGTGATTTGCAACAGCTGGAGGCTCCATTTTGGAAACACTGCCGTACGATACGTTTTTAATTTTTAATGAGGGGGGGGGGGGGGGACAGTGTAAGGGGGTGTATATCTAGTGTTTTACCCTTTATTATGTGTTAGTGTAGTGTAGTGTAGTGTTTTTAGGGTACGTTCACACTGGCGGGCGTTTACAGTGAGTTTACCGCTAGGAGTTTGTGCTGCGGCGACAAATTTGCCGCAGCCCAAACTTGAAGCAGAAAACTAACTGTAAACCTGCCTGTGTGAATGTACCCTGTACATTCACATGGGGGGACAAACCTCCAGCTGTTTCAAAACTACAACTCCCAGCATGTACTTACAGACCGTGTATGCAGGGAGTTGTACTTTTGCAACAGCTGGAGGCACACTGGTTGGAAAACCTTCAGTTACCGAACTCAGTATTTTCCAACCAGTGTGCCTCCAGCTTTTGCAAAACTACAACTCCCAGCATGTACTGATCGCCGAAGGGCATGCTGGGAGATGTAGTTATGCAACAGCTGGAGGTACACAACTACAACTCCCAGCATGCCGAGACAGCTGTTTGCTGTTTCGGCATGCTGGGATTTGCAGTTTTGCAACATCTGGAGAGCTATAGTTTAGAGACCACTGCACAGTGATCTCCAAACTGTGGACCTCCAGATGTTGCAAAACTACAAATCCCAGCATTCTCAGACAGCAAGCAATGTGGGCATGCTGGGAGTTGTAGTTTTGCAAGATCTGGAGAGCGACAGTATAGAGATCATTGTGCAGTGGTCTCAAACTGTAGCTCTCCAGCTGTTGCAAAACTACAAATCCCAGCATGCCTAAATAGCTCTCTGGGCATGCTGGGAGTTGTAGTTTTGCAACATCTGGAGGGCTACAGTTTAGAGACCACTCTATAGTGGTCTCAGACTGTAGCCCTCCAGATGTTGCTAAGCAACTCACCGGCTTCCGTAGGATCCATGGAGCTGCGTTGCCGTCCTCTTCTTCCGTCGATCGTCGCCCGCTGCCGCCGTCAATCGTTGCCCGCTGCCGTCGCCGATGGGTGAGTGGACTTCGGCACCGGTCCTGTGTCGTTTCCCCGTTCTGCCCCGCCTATTGTGGGTGGGCAGGACGGGGAAACCGAAAGTAAAGCCCCCCGCCCCGATCTGCTATTGGTCATCGCGTCTTGATGACCAATAGCAGGGTTAGGAGGGGTGGCACCCTTCTTGGACTTGGACACCCGCGATCCCCCTTCTATTCCGGGTCATCTGGTCACCATAGACCCGAATCGGCGCAAATCGCAAGTGTGAATTCACTTGCGATTTGCGCCGATCGCCGACATGGGGGGGGGGGTCTGATGACCCCCCTGGGCATTGGCGCGGGGACAGAAATTCCCACGGGCGTATGGATACGTCCTGGGTCCTTAAGTACCAGAAAGCCAGGGCATATCCATACACCCTAGGTCCTTAAGGGGTTAATGTAACATTTTTTAGTTTTTTACACTAACAGGCTGGTGTAGACCCCAAATTTTACTTTTCACAAGGGGTAAAAGGAGAAAAAGCCACCCCAAATCTGTAGTTCTCCCGAGTACGGAAATACCCCATATGTGGCCCTAATCTGTTTCCTTGAAATACAAAAGGGCTGCGAAGGGCGCCATGCGTATTTGAGGACTAAATTAGGGATTGCATAGGGGTGGGCATAGAGGTATTCTACGCCAGTGTTTCCCAAACAGGATGCCTCCAGCTGTTGCTAAAGTCCCAGCATCCCTGGACAGTCAGTGGCTGTACGGAAATGCTGGGAGTTGTTGTTTTGCAACAGCTAGAGGCTCCATTTTGGAAACACTGTCGGACAATACGTTTTCATTTTTATTGGGGGGACAGTGTAAGGGGGTGTATTTGTAGGGTTCTACCCTTTATTATGTGTTAGTGTAGTGTAGTGTCCTGTTTTTAGGGTACATTCCCACTGGCAGCTGTTTACAGTGAGGTTCCCGCTAGGAGTTTGCGCTGCGGTGGAAAATTTGCCGCAGCTCAAACTTGAAGCAGAAAACTAACTGTAAACCTGCCTGTGTGAATGTACCCTGTACATTCACATGGGGGGACAAACCTCCAGCTGTTTCAAAACTACAACTCCCAGCATGTACTTACAGACCGTGTATGCAGGGAGTTGTACTTTTGCAACAGCTGGAGGCACACTGGTTGGAAAACCTTCAGTTACCGAACTCAGTATTTTCCAACCAGTGTGCCTCCAGCTTTTGCAAAACTACAACTCCCAGCATGTACTGATCGCCGAAGGGCATGCTGGGAGATGTAGTTATGCAACAGCTGGAGGTACACAACTACAACTCCCAGCATGCCGAGACAGCTGTTTGCTGTTTCGGCATGCTGGGATTTGCAGTTTTGCAACATCTGGAGAGCTATAGTTTAGAGACCACTGCACAGTGATCTCCAAACTGTGGACCTCCAGATGTTGCAAAACTACAAATCCCAGCATTCTCAGACAGCAAGCAATGTGGGCATGCTGGGAGTTGTAGTTTTGCAAGATCTGGAGAGCGACAGTATAGAGATCATTGTGCAGTGGTCTCAAACTGTAGCTCTCCAGCTGTTGCAAAACTACAAATCCCAGCATGCCTAAATAGCTCTCTGGGCATGCTGGGAGTTGTAGTTTTGCAACATCTGGAGGGCTACAGTTTAGAGACCACTCTATAGTGGTCTCAGACTGTAGCCCTCCAGATGTTGCTAAGCAACTCACCGGCTTCCGTAGGATCCATGGAGCTGCGTTGCCGTCCTCTTCTTCCGTCGATCGTCGCCCGCTGCCGCCGTCAATCGTTGCCCGCTGCCGTCGCCGATGGGTGAGTGGACTTCGGCACCGGTCCTGTGTCGTTTCCCCGTTCTGCCCCGCCTATTGTGGGTGGGCAGGACGGGGAAACCGAAAGTAAAGCCCCCTGCCCCGATCTGCTATTGGTCATCGCGTCTTGATGACCAATAGCAGGGTTAGGAGGGGTGGCACCCTTCTTGGACTTGGACACCCGCGATCCCCCTTCTATTCCGGGTCATCTGGTCACCATAGACCCGAATCGGCGCAAATCGCAAGTGTGAATTCACTTGCGATTTGCGCCGATCGCCGACATGGGGGGGGGGGGTCTGATGACCCCCCTGGGCATTGGCGCGGGGACAGAAATTCCCACGGGCGTATGGATACGTCCTGGGTCCTTAAGTACCAGAAAGCCAGGGCATATCCATACACCCTAGGTCCTTAAGGGGTTAATGTAACATTTTTTAGTTTTTTACACTAACAGGCTGGTGTAGACCCCAAATTTTACTTTTCACAAGGGTTAAAAGGAGAAAAAGCCACCCCAAATCTGTAGTTCTCCCGAGTACGGAAATACCCCATATGTGGCCCTAATCTGTTTCCTTGAAATACGAAAGGGCTGCGAAGGGCGCCATGCGTATTTGAGGACTAAATTAGGGATTGCATAGGGGTGGGCATAGAGGTATTCTACGCCAGTGTTTCCCAAACAGGATGCCTCCAGCTGTTGCTAAAGTCCCAGCATCCCTGGAGAGTCAGTGGCTGTACGGAAATGCTGGGAGTTGTTGTTTTGCAACAGCTAGAGGCTCCATTTTGGAAACACTGTCGGACAATACGTTTTCATTTTTATTGGGGGGACAGTGTAAGGGGGTGTATTTGTAGGTTTCTACCCTTTATTATGTGTTAGTGTAGTGTCCTGTTTTTAGGGTACATTCCCACTGGCAGCTGTTTACAGTGAGGTTCCCGCTAGGAGTTTGCGCTGCGGTGGAAAATTTGCCGCAGCTCAAACTTGAAGCAGGAAACCCTCTGTAAACCCGTCTGTGTGAATGCACCCTGTACGTTCACATGGGGGGGGGGGGGGGCAAACCTCCAGCTGTTCCAAAACTGGAACTCCCAGCATGTACTGACAGACCGTGCATGCTGGTAGTTGTACTTTTGCACCAGCTGGAGGCGCACTGGTTGGAAAACCTTTAGTTAGGTTCTGTTATCTAACTCAGTATTTTCCAACCAGTGTGCCTCCAGCTGTTGCAAAACTACAACTCCCAGCATGTACTGATCGCCGAAGGGCATGCTGGGAGATGTAGTTATGCAATAGCTGGGGGTACGCAACTACCGTCATGCTGAGACAGCTGTTTGGGCATGCTGGGAGTTGTAGTTTTGCAAGATCTGAAGGGCCACGGTTTAGAAACCACTGCACAGTGATCTCCAAACTGTGGCCCTCCAGATGTTGCAAAACTACAAATCCCAGCATGCACCGACAGACCATGCATGCTGGGAGTTATACTTTTGCAACAGCTGGAGGCACACTGGTTGGAAAACCTTCAGTTAGGTTCTGTTACCTAACTCAGTATTTTCCAAACAGTGTGCCTCCAGCTGTTGAAAAACTACAACTCCCAGCATGTACTGATCGCCGAAGGGAATGCTGGGAGATGTAGTTATGCAACAGCTGGAGGTACGCAACTACAACTCCCAGCATGCCGAGACAACTGTTTGCTGTCTCGGCATGCTGGGATTTACAGTTTTGCAACATCTAGAGGGCTACAGTTTAGAGACCACTGCACAGTGATCTCCAAACTGTAGCCCTCCAGCTGTTGCAAAACTAAAAATCCCAGCATGCCCACACAGCAAACAGCTGTCTGGGCATGCTGGGAGTTGTAGTTTTGCAACAGCTGGAGGGCTACAGTTTAGAGACCACTATATAGTGGTCTCAAACTGTAGACCTGCAGATGTTGCTAGGCAACTCACCGGCTTCCGTAGGATCTAGGAAGCCACATCGCCGTCCTCTTCTGCCGCAATCCCCACCACTTATCGTCGCCTCCGCCGCCGATGGGTAAGTGGGTATTCAGCGTCTGTCCTCCTCGGTTTCCCCGTTCTGCGCCGCCTATTGTTACATAGTTACATAGTTAGTATGGTTGAAAAAAGACATACGTCCATCAAGTCCAACCAGGGAATTGAAGTGAAGGGTGTAAGGGGATAAGGGGAAGGGATGTAGTTTTATAATTCTGCATAAGCATTCATGTTATTTTGTTCCAGGAATGTATCTAACCCTGTTTTAAAGCTGTTAATTGTTCCTGCTGTGAACAGTTCCTGAGGTAAACCGTTCCATAAATTCACAGTCCTCACGGTAAAGAAGGCATGTCGCCCCTTTAGACTAAACCTTTTCTTCTCCAGACGGAGGGAGTGCCCCCTCGTCCTTTGGGGGGGGTTTAACCTGGAACAGTTTTTCTCCATATTTTTTTGTGGGTGGGCAGAACGGGGAAACCGAAAGTTAACCCCCCCATCCCCGATCTGCTATTGGTTGTCGCTTCTTGATGACCAATAGCAGGGATAGGATGGGTGGCACCCCTATCACTCCTATCCCTTCAGGGGGATCGTGGGTTTCTTGGACAACTCGATCCCCCTTATTTTCCGGGTCACCGTAGACCCGTATGACCTGGAATAGCCGCAAATTGACAATGTGAATTCATTGGCGATTTGCGGTGATCGCCGACATGGGGGGTTCTCATGACCCCCCTGGGCATTGGCACGGGATGCCTGCTGAATGATTTCAGCAGTCATCCCAGTCCGATCACCGCCCGGCGAGTGGCGGTGATCGGAAATGCAGAGGGAGTACAAGTACGCCCTCTGTCTTTAAGTGATGGGACGCGAGGGCGTATCCATACGCCCTCAGTCCCCAACGGGTTAAGTTGACGCTTTTATTGGTACAATTCGGGGGTACATGTGACACTCTGATAGTTTTATATTTTATTTTTTATGGGGTGGTATATATATTAAAAAAAATCTACCGTATTTATCGGGGTTTACCACGCACCGCCTATAACACGCACCCTCATTTTACCAAGGATATAAAAAAAGTTTTTTACCCAAATATCCTTGGTAAAATGAGGGTGCGTGTGTGTGCATGTGTATACCCCGATACACTGTTTCTTACCCCGCAGAAGCCCCCAGAAAAGGCAGGGGGAGAGAGCCCGTTGCTGCCCGCTTCTCTCCCCCTGCCTTTCCTGGGGTCTAGAGCCCTGCTGCCGCCGCTTCTCTCCCCTTGGCTATCAGCGCCACTGCCCCTTCTCTCCCCATGTCTATCGGTGTCGCTGCCCCATTGCCGGCGCCGACAGACAGGGGGAGAGAAGGGGCAGCGGCACCCATTGCGGGCGCCACAGCCCCGTTGCCTCCCCCATCCCCGGTTGTATAATTACCTGTTGCCGGAGTCGGGTCCGCGCTGCTTCAGGACTCCGGTGTGGCGTCCCCTGCGTCGTTGCTATGCGCTGCGAGACGCAATGATGAGTGATGTCACTCGTCATATCGCCTCGCCGTGCAGCGCATAGCAATGACGCAGGGGACGCACACCGGAGGCCTCAAGCAGCGCGGCCTACCTGGGCCAGTATATGTTTTCTCATGTTACCAGAGATTTACCTTAATTTCATGCCATATCGCCTCACTGTATGTCTATGCAAATGTTTCCATGTTGTTTTTGCTTGCCCTTGTCTAACTGATGCTCTCTGTTATTGTCTGATGCCCACATTATATATTTCTGTTTTTATCTCGGATATGGGCAAGATGCGAAAGTGTTATCTTATGCTTAATTACGCCCTCTGCTCACGCTATATGGACTTTTTCTTTACCCCCCATGTCGCAAGTTGCGCTGTGTTGCTGTTTTTTGTATGGGATGTTTTTGTAGTCTGGAGTCCTCTCCTCGGTCTGTCCTGTGGCAACTCGTCTCCTTTGTCCCTATGTTCTCATACATTGGTCTGGCGGATCTCCGTATGTGGTCTTTAATTTCCTTAAGACTGTACTATGGCTAATGATCTAACTGTGGTGGCGTGGAATGTGCGTGGCCTTAATGATCCCACCAAGCGTCTTGCTGTCTTTCGGGCACTCAAAACGCACCAGCCTGCCATTTTCTGTTTCTCTGAAACGCATTTGGTGGCTGAGACTAAACATGTATTGAATAAACCGTGGTTTGGTCACACGTTTCATGCCACGTTTTCATCACATTCCCGCGGTGTGAGTGTTCTCATACATAATAGTATCCTATTTACCAGTATATCTAGTCTTATTGACCCTGAAGGAAAGTTTATTTGTTTATATGGTTCTTTTAATCGTGTCTTACTAGTTCTGGTTGCGGTATATATACCTCCCCCCTACTCGGGCGATGTCTTACGTAGGGTGGTTACCTTCTTGTCCTCCCTGCCTGATCCACCGCTCTTGGTGGTTGGGGACTTCAATAACTTGATGCATTCTGTGTTGGATAAGTTCCCGGTGCGGGGGTCTGGGGGGGAGGCCTCAAGGCCCTACGAGCCTTGCTAGATTTGTGGGGGATGGGGGTGGGATGGGTGGATTTTTGGAGGAGGCGCAACCCTGATACACCGCAATATTCCTGTTACTCTAGTTCCCATGGTACTCTTTCCCGTATAGATTTAGCATTGGGTAATGAGTCTATCCTTCCATTAATTAGTTCAGTTGAGTATCTTCCCCGAAGTCTCTCTGACCATTCCCCCATACAGGTATGGTTTACTGGCCATTCTCATCCTAGAATGCGAGGCTCTATGTAGCGACTGAACCCATTTTGGCTTCAGGTTTCTAATGTGGGTAACTCGCTTTCTGTTGATATTGCTGAGTTTTACAGAATTAATGCCGGGTCGGCTTCGGTGGGTACTGTATGGGACTCACTGAAAGCTTATGTGAGGGGTGTCTTTATTAGAGATATTACATTTTGCAAGTCTAAGAATAGAGCGTTACAGACTATACTGCAGGCGCAGGCCATGGGGGCAGAACAGCAATTTCTTTGTTACCCATCTGATGCTAATAGGGATAATTGGCAGTCTTTACAATCTATGTTAGATGCACACTTGATGCACATGGCAGACAACAAACGATTTTTGCAACAGCAAAAGTATTTTGAGAGTGGTGAGAGCACCGGGCGTTTATTGGCGTGTACGGTTAGAGCCCAGCAGGGTTCTGCCCCTATCCCTTGCCTTTGTGATGGTGCCGGGACTTTGGTTCGGGAGGATGCGGATATTCTGAAAGTGTTGGTCTCCTTCTATGAGGAGACATACTCTTTTAAATTGTGGCATGACAGTCAGACCATAGAGCACTTTGTCTCTGCTATTTCTCTCCCGGCGCTAACACAGACGCAGAGGGACATGCTGGATGACCCTATCTCTATAGAAGAATTGGAGGCTGCCTTGGGTGCGCTTCCGTCTGAGAAGTCCCCGGGGGTGGATGGGCTCCCTAATGAATATCTTAAACACTATAAGTATATCCTGTTACCCAAATTGTTAGAAGTACTGGGAGCTGCCACTGAGGGGGGGGGGGGGGGGTACCTTGCCAGGTTCAATGATGGAAGCGATTATAGTGTTAATGCTAAAGCCAGGTAAAGATCCACATTATAGCTGGCTCCTATAGGCCCATTTCTCTCCTATGTTCTGATGTTAAGCTAATAGCTAAAGTCCTGGTTAATAGACTGCTGAAGGTAATCTCCTCATTGCTACACGGTGACCAAATGGGATTTATGCCCGGGAAGTCAACAGCAGAGAATATCAGAAGGCTCTTTTTGAACCTTCAATTGCAGCCAAGGGGTGACGGGTGTAGAGCTGTACTGTCGCTTGATGCTGCAAAAGCTTTTGACAGCGTTGAGTGGCCATTCCTTTAGTCTGTAATGCGACATATGGGATTTGGGCCAGTATTTCTGTCATGGGTGCAACTACTATATGCAGCCCCTTGTGCTCGGATACGGGCTAATGGTTTATTGTCTCATTCCTTCCCATTGGGTAGGGGCACGCGCCAGGGGTGTCCTCTTTCCCCTTTCCTTTTTGCTTTGGCTATAGAACCCCTGGCTATTTTAGTACGGGCTTCTACTGAGTTTAAGGGATTCTGCTATGGTGATCTGGAAGATCGTATTGCCCTTTATGCTCACGATATTCTGTTATTTATGAGGGATGTTGTGCATTCTCTGCCCCCGTTTATGGCATTGATAGAGAACTATGGTAGTTTTTCTACCCTGGCTGTCAATTGGGATAAGTCTACGATTCTCCCTCCTGATCCCCTTCCTTGCATGCCGGTATTAGATAGGGTGGGTCTCCCTGTGGTAACTCAATTTAAATACCTGGGTGTAGTGGTCTCTGTGAATCCTTTTGATTATCTATCTCTGAATCTCATCCCCTTGCTTGACCGTAGTTCTGGTAAATTGGCCGTATGGCGAAAGTTGCCTCTCTCTATGATAGGTAGATCCAATTTAATCAAAATGATACTCATGCCTCAATTCTTATATATCTTGCATAATACCCCTGTCTGGATCCCTATGAAGTACTTTCTTAGGATTCAGTCTTTATTCAGAGAACTTATTTGGAATGGGAAGTCTGTCAGATTGCGGTTGGAGACATTGCAACGTAGTAAGGAGGCTGGTGGTCTTTCTATTCCTAATCCCTGGTTATACTTTTTGGCATCACAGGTTCAACAGTTGAGGGGGTGGGCTCGGTACGACGCTATGGGACGTACTGGTGAGTTGATTTCGAGGAGACTAGGCAAGGTGACTCCTATTTACCTGTTGGAGATGGCTGCGCAGACTCGGCCACCTGATAAACACCCCCCCCCCACACACACACACACTTTTACTCTTATCAGGAAGGTGTGGGCAAAATGTAAGGCTTTGTTGAGATACCCTGTATTTGTTACTTACTCCCCTCTATGGTTTAATCCTGACTTACCTGAAGTGAGTTTGATACCTGGGTGTTGCATCTATCTCAGTTGTATGATGGGCCAGTGTTGAAGTCCTTTGCTCAGCTACAGGAGGAATTTACTTTACCTCATTCTTATTTCTACCGCTATCTACAGCTGCGACATGCCCTCGAAAGGCAGTCTAGGGCGGGGGGCTTCGATATTGGCTCATCGGCTGCTGTACAAACTCTGTTTACTGAATCTTCTACTAAGGGTGTGATTTCTGTATTATATAGGGAGCTCCTCTCCTTATACCATGAAGCCTATCCTCTGACAGTTAAAGCAAAGTGGGAGACTGAGGTGGCTCATATCAGATGAGCAATGGGCACAAATTGTATCTATGACCCCACGGCTGGCCGTTTCTGAGGCCCATAGGGTGTCCCAAATTTTTCTATTGCATAGAGTGTATCGTACTCCTGCATTCCTTCATAAAATTGGCACGGGTAAAATAGACAGGTGAGATCGGCACTACTCAGTCTGTAAACGTGGGACAGGTGGAAAAAGGATAACTAGTTGGGCTGCTTCTGTGAAACTTTGGTGGTGCTCTGACCGAATAATAAGCAGTAGTCTTGTAACAGTAGAACGAGAAAGAAGTCGGCGACTCACCGGAGCTGATTTTCAAGCAGTTTCTTCTTTATTAATACTCACATCCATGGGGAGAGAAAGACGTACAGAGGGTACAGCTGTCTGGCAACGGGACCGTTTCACATGTTACACATGCTTCGTCTGGCCTGAGCTGAATAACTAACATGTGACTTTAAATACAGGTAAGGACCTCCTATTTACTTGCTGACACGTAGTCCGTGACGGAAAAGATGGGTGGTAACTAGAATAGTACTAGTCCATCTATAGAAGTTAAAATCATGTAATACAAAACTGAGTGGAAAACTGAGTGGAAAAATAACTTTAAAAACATGGAGCTAAATCAACTCGATCATTCAGACCCAAAGGGCCAGTTGCTTCCGTTTTTAAAATCCAATAGGTTTCTCTCGTTCCACTCTTTCTATTCCTGCAAAGGATATGGCTTCTGGATTTGCTCCGTGAGCTTCAACTATGTGGTTAATCAGACGCGGCGCACCTTTTCGGGTACGTAAAGAATAAATGTGTTCGCGTATGCGATTAAATAGAGGTCTGATAGTTTTACCCACATAGAAAAAGCCGCACGGGCAAAGAAATCATAAAATTGGACTGCGGCCGGACTCCTGTTGTCCTCGCTGCTCCATGCCGGATGCTCATTTGATTCATATGTTTTGGGACTGTGCAAATCTCACTCTATTCTGGAGGGAGGTGGGGCAGTTGATTAGACGGGTGTATGGTTGCCCATTTCATTTGTCTATTCTAACATGTCTATTGGGACTACTGGATGGGTTGGATGAGGATAGTGGTTTGTATGTCGGCATTAATAGGATCCTTTATCAAGCCCGTAAACTGATAGCTCAGTATTGGTTGCGACCCTTGCAGCCCACTATTGTAGAACTGATTGCTAAACTGAATCACATCATTAGATTGGTGATGCAGGAAGTCATCCCTAATCACCATGTACATGTACCTGATTTTGCGCAAATGGGTTAATGATTTTCATTTACCCAAATCAAGATAGTTTTTTTTATGATGTACCAATGCTTGTTTATGATTTCACGTAATTTATCAGCCATAGGGCTAAATCTAAATGTTAAAGGAAATTGTTCATTTTTAGCAACAATTGTTTTAGATTTTGGCTTATTGTAAATCAGTGACCAACAACTTTTCAATGTGGCTTTTGTAAGAGCTTGTTCCCAAAATGTTGGGGCATATCCTGTATTAAAGAATCTATTGTACAGCTCATGGGCCTGTTTAACCCCTTAAGGACCGGGGGTTTTTCCGTTTTTGCATTTTCGTTTTTTGCTCCTTGCCTTTAAAAAATCATAACTCTTTCAATTTTGCACCTAAAAATCCATATGATGGCTTATTTTTTGCGCCACCAATTCTAATTTGTAATGACGTCAGTCATTTTGCCCAAAAATCTACGGTGAAACGGAAAAAAAATCATTGTGCGACAAAATTGAAAAAAAAAACGCAGTTTTGTAACTTTTGGGGGCTTCTGTTTCTACGTAGTACATTTTTCGGTAAAAATGACACCTTATCTTTATTCTGTAGGTCCATACGATTAAAATGATACCCTATTTATATAGATTTGATTTTTTTGGACTTCTGGAAAAAATCATAACTACATGCAGGAAAATTAATACGTTTAAAATTGTCATCTTCTGACCCCTATAACTTTTTTATTTTTCCGTGTATGGGGCGGTATGAGGGCTCATTTTTTACGCCGTGATCTGAAGTTTTTAACGGTACAATTTTTGCATTGATAGGACTTATTGATAGCTTTTTATTCATTTTTAAATGATATAAAAAGTGACCAAAAATGCACTATTTTGGACTTTGGAATTTTTTTGCGCGCACGCCATTGACCGAGCGGTTTAATTAATGATATATTTTTATAATTCGGACATTTCCGCACGTGGTGATATCATATATGTTCATTTTTATTTTTATTTACACTGTGTTTTTTTTTTTATTGGAAAAGGGGGGTGATTCAAACTTTTAATAGGGGAGGAGTTAAATGATCTTTATTCACTTTTTTTTTTTCACTTTTTTTTTGCAGTGTTATAGGTCCCATAGGGACCTATAACACTGCACACACTGATCTTCATCATTGATCACTGGTTTCTCATAAGAAACCAGTGATCAACGATTCTGCCGCATGACTGCTCATGCCTGGATCTCAGGCACTGAGCAGTCATTCGGCGATCGGACAGCGAGGAGGCAGGTAGGGGCCCTCCCGCTGTCCTGTCAGCTGTTCGGGATGCCGCGATTAGCCGCGGCTATCCCGAACAGCCCGACTGAGCTAGCCGGCCACTTTCGGTTTCACTTTTAGCCGCGCGGCTCAGCTCTGAGCGCGCGGCTAAAGGGTTAATAGCTATTAGAGGCGGGTCCCGGCTTCACTATGACGCCGGGCCCGCCGTGATATGACGCGGGGTTACTGTGTAACCCCGCGTTATATCAGGAGAGCAGGTCCAAGGGCGTACCTGTACGCCCTTGGTCCTTAAGGGGTTGAAGAATTCTTGGTCACAGTCATTGATTCGTCAAAGCCGTAAAAATTGTCTAAAGGGGAGAGAAGCTTTCATATGTTTCGGTAGTAACTTTTATGATGTATAAGAGAATTTGTACATCTAGGAATTCTAGTTTAGAACTACTGGTGGCTGAAATGAATTTTAGGTTCATTGTTTTTTGTATTAAGAGGACTAACAAAATCTAGAAAGGTTTTTTCGGTATCTGTCGAAACTATAAAGACATCATCTACATAATGAAAATAAGGGTAAATCAATTTAAGAAAGAAATTATTTTTCGAAACCCATAGCCACCCCGCCATCCTCCGCATACCATTGATTATTAAATTGAAACATATTACAGCTAAGTATAAACTGAAGGGCACATACGAAATTGATAAAATCCTCGCTCTTGCCAGTGTTGACCAGGAGCCCCCTCACACAGGCAACTCACATATCTTGAGGGATGCACGTCTAGAGGGACTCCATGACGACAGACGCAAGAAAAAAGTGTTCAGGCCATACTATTTCATCTATGACAGACAGGAAGTCACCTGTATCCTTTACAAGGGACGGAATCTTAACATAGGCATTACCAGCCAATCAATGAATTCTGATAAAGGTTCAGTAATGGACCCCATCCTGGACACAATAGGGCACCCGGGAGGGTCTGTGTTGTTTTTATAAACTTTCGGGAGAAATTCCCATTGAGGGGATTTCGGTGAAGTAGGAAGTAATTTTAATGTAATTTTCTCAGAGATAACTCCTTTATCAGAATAGTGTCTTAGAAGAGATCTATGTTTGGCTAACAATTTCTGTGTAGGGTTGCTGGTTAATTTCCTGTAAACTGTAACATCCTTAAGTTTTCTATTAGCCACTTTAATGTAATATGTTTTGGACTTTATCACAATGTTACCCCCCCCCCCCCTTATCCGCAATTTTTATTATTATATCTTTATTAGATTTATTTTTTGAGAGCAGTAATTTCTACTGTTCAGATTAGAGGGGTCCATTGGATAAATTAAAGCCCCTCAATGTTACTTTCTTCCGAAAGTTCATAAAAACAAAACGGACCCTCCCAGGAGCCCTATATAGTGTCCAGCATGGGGTCCGTTATTGAATCTTTATTAGAATTCATTGATTGGCTATTAAGGACTTTGTTAAAAGAGATTCCATCCCTTGTAAAGGATACCGGTGACTTCCTGTCTGCCATTGATGAATAGCATGCCCTGAACACTTCGTTCTTACGCCTGTCGATGGGAGTCCCTCTACACAAGCATCTCCCAAGATATGGGGTTTGCCTGTGTGAGGGGGCTCCTGGTCGACACGGACAAGAGCAAGGATTTTATCAATTTAGTATGTGATGCCCAGTTTACACTTACCTGTAACATAGTAATTTAGTAACATAGTTCATAAGGTTGAAAAAAGACCAGAGTCCATCAAGTTCAACCTATATCCCTAAAGAGTCCCTACTGAGTTGATCCAGAGGAAAGCAAAAAACCCTCATACTAGAGGTAAAAATTCCTTCCCGACTCCAAATATGGCAGTCAGAATAAATCCCTGGATCAACGTTCAGTCCCTATAAATGTAATATACATAACCAGCAATGTTCTTACTCTCCAAAAATGCATCCAGACCCCTTTTGAAGTCTTTTACAGAGTTCACAATGACCGCCTTCTCAGGCAGAGAGTTCCACAGTCTCACTGCTCTTACAGTAAAGAACCCCCATCTGTGCTGGTGTAGAAACCTTCCTTCATCTATACGTAGAGGATGCCCCCTTGTTATAGATACAGTCCTGGGTATAAACAGATCATGGGAGAGATCTCTGTACTGTCCCCTGATATATTTATACATAGTTATTAGGTCTCCCCTAAGCCTTCTTTTTTTCTAAACTAAATCTTTCTGTCTCTATTTTTGCGGCTTTTATCTGTTTTATACGTATTTTACATTTTCTCTATAGCTTTTTAATGCTTCTTCACTGCTGTCCTGTTTTAGTATTTTAAAAGCTTTATTTTTGTCCTTTATTGCCCCTTTAATGTTTTTATTCATCCATATTGGTTTTCTGTTATTTCTGACTTTTTTATTCCCATAAGGTATATATTTATTACAGTGATAATTTAAGATATCTTTAAAAGTCTCCTATTTAGTGTCAGTATTCTTGTTTTTGAGGACAATATACCATTTTATATTGTTAAGGGCTTCTCTGTGCTGATCAAACTTTGCCTTCCTAAAGTTCATTGTTTTTGTGGCCCCTCGAGAGATTACCTTATTGAAAAATAAGTTATAATGTATTATATTATGATCACTATTTCCCAGGTGTCCTTTTTACCTGCACATTAGTTACTCTGTCACTTCTGTTGGTTAATATTAAGTTTAGTAGGGCCCCCTCTGGTCAGACTGTGCACCATTTGGGACAGATAATTGTCTTTAGTTATAGTCAGAAACCTGTTTCCTTTATGAGATTCACAGGTCTCAGTCTCCCAGTTTATATCAGGATAGTTAAATTACCGACCCACTGCGAAACTGGTCATGCTGGAGGATGTTGCAGGCAGCAGAATGTTCTCCACAGACTCTGTCACATGTGCTCAGTGTGAACCTGCTTTCAACTGTGAAGAGCACAGGGCGCCAGTGGCGAATTTGCCAATCTTGGTGTTCTCTGGCAAATGCCAAACGTCCTGCACAGTGTTGGGCTGTAAGCAAAACCCCCACCTGTGGACGTCGGGCCCTGGGCCCTCATACCACCCTCATGGAGTCTGTTTCTGACCGTTTGAGTGGACAAATGCAAATTTGTGGCCTGCTGGAGGTCATTTTGCAGGGCTCTGGCAGTGCTCCTCCTGCTACTCCTTGCACTAAGGCGGAGGTAGTGATACTGCTGCTTGGTATTTGCCCTCCTACGGCCTCCTCCACGTCTCCTGATGTACTGACCTGTCTCCTGGTAGCACCTCCATGCTCTGGACACTACGCTGACAGACACAGCAAACCTTCTTGCCACAGCTCGCATTTGATGAGCTGCACTACCTGAGCCACTTGTGTGGGTTGTAGACTCCGTCTCATGCTACCACTAGAGTGAAAGCACCGCCAGCATTCAAAAGTGACCAAAACATCAGCCAGGAAGCATAGGAACTGAGAAGTGGTCTGCGGTCACCACGTGCAGAACCACTCATTTATTGTGGGTCTCTTGTTAATTGCCTATAATTTCCACTTGTTGTCTGTTCCATTTGCACAACAGCATGTGAAATTGATAGTCAATCAGTGTTGCTTCCTGAGTGGACAGTGTGATTTCCCCGAAGTATGATTGACTTGGAGTTACATTGTGTTGTTTAAGTGTTACCGTTATTTTGAGCAGTGTAGAAACAAACGTTCTAGGAAATTTAGGCATAAATGACAGGTCTGAGTATGCTTGTAGGATAGTATTGCTTAGATATTGTATTATTAATTTTTGTATTAGTGTATTTTTGTTTGCATCTGTTGTGCACGTGAGGTGTTAGATACATACAACCCCCCCCCCCCCCACTTTTTGCCATAGGGTAGTATGTAGTCTGAAGAAGCATCTGAATGATGTGAAACAGCAGCTGTAATTACAGTTTAATTGAACTATGCACTGTCCGCTCCTGCTGGATTTTTACTGTACTGAAGAATGAAGTATTGAGCACTTCAGTGAGTTGCTTTCTTCTCTACTTTGCTTTTTATTAATTATGATGTCTAGCCCTATCGTGGATTAAGCAACCTGCTGATCTCTATATCCCTCCTATTGCTGTCTTTCATCTGGTTTCTGCTGTTGCATCTTTTACTATCCAGACATTTTTTTGTATTTCAGTTTCCTCCCACAAATATAAATATAAATATATATATATATATATATATATATATTTTGTTTTGCCATAGATTTTGTGGTGAAATGATTAATGTCATTAGAAAGTACACTGGATGGCGCAAATAACAAGCCCTCATATGGGTCTGCAGGTAGAAAATTAAAAGATTTTTGATTTATTATTAAAAGATGAGGAGGAAAAAACTGAAACGCATAAATGAAAAATTCCTGCGTCCTCAAGGGGTACAGAGCCAAAACAACAAAGGAGTGGCCTAGGAACAACTCTGTGAATGCCCCTGAATGGGCTAGCCATTGAACCTAATTGAACATCTCTGGAGAGGCCTTAAAATGGCTGTCCACAGATAGTCCCCATCCAACCTAACAGAGCTTGAGAGGATCCAGAGAAGAATGGCAGAAAATCCCCAAATTCAGGTGTGCAAACCTTGTGGTATCATACCCAAGAAGATTAGAGGCTGTAATCACTGCCAAAAATGCTTTAACTAAGCACTGATCCAGCACTGCATTGTGAATTCTGTTTATATTATGTGATTCATAATGCATACTAAGTATTCTCTTGAAATAATTTATGACTTACAGAATAATTGGAGAAATAGTGAAGAATTTTCTTGATGCAGTGAACTGAACTCCATAATCTAGCTGCTCCCAATGTGTTAGTAGCCGTGCTTTGCCCTGGTCTGGTGTTTCAAATGGTGTTCCCTTCACGGCATGTAAAAACACATACATTCCCTGTTAAGGAAATAAGAGAGCTTTAACATACATGCAATGATGCAAACATAAATATATTAATTTCAACATGCAAAGTAACTGACGACACAGATTTTTACCATAGATATAATATGCTCGGACAGTTTTGTTTGGTTAACACAACAGATACGTATAATATTTATAATGCTTCTGTGCCTCTCTTTCTAACATTTCAAAAACTTTCCACCTGTGCACACTTTATATGCAGAGTCCAGCTGACTGTCAAACAAACAGGGACAGAGAAGGTCGGGGGAGCAAGGAGGCATTCCAGCCCTAACAACATCAGGATTTGGGAACACTTCTTTGACATTTGGCACCAAAGAATTTACAAATTTTTCTGTTATCAAAGAACAACAGATATACCGTGGGGCAAAAAAGTATTTAGTCAGCCACCAATTGTGCAAGTTCTCCCACTTAAAAAAGATGGAAGAGGGGTTATCCAGGAAAAACTTTTTTTATATATCAACTGGCTCCAGAAAGTTAAACAGATTTGTAAATTACTTCTATTAAAAAATCTTAATCCTTTCAGTATGTGGTAGCCCTTGGGGGGTGTATGGTAGCTGGGGTGTTGTTTCAGTAGATGAGGGGTTAAGGTCAACCCTATAGTTCATGATGCCAGGCTGAGGGCTAGTATGCTGAGGTAATTCTCCGGCCTATCGCCGCCCTTCCCAGTAACGAAAGGTGCATGCATAAAATGACTGAAGGTCCACAAGGTAGTTGAACTTGAACTTGGATAAACTTTACTTAAATGCTTGCGGTACAACCAATGCACAATAACAGTCTCATGCAAACAGTCTCTATATAGTTCAGTGACTGACAGTTGTTGCGGACCTTGAATAGTAATAAAAGTCTCTGAATTTAGGGTAATTTGCGAAGATCTGTCCGGATTTAGGGGATAGATAAGGTCCGGTGATCTTGCAGAGTGCTTAGGGATTAATACAATAATTAGATCAGCCGTTGCCGCAAGGCTCTGGCCTAACTCACTGCGGAAGATAGCTGCACAGATCCTGCTCATTTGATAGCCGGGGAACAAGAGAGCAAAATCATGGCCGCCGCTCCCTTATATGGGCAGGGGCAGGGTTGTTTCTATTGGTCTGAATATCTGTCACTCACTGTCACAAAGCATAGTGGGCGCAATACGTCAAAGGGACCTCCAAAGGTCCTTAAGCAAAAACCATAGAGTTTACCTGATCACGTGACCCGCAGGTCCTGCTACGCTCTGGACAGGTAATTAACTATTTATATACATTTATACAATCCCTTACATATAAATCCTAAATAATTACTAGACATCTAATACCTAGATGAGAGGTGACTAGGGGTGGACTAGACAATAAGGACCCGACATCCTAGGGACTCTGGCTATGGGGACCTATATAAACAGGTACCGGATAGGATGCGGTACAGGGACACCACAAGTACTTATGAGCTTCTGAAGTTAAGGTTGTTCTTTTCTGTCTAAGTGCTCTCTGATGACACGTGTCTTAGGAACTGCCCAGTTTAGAAGCAAATCCCCCACAGAAAACCTCTTCTAAACTGGGCGGTTCCCAAGACACATGTCATCTGAGAGCACTTAGACAGAAAAGAACAACCTTAACTTCAGAAGCTCATAAGTACTGAAAGGATTAAGAATTTTTAATAGAAGTAATGTACTAATCTGTTTAACTTTCTGGAGCCAGTTGATATATAAAAAAAACAGTTTTTTCCTGGATAACCCCTTTCATTTTCATCATAGGTATACCTCAACTATGAAAGACATTGTCTGATTTTTTAAGAATTTATTTACAAATTAATATTGAAAATAAGTATTTGGTCTCCTACAAACAAGCAAGATATCTAGCTCTCACAGACCGGTAACTTCTTCTTTAAAGGGGTACTCCGGTGAAAACCTTTTTTCTTTCAAATCAACTGGTGGCAGAAAGTTAAACATATTTGTAAATGACTTCTATTAAAAAATCTTAATCCTTCCTGTACTTATTAGCTGCTGAATACTATAGAGGAAATTCTTTTATTTTTGGAATGCTCTCTGATGACATTACGAGCAAAGTTCTCTCTGCCAGCACTGCAAGGCAGCAGTCATAACCACTGAGCCACCATGCTGCCCTCAGCATACATCTGCTATGCATGGTTGCTAAAATGGACAGAGATGTCAGCAGAGAGCACTGTGTTCGTGATGTCATCAGTGTTCCAAAAAGAAAGGAATTTCCTCAGTAGCATTCAGCAGCTAATAAGTACTGGAAGGATTAAGATTTTTTAATAGAAGTAATTTACAAATATGTTTAACTTTCTGCCACCAGTTGATTTAAAAGAAAAAAGGTTTTCACCGGAGTACCCCTTTAAGAGTCTCCTTTGTCCTCCACTCGTTACCTCTATTAATGGCACCTGTTTGAACTTGTTATCAGTATAAAAGTCACCTGTCCACAACCTCAAACAGTCACACTCCAAACTCCACTATGGCCAAGACCAAAAAGCTGTCGAACGACACCAGAAACAAAATTGTAGACCTGCACCAGGCTGGGAAAACTGAATCTGCAATAGGCAAGCAGCTTGGTGTGAAGAAATCAACTGTTGGAGCAATTACAATGACCCCCCCGACCTATGATGGCCCCGACATACGATCATTTCAACATACGATGGCCTCTCAGAGGCCATCGCATGTTGAATGCAGCATCAACATACAATGTTTTTTTATGTCGGAGCCATCGCATAAACGGCTATCCGGCAGCGCAGACTGCTTCAGCTGCTGCCGGATAGCCCCGTGTGGTCCGCTGACAATCACTTACCTGTACTCGGGGCTTCCGCGCGACCTCTTCAGGATCCCCTGCATTGCCGGCGCTCTCTATCGTTGTCATCATGTCGCTGCGCACGCCGTCCCATCATCCAATAGGAGCTGCGTGCGTAGCGACGTGATGGCAGCAACGGAGAACGAGGATGCCGGGGAAGCAGAGGCCTTGCCGGAGCGTCGGGGACACCACGGGGACGCGGCGACAGTGATGGAAGGCGACATCCAGGGCAGCAGTGACGTTGGCTGTCCGGGCATGCTGGGTGTTGTAGTTTTGCAACATCTGGAGGTCCGCAGGTTGTAGACCACTGTCCTATACTTTACATTGCTTGGATCCCTCAACATACAATGGTTTCAACAAACGATGGTCCATTTGGAACGGATTACCATCATATGTTGAGGGACCACTGTATTAGAAAATGGAACACATACAAGACATCTGATAATCTCCCTCGATCTTTGGCTCCACACAAGATCCCACCCAGTGGTGTCAAAATGATCACAAGAACGGTGAGCAAAAATGCCAGAACCACACAGGGGGACCTAGTGAATGACCTGCAGAGAGCTGGGACCGAAGTAACAAAGGCTACCATCAGTAACACACTACGCTGCCAGAAACTTAAATCATGCAGTACAGAGACTCAAATCATGCAGTGCCAGACGCGCCCCCCTGCTTAAGCCAGCACCTGTCTGGAGCCGTCTGAAGTTTGCTTGAGAGCATTTGGATGATCCAGAAGAGGATTGGGAGAATGTCATATGGTCAGATGAAACAGTTTTTTGGTAAAAACTCAACTCGTGGTGTTTGAAGGAGAAAGAACGCTGAGATGCATCCGAAGAACACCATACCTACTGTGAAGCATGGGAGTTTGGGGCTGTACGTGAGCGCTGCTGCGGCGATTCGATCATCTGTAATGGCGAATGGCGGTCCCCTCACCTGCCTCTGTCCGTCTCCCATTGTCTCCTGCTCTGGTCTGAGATCGAGCAGACTAGAGCAGGAGATAGCCGATAATACTGATCAGTGCTATGTCCTATGCATAGCACTGAACAGTATTAGCAATCAAATGATTGCTATAGATAGTCCCCTATGGGGACATAAAAAGTGTATAAAAAAAAGTTGAAAAATGTAAAAAGAAAAAGAAAAAAAAAAAGGAAAAATCCCCTCCCCCAATAAAAAATAAAAATTTTTCCCCATTTTACCCCCAAAAAGTGTAATTTTTTAAAATAAACATATTTGGTATCGCCGCATGCGTAAATGTCCGAACTATCAAAATATAATGTTAATGATCCCGTACGGTGAATGGCGTGAACGTAAAAAATAATTTAAAAAAGTCCAAAAATGCTGCTTTTTTGTCACATTTTATTCCCAAAGAAATTTATAAAAAATTATATAAAAGTTTTATATATGCAAATGTGGTATCGATAAAAACAGATGACAGCGCAAAAAATTAACCCTCATACTGCCCTATATACGGAAAAATGAAAAAGTTATAGGTGGTCAAAATAGGGCGATTTTAGATTACCGATTTTGTACAAAAAGTTTTAGATTTTTTTTTAAGCAGTACAAAAATATAAAAGTATCTAGCCATGGGTATCATTTTAATCGTATTGACCCACAGAATAAATAACACATGTCATTTCTACCGTAAAGTGTACAGTGTGAAAATGAAACCCTCCAAAATGTGCAAAATTGTGGTTTTCATTTAAATTTCCTACCTAAAAAAATATTTTTTTGGGGTTTGCCGTACGTTTTATGGTAAAATGAGAGGTTTCATTACAAAGTACAATTGGTCATGAAAAAAAAACAAGCCCTTATATGGGTCTGTAGATGGAAATATAAAAAAGAGTTATGGATTTTAGAAGGAGGGGAGGAAAAAAGGAAAATGCTAAAATTAAATTGGCCTGGTCCTTAAGGTGAAAATATATAACAACACTTGGTTTGAACTTTGCATCCATACACGTATATTGATTATTATTTAATTTGCAATTTATTATTTTATATGTCTGCTCCCTTGGTAAGTATGTCACCCTTCACTGCATGTTTCACCATTATCACCCACTCTGTGCATATTTAGTTTGAATCACAATCACTCCTTGGTATTAACATACTTTCCAATCACACTTTGCGCATGTGCTATAATAGGACACAATGGAATATAGGGTAGGTCTATACTTACTTACTATGAGAGCTAGCTGAATGTTCTTGCGCTAGTTGCGCATCACCGCAAGTCACATGATCAATTTCGATCACTTGACGACAGGTTGGTGCGTGATTTCATGTGATTCTGAACATCACTCCTTTATGAAGATTTACTAGGTAAGAACATCCGATCATGTGATGCTGTGATTTTGGTGTGTTTTCACGAAAACACACTCTAGACCCGCTAGAGACGGTTTACTTAAAGGGGTACTCCGGTGAAAAACTTTAACAGATTTGTAAAGTTAAACAGATTTGTAAATTACTTCTATTAAAAAATCTTAATCCTTCCTGTACTTATTAGCTGCTGAATACTACAGCGGAAATTCTTTTCTTTTTGAAACACAGAGCTGTCTGCTGACATCTCTGTCCATTTTAGGAACTGTCCAGAACAGCATATGTTTGCTATGGGGATTTCCTTTTACTCTGGACAGTTCCTAAAATGGACAGAGATGTCAGCAGAGAGCACTGTGCTCGTCATGTCAGCAGACAGCTCTGTGTTTCAAACGGATATTCATTTCCACTGTAGTATTCAGCAGCTAATAAGTACAGGAAGGATTAAGACTTTTTAATAGAAGTCATTTACAAATCTGTTTAACTTTCTGGCACCAGTTGATTTAAAAAGAAAAAGTTTTTCACCGGAGTATCCCTATAATGATTCAGCTGCATAACAGCGGGAAATGAAGTGGAATTGAATTGTGAGGATGGTAATGACTGGCTGAGTGTGAATGGAATGAGAGCGTGCTTGTGATTGGCCAAACATGACAATATATAGCGACTGGAGACCTAGAGTTAGCCACGCCCCCTGAGGAAGTTCAACGAAGCGAAACATATGTAGGGGTTTGACACACACTGTGGTAAGGCTTCTTATGTGATTTTTACTGGGATGATTTGTTTACTCGCTTCCCCCTCCTGCTAATTATGCTTACCTATACTATACCTGTTTATATGTAACTCTAGCATTAGGAAGTGGGTGATATTTATTTACCATGAATTGATTGCCTTGCATCATTTGTGTTATACTATAGGGATATCTATTGTGCCATTGATTTTATGCTTTTTAATTTATGATGTTTACAATAAAGATTATCCATTTTTCTAAAACATAGTGATAGGGTTTTCATTATTTAGGATATATCTTATCCCATATCCAAAGATAGGGGATAAGATGTCTGATTGTGGGGATCCCATTGCTGGGTCCCCCACAATCTCCCAGTCGCACTTTAGAGCGTTGGGTGCAGTGATGGAGGCTCGTGATGTCTCGTCCACACCCGCTCATAATGTCATGACCAAACCCCCTCAATGCAAGTCTATCAGAGGGCGGCGTAACGTCCACCACGCCCCCTCCCATAGACTTGCATTGAGGGGGCGCAGTCGTTATGTCATAAGTGGGGCGTGACGTTACGAGCCTCTACCCCGCATCACCAATCATCCAGCATGCAGCGAAGCTTGCTCTGTTCACCGGATGTCTGGGGTGCTGCAGCCGATATCAGACATTTGGATAGGGGATAAGATGTCTAGGGACGGAGTACCCCTTTTTGCACATCTGTCACTTTAAAGGAAAACTGTCACATATTTTCTCCCGCACTATCCACAGGTATTGGTGGATAGTGCTGGAGATGCTGATTAAAACGAGCCCTACCTTGGTCTGATCCGCGCCGCCGTTCGCCCGCAATTGTAGTTGAAATCTCTGTGTATATCCTGCTGTAACTGGCAAAGGCGGTGCTTCTGCGGGCTAACGGACACTGACGTCAGCGCCGCTCATGAATATTCATCCCTCCTGTTCTCCCTCTCTTCGCCGCTCCTAACCATGAGCGGCGCTGACGTCAGTGTCCGTTAGCACGCAGAAGCACCGACTTTGCCAGTTACAGCAGGATATACACAGAGATTAAAACTACAATTGCGAGGCGGACGGCGGCGCGGATCAGACCAAGGTAGGGCTCGTTTTAATCAGCGTCTCCCGCACTATGCCTCAATACCTGTGGATAGTGCAGGAGAAAATATGTGACAGTTTTCCTTTAAGCATTTTTTTGCACATCTGTCACTTTAAGCATTAATAACTCTGGGATGCTATAACCTATCATACTGATTCTGAGAATGTTTTTTTCGTTACATATTCTACTTTACGTTCGTGTAAATTTTTGTCGATATTTGCATAATTTCTTTGTGAAAAATTCAAAAATGTCATAAAAAATTTGAAAAAATTAGCATTTTTCGAAATTCAGAATTCTTTGCTTGTAAGGAAAATGGACATGCTAAATAAATTATGCATTGATTCACATATACAATTTGTCCACTTTATCTTTGCAACATAAAGTTGACATGCTTTTACTTTTTAGGTTATGTTCACACAAGCGGATTTACAGTGGATTTTACGCTGCGGATCCGCTGGTGAAGGCCTGCTCTATGCTGTCTTTACATGTGCCTGCTGGTAGCAGGAATACGCCGCGACGAGCAGACGCACTGCAGCGATGTGCGTGGCGTACTCGCACATCGGAGCCACTCTCCCTGCTCTGAGTTAGGCAGAGAGCTCCCGCGATGTGCAAGTATACTGCGACTCGCACATCGCAGTGTCTCTGCTCGTAGCGGCTTATTGCCGCTACGAGCAGTCACATGTAAAGACAGCATAGATCAGACCTTCACCAGCGGATCTGCAGCAAAATCCGCTGCGAAAATCCGCTCGTGTGAACGTACCCTTAAGACATTAAAGGGCTTCAAAGTTTAGCAGCAATTTTCCAATTTTTCGTGAAAATTTCAAAATCTAAATTTTTCAAGGATTAAATTATGGGAAATTAAAATGGAAGAGATTTATAAATCTCCATGGTAGTACTCCATGGAAGTGTGATACTCCCTGAAGCAATCTTTAATGCAGAGGCCCAGCTGATCGGGGCAAGTACGGCACTTGAGTGTCCTTCCTTATTCCCCTCCTGCAACAAACACTGCTTTTTTTTCTGGGATTGCTCCTTCTTCCCAGTGTAGGAGACCTCACCTGGGAAGTGTTGGCCTGGGACGATCCTGGCACCTCCAGTTCCAGTTCCAAGGGAACTCTGGCCTGCTCTTTCCCGGTCGCCAAAGATCAGGGCCTTGAGGACTTCCTCTTGAAACTGAAGGAATGTCCCTGTGTTGCTAGCATAAAGTTGTACATGGCAACCTTGACCATGTAGAAAAAAAATGGGCACATACGCAATAGTTAATGCAACAATTCTTCTTTCTTTATATATGTTTCATCAATGTTACAAAAATCCAGCACTAAATATTCACCCAAAGTGTGTCCAATTATTCGCAAGATGTTAGCAGGAGACATATAATGCTTCTCAGGCTTCCATGTGCTTATGCACCAGCACTCTCTTATTCAGCCGTCTCCATTCACTGCAGGTCTGGTAGGAATGTCTGCAACGTTTCAGAGGCAACCCCTTCTTTGTCAAGCATGGTGTAAAATCCCATCACCATAATATATAGATCAGAAACTCTCGCGAGATTTCAATTCTATGGTAAAATCATACAAAAACATGTTACAATAGATAAAATTATTTCAATGTATATGGATTCGGATAGAAGCAGCAATAATACTCAAAGGAACACATTAAAGTTACAAATCCCATTGATCCAATGGGGCTGTAAAGTGCACAGTTTTTGAATCCAGAGTACCTTGCTTCTTAATAGTTTCATTTTAATCTGTTCTTTATTATCTTCTTCTATACTCTCCAGAATCTGCCATTTCAATCCATTAACATTATGTCCCTTCTCAAAAAAATGTCTAGCTACACTTGTTTTAAATTTTTCTTTCTGTTTCTGACTACTTTCTTCGGGTCCCATTTTATATGTACGGATGGCACTTTTATGTTCACTAATCCTCTGTTTAATGGCTCTCATAGTTTGCCCCACGTAACCTTTCCTACAGGGGCACTTCAACAGATAAACCACTTGGGTACTATTACGAGTGCCATCTTTTGATGGGAATTTTAGTCCCCCTCATGGGATGTGTTACTATGTCACTCATTGATGATAGCATTACAGTTTTGGTACATGGATTGCCGGATAAAACTTACCAGGAAAGGTTAAAGGACCTTAACATGTATAGCTTGGAAGAAAGAAGAGACAGAGGGGATATGATAGAGACTTTTAAATACATAAAAGGGAATAAACACGGTAAAGGAGGAGAGCATATTTAAAAGAAGGAAAACTACCACAAGAGGACATTGTTTTAAATTAGAGGGGCAAAGGTTTAAAAGTAATATCAGGAAGTATTACTTTACTGAGAGAGTAGTGGATGCATGGAATAGCCTTCCTGCAGAAGTGGTCGCTGCAAATACAGTGAAGGAGTTTAAACATGCATGGGATAAGCATAAGGCTATCCTTCATATAAGATAGGGCCAGGGACTATTGATAGGATAGGATATTGGGCAGACTAGATGGGCCAAATGGTTCTTATCTGCCGACACATTCTATGTTTCTATGTTTCAAATGTGCCAGACTGTCTGGCCCGTAGGAATGTCTCCCTGTTTTTTTATATTTCACATCTGCCCTTATCAGATGATTGGCAATGGATTTATTATTCCTATATATAAATCTAGGGTGATCTCGAAACAGACGGCCGACCTTCTCGTCCGCACTCAAAAAGCCCCATTATTTACATATGGTTTGTTTAATCATTTTTGAATGACAATAAAAGGTTGAGAAAAAACCAACCTCTGTCTCCTGTTGTTTTTTCTTAGGTTTATTCTTCCTCAAATCCTCTCTAGATAATGCTTCAACATCTTTACTTATTTCCTTCATTTCCTTCTTCATTTCCTCTCTGTACAAATTTTTCAATCACCATTTCTTTATTTTTCTGAAACTCCCTTTCTTTATTGCAAATCCTTTTTGTTCAAATTAATTGACTTTTTGGTATACCTTTAAAAACCTTTTAGGGCATGTCAACTGTCACAATGTAATAAATTATTCAGATCTGTATCTATCACATATAATGTGATCTCAAGCATCCCTTCTGGGTTTTTCATCACTTTTACATCTAAGTAATTTATCTCTTTTTTATTCATCTCACATGAGAATATAATGAGAGGATGACATCCAGTAAGATATTCTACATATTCAAGGAGCTGGGGCCGTGTGCCCGTCCAGAGGACAAAAACATTGTCCACATAATGGACCCACAGCCCCACCTTCTAACTAAGGACATGTCCTTTAACAAAATTATTCTCAAATTTACACATAAATATGTTAGCCAGACTTGGGGACACAGGGGACCCCATCGAAGTCCCCTGTTTCTGGAGGAAAAACGGTGTTCCTTTGAGTATTATTGCTACTTCTATCCGAATCCATATACATTGAAATGATTTTATCTATTGTAACATGTTTTTGTATGCTCTTACCTTAGAATTGAAATCTCGTGAGAGTTTTTGATCTATGTATTTTGGTGATGGGAATTTGAACCATGCTTTACAAAGGAGATGTTGCCTCTGAAACGTTGCAGACGTTTCTACTAGACCTGCAGTGAATGGAGACGGCTGAATAAGATTGTGCTGGTGCAGTTGCACATGGACGCCTGAGAAGCCTTATATGTGCTAACACTTGCGAACGATTTGACACACTTTGGGTGAATACTTATCGTTGAATTTTTGTAACATTGATTAAATATATATATAAAGAAAGAAAGAAAGAATTGTTGCATTAACTATAGCTTATGTGCCTATTTTTTGACTGAGATTATTCTGGGTTTGTAAAGCACCCCGCCACTACGCTTTCAACCGAACACCACGTATCCCACACTGTTTTGAAAGACTGTTGGATTTTTGCTCTATATTGGGACATGGTTGCTGTCTTAATAGTATATTGGACTTTACATACTTATATAAGCAATGTCCTTTGAAGCTATTGCCAAGTCCACAAATAAAACCGTAGATGTTTACTCATTCACTGAGGGTGATAGAAGCAGCATATTACAAGCGGTGGAGTCAGCAGGGCTTAATTTAAGTGAGATCCAGAGCAATATTAAGATGAATTAAGCTAGAAAGCTCCACCACTTGACTCAATGAGAAGCCAGCCTGACACTGCATGCTTCCACACTCACTGGGTATTTGAAAGCCCAGAGAATCCCACTGGGCCTACAGAGCACAGTATATCCAGTTTTGTTGCAGGGTGACAAAGATGATCAGCAAAAGTGGTATGCACTTTGTAACAGACACTCACTTGATTTAATGTGGCTTACAGTTCAATATTTACAAATTGCCATAAAAGATACACAAAAAGAATTAAGTGATGTGGATAAAGAGTTTAAAGAACATGAAACACCTGAAACCGTGAAGAAAGTACACACTGAGTTGAAAAATAACAGAGAAACTACGTACCTCTATTCTCCAGGTGAAGCTTTCTAAATTTGAGCAAGACGCCAAAGAATATTTATATGACAGAGTCTACACATGGGCGGATGAAAGAAGACGCATCCGCCATCAATACTGTGAACAAAAGAAAGAATTTGAAATGTTTGATGGAGCTTCTACTGACAGTGAACGGGGATCTAGCAGTGAATTGAAAAATAGAAACACTCACAGTTTTTTAGACGCCCGCCCAAAGGAAAAAAGGGAAGAAAAACGGCAAGTGGGAATACAACTGGAGGAGTCCAAATGAGATCACAAGGACGTCAGAAGAAAAAAAAAGTGAGCTGCTGATTAACATTTCTAATTTTGAATTGACTGAAGTTCAAAAAACTATGATATATAGAATTTGTACCGATAGAGAAGAGCGCTAATTTTGATTTCCTTGTTGATTTCCATAAGTTTTGTAGAGCTATAAGGTTGAAAATGTTTTTTTAAGATAAACAGCGTAATGTACAGGACAAAGTTGCCCCCCTACCTCCAAAATTAAAGAAAGACAGTACATTTGACCCCAATATAAATTGTCCTATGTTGGAAACTTTCCAACAAGTTGTTATAAAAGAAGTTATAGAGAAATGGGACAAAGTGAAGGAAAAGAGAAAAAATTTTTTTTAGAAAAGAAGAAAAGGTTGCATTCAAACAATAAAAAAAAAAAAATGAAAATACGAGGTTAACTGGGTGCACCTGTACCCTCAAGTGAAATGACAATGGAATGTAAAATAATAGAGTTCCCAGTCCTCAAATACCTCAGCCAAAAAGGTTGTACAATGGATGTTTGGAAAGATGCATACATTTTATGAATAACTTTTACACATAAAATTTCTCACAGGGCCAATGTGATATAACATAATAAAATAACATAAAAATATACTTAATAATAAATGGACAATCTATAAAAAGGGAAACCTGTAAAATACAAGAAAAATCTCCAGTGTGTATGGAAGGACACTTCTGAATATATTTATAACTGCAATAGTGATTGACCGCAATTCACATTCAATAGCAGTTCGTATTCAGTAATGCGGTATCTAAATAACTGATTGTACTATGTACCGCTCACCACTCCTTGCATAATCGCCGTCCACCACTCTGTAAAGGCTCCGCTGATGTATGTAAAAGTTGCCGGTATACAGTAAATAATATTGCGACATTGCCGGAGCAGTATACAGCCAAGATGCTCCAGACCGGAGGTTCCTCTGGATTTTGTTAGGTAAATTTGGGTTTGGCCCAGGCTGTGGGGGTATGATTAAACTGCTGTATTCTCACCCGTCTACTAGACTGTTGCTGGGTAGGGACTTAATGCCATTGGAGCTTTTTAGGGGCACCCGTCAGGGCTGTCCTCTCCCCCCTCTTCTCTTTGCCCTCTATATTAAACCGCTCGCTGCGATATTGAGAGATATGCAGGAGTTGAGGGGGTTTGGGAGTCAGGGGGAGGAGGACAAGATTGCGTTATATGCGGATGACTTGCTGTTATACGTTCAGGATCCGATGAGGACTGTACCTAGGCTGAAACAAGTTTTTTTTAGGAGTTTGGAGGGAGATGTGGCTTGGAAATAAATTGGTTGAAGTCATACACGCTCCCTATAGATCATAGGCTAGAGCAGTCTGAAGTGAGAATGCAGGTAGTGGGCGAGTTGGGCTCCCTTGACTATTTGGAAATTAAAGTTAAGCTTGACCCTTTAGATTATGCTAAAGAGAACCTAAAAACTTTGGACCTTTAAGGCAGCACTTAGAAACATCGCAACTGTCTCAGTAAATAACACTTATAGATTATTTCAATAACATTTTTAGCATGGGGTATATTACACACCGGTAAGTTTAAAGAAAATAAGGTCACTGGAGAGATGATAGGTGTCCCAGATGTAGAGTAGAAGGAGCAGACTTTGTGCATATTATCTGGTCATGTCCTGAGATTAACAAATTCTGGCAAGAACTATTAGGGGAAATTAAAACTAGACTACAGGTCGAAAGTGAATTTTCTTCTTTACAAGTGTTATTGGGTATTCAGGAAGGGAGTGGAGAACAAGGGGTTCTTCTGAGAAAACTTTTCTTTTGTTCTAAGTTGCTTGTTTTGAGGGTCTGGCTGTCTTCGGAGGTTCCAAATAGTGGGCATTGGAAGAATTAGGTTGATAAAATTATGAAATATGAAACATTAGTGAGTAAAGGGGGGGAAAAGCAACAGTTAGGGATAAGGAAGATTTGGTATGGTTGGAGAAGAGAATAGAGAGAGAAATAAATGAATATGAATCCTGAAATATCCTATGTAAAATTTAAAAAAAATATTTTTTATATATATATATATATTTTTTTTAATTCCTTCCCGGGAGTCGGTCGTACGGGGCAGGTGGTTGGGGTGGGGAGTGTAATGGGTTAATGATTTTCGATTATTCTATGTGTCCTTATGTATATGGATGGAATATGTTGTTGAAAATAGAGATTTATATTATAAAAAATAAAAAAAAGGTGCTCCAGACCGGGTGCGTGTAGATGGTAAGTGAAAGTGGCATCTGACGTCCCTCAGTCAGCTGTTTCTACTGCAAAGTAGTACCTGGCAGGGTACAAAGATGGAGGCGCACACAGTGGTATGTGGTGGTATATGAAAGAAATACAGTGACCCCTCGACTTATGATGGCCTCAACATATGATCATTTCAACATATGATGGCCTCTCAGAGCCCATCGTATGTTGAAGGCAGCCTCGACATATGATGCTGCTGTGTGTCGGGGCCATCGTACAAACAGCTATCTGACAGCGCTGACAACTTCAGCAATTGACAGATAGTTGTTTAATGTGCCCGTGTGCCCTGTTCTGCCTCCTGTTACTCACATACTGTCCTGCTAACTCACACAGGCTTCCACTGTGAGCTCCGTGTAAGCCCCGCCCCCCAGTGCAGCCATCTTGCTGCAGGCATCCAATGAGCTGCTGGCTGCCCTCCCCTTCCTTTCCTATAGAGCTGTAGTCGGCAGGATCGTAATGGAGGACATTCTGTCCCCCCCTGAAGGTATGTAAAGAACTATACAGTACTGTATGCAATGTCACACATCACATACAATACATATACACACTATACACCCCATACATCAATGTTTCCCTATCAGTGTGCCTCCAGCTGTTGCAAAACTATAACTCCCAGCATGCCCAGACAGTCAATGGCTGTACATGCATGCTGGGAGTTGTAGTTGTGCAACAGCTGGAGGCACCCTGGTTTCTTAAACACTCCCCATACACTCCACATACAATGGTCATCCCTGAACCAATTAGCAGTTTCCCATAGAGATATGTATTCAACATACAATGGTTCCGAGGCCCCAGAATCAATTACCATTTTTATATAGACATATGTACTCGACATATGATGGTTTCAACATATGATGGTTCTCCTGGAACCAATTAATATCATATGTTGAGGGACCACTGTAGTACCTGGCAGGGTACACAGATGGAGGCAGCTGGAATAGTAAACAGATTGAGGTAGTTGGAACAGTGTGGCGCAGGAGCGGCAGAATTTTCAATCTAATAGCGGTCAGATAGTAATCCAGGTAAATAAAAAGTCCTTTCTTAGCACCTTGTTCAGACAGGGTAGGTAGACCAAATGTGTTTCGGGGCATGGTCAAGTGTGTACTAACCCCTTCCTCAGTTGCTTTAGAATGGTATACTCAGACAACAGGTCATTTATATAGGCAGCTCTGATTAATCAGCTGGGAGTTAGGAGATGTGGTTACTCATTCAAAATATGGCATGAATCATCCAGAGATGAAAAGCATGGATAGAATCATATAATGGACAAATAATGTACAGAACATACTTTAATGACAAAATAGTAGAGAGGCTCGTATTAACCACGTGACCAATGACTCGAGCTGCCCAAATAGCACCTATACCCACGGTGCCAAAAAGGGGAGATCCAAAATATAGAAATTGGGGCTCAGAGTCTTGAATATAGGATTTAAAATTAAAACGTTTATTAAATGATATAAAATTGTACACATAGGTATAATGTACTGCGGATCACAGGGCCCTTGTGATCCCACAGTAAAAATAATAAATATTTAATATTTATAATCCTTGGCCATTTAATATATATATATATATATATATATATATATATATATATATATAAAACGTTACAATATTAAAAACAATATACTAAAAACAATAAATAAGTGTCCACATATCTATAGAAATAATTGAAATTGGTGATTTGTGAATAGCAGTGATAACAGTTTGAGTTGCTATTTTCACAAATATTTGTATCCAGATAGAAAAGGAAAGTGGTTTAAGTCTTGAATAGAATACAGCAAAGATGAATGGCAATTGTCTCATTTATTGTATACTTTTGGAGCAGATTTCAATCCTCTAGGCAAAGGGCCCGCAGCTGGAGACACTGCCGTCTCCAAATTGTGCAGCGGCAATATGACAAATGAATGAAAAACAGCGTTAGTTACAATAAGTTCCGATCCTCTATGTAGAGGGCTCGCAGCTGGAGACACGGCCGTCTCCTAAATATGCAGCGGCAGTAGAAGTACAAGTGGAAGTGAAAGTCAGCACTTATATGGCAAATGACGATCCTCTATGCAGAGGAATCGCCGCTGGAAACACTGCTGTCTCCTATATGCGGCGATATTATGATGTAGAAAGCAGCGCTTATATCTATAGTCAGAAGAGTGAATACCTTATGCAGATAGCACTGGTCGTCAGACGGGTCCTGGTCCTGGATGGAGGGTGCGCTGCTGTAGGCTCGGCAGCCTCAGATATGCAGCGATAGAAGTGGGCTTCGTCTATGAGTACTGCAGCTGTTGCCCTGCTAACAGTAATGCTGGGCGTCGGTCTCCTCGTGGTAGCACATACTGTCAGAGGTTGATTGACAGAAGTGATGAATCTTTTTTTGAGAAAGCTGTATTCTTTGATTAAAGGTGATGTGGCACTTGGAATCCACTGGACTGAAGTCCACTTGGACTGAAGAAAGGTCCTAATGAGGACCTGAAACGCGTCCAGCTTCAATCATTTATTCCAAGTGCCACATCACCTTTAATCAAAGAATACAGCTTTCTCAAAAAAAGATTCATCACTTCTGTCAATCAACCTCTGACAGTATGTGCTACCACGAGGAGACCGACGCCCAGCATTACTGTTAGCAGGGCAACAGCTGCAGTACTCATAGACGAAGCCCACTTCTATCGCTGCATATCTGAGGCTGCCGAGCCTACAGCAGCGCACCCTCCATCCAGGACCAGGACCCGTCTGACGACCAGTGCTATCTGCATAAGGTATTCACTCTTCTGACTATAGATATAAGCGCTGCTTTCTACATAATAATATTGCCGCATATAGGAGACAGCAGTATCTCCAGCGGCGATTCCTCTGCATAGAGGATCTTCATTTGCCATATAAGTGCTGACTTTCACTTCCACTTGTACTTCTATTGCCGCTGCATATTTAGGAGACTGCTGTGTCTCCAGCTGCGAGCCCTCTACATAGAGGATCAGAACTTGTTGTAACTAACGCTGTTTTTCCTTCATTTGTTATATTGCCGCTGCACAATTAGGAGACGGCAGTGTTTCCATCTGCGGGCCCTCTGCCTAGAGGATTGAAATCTGCTCCAAAAGTATACAATAAATGATACAATTGCCATTCATCTTTGCTGTATTCTATTCAAGACTTTAACCACTTTGCTTTTCCAACTGGATACAAATATTTGTGAAAATAGCAACCCAAACTGTTATCACTGCTATTCACATATCACCAATTTCAATTATTTCTGTAGATATGTGGACACTTATTTACTGTTTTTAATATATTATTGTTTTTAATATTGTAACATTATATATATTATTAAATTGCCAAGGATTATAAATATTAAATATTTATTAATTTTACTGTGGAATCACAAGGGCCATGTGATCCGATGTACATTATACCTATATGTACAATTTTATATCATATATTTAATAAAGGTTTTAATTTAAATCCTATATTCAAGACTCTGAGACCCAATTTCTATATTTCGTATCAGAACATACTTTAGATGGGGAAAATAAATAAATATAAATTAAAATATAAAGTTGTTTAGAATAAGTCACCATTCTCACACTAGGTGCCATTTGGGTGCGGTTTCAGACACTAGGTTTATGTAGGCAACTCTGGTTAAAATAAATTACCACTCACACACTAGGTGCGATTTGGGTGCGGTTTATGTAGGCAATTCTGATTAATCAGCTGGGAGTTAGAAAGTGTGGTTACTCATTCAAAATATAGCATGAATCATCCAGAGATGAGAAGCATAAATAGGATCATATAAATGGACAAATAATGAACAGAACATACTTTAGATAGGGAAAAATAAATGTAAGTAAAGTTGTTTAGAATAAGTAGTGTGTGAATGGTGACATATTTTAATCAGAGTTGCCTACATAAACCAAGTGGCTGAAACCGCACCCAAATTGCACCTAGTGTGTGAATGGTGACTTATTCTAAACAACTTTATATTTTTATTTATATTTATTTTCCCCATCTAAAGTATGTTCTGTACATTATTTGTCAATGATATGATTCTATCCATGTTTTTCATCTCTGGATGATTCATGCCATATTTTGAATGAGTAACCACATCTCCTAACTCCCAGCTGATTAATCAGAGCTGCCTATATAAATGACCTGTTGTCTGAGTATACCATTCTAAAGCCACTGAGGAAGGGGCTAGTACACACTTGTCACTTGTCCATGCCCAGAAATGCATTTGGCCTACCTATCCTGTCTGAACAAGGTGCTAAGGAAGGACTTTTTATTTAGGAACTTTACGTGGATTACTGTCTAACCGCTATTAGATTGAAAATTCTGCCGCTACACTGTTCCAACTATCTCCATCTGTGTACTATTACAGCTGCCTCCATCTGTGTACCCCGCTAGGTACTATTTCATATACCACCGCATACCACTGTGTGCGCCTCCATCTGTGTACCCTGCCAGGTACTACTTTGTATACCACCGTGTGTCTCCAGCGCTTCAAAATCATCGGAGCTCTACGGCTGCCGGCTGCAGTAGAAACAGCTGACTAAGTGACGTCAGACACAGTTTTCACTTACCATCTACACGTGCCCGGTCTGGAGCATCTTGGCTGTATACTGTTCCGGCAGAGTTGCAATATTATTTACTGTATACCGGCAACTTTTACATACATCGGTGGAGCCTTTACAGAGTGGTGGACGGCCATTCAAGGAGTGGTGGGTGGTACATAGTACCATCAGTTATTCAGATACGGCATTATTGAATACGAACTGCTATTGAATGTGAACTGCTATTGCAGTTATATATATTCAGAAGTGTCCTTCCATACACACTGGACATTTTTCTTGTATCTTACAGGTTTCCCTTTTTATAGATTGTCCATTTATTATCAAGTATATTTTTATGTTATATCACATGGGCCCTGTTAGAAATGTTATGTGCAAAAGCAATTTAGAATAAAATGTATGCATCTTTCCAAACACCCATTGTAAAACCTTTTTGGCTGAGGTATTTGAGGACTGGGAACTCTATTATTTTCCAATAAAAAAATAATGATAGAATAAGGATAAAGAAAGCGGATAAGGGGGGGAGCGACTGTTGTCCTTGATAGATCGATGTATATGGATGAGGCATATGGTCAGCTAAGTGATTTGAAAAACTTAAAGGGGACCCTACAAATTAAATCAAGAAATAAATAACTTCCCTTTTAGAAGAGGCATGTCTTAATGGTAAAATAAGTGTGCAAGATAAAGTGCTCTAATGAATGATTTTCCCCATACCCCAGTGCTGTATTTGTGTAAAGGTGCACAAAAATATGAAGAAACTCCCGGGATGTCCCATCGCCTCGGGGGTTGACTCCATTTTGAGCCCTTTGGCAATCTATGTCGATAGCTAACTTCAAAAAATTGTTGCATCATTTCCTAATTGTTTACATGATACTAATCAGTTTCTGGACTGCATAGAAGAGCTAAAAGATGTCCAGGGGGCTCTGCTATGCACTCTGGATATTAAGAGTTTATACACTAACATCCCTACACAAGAGGGTATACTTGCTATTAAGGAACATCTTATTAAAGATAGCACTCCAATGCTAAAATAAGATTTTTAACGGATCTACTGGAGATCATTCTCTACAGAAACTATTTCAGATTTGGGGAGGAGTTTTTCCTCCAGAAACAGTGGACTTCGATGGGGTCCCCTGTGGCCCCAAGCCTGGCTAACATATTTATGTGTAAATTTGAGGATAATCTGGTTAAAGGACATGTCCTGAGTGAGAAGGTGGGGCTTTGGATCCGTTATGTGGACAATGTTTTTGTCCTTTGGACGGGCACACGGCCCCAGCTTCTTGAATACGTAGAATATCCTAATGGATGTTATCCTCTCATGAATTCTCATGCGAGATGAATGAAAAAGAGATACATTACTTAGATGTAAAAGTAATGAAAAACCCAGAAGGGATGCTTGATACCACATTATGTGAAAGATACAGATCAGAATAATTTATTACATTGTGACAGTTGACATGCCCACACAGGTTTTTAAAACGTATACCAAAAGGCCAATTAATTTGAACAAAAAGGATTTGCAATAAAGAAAGGGAGTTTCAGAAAAATAAAGAAATGGTGATTGAAAATTTGTACAGAGAGGATATGATAAGAAGGAAATGAAGGAAATAAGTAAAGATGTTGAAGCATTATCTAGAGAGGATTTGAGGAAGAATTAACCTAAGAAAAAACAACAGGAGACAGAGGTTGTTTTTTTCTCTACCTATGATTGTCATTCAAAAATGATTAAACAAACCATATGTAAATACTGGGGCTTGTTGAGTGTGGATTAGAAGGTCAGCAGATGTGAAATAATAAAAAAAACTGGGAAACAGACATTCCTATGGACCAGACAGTCGGGCACATTTGCCTGCCTGTTGTGCCAGAACCGTAATGCTATCATCAAAGAGTGACATAGTAAAACATCCCATGAGGGGGACTAAAATTCCCATCAAGGGATGGCACTCGTAATAGTACCCAAGTGGTTTATCTGTTGAAGTGCCCCTGTGGGAAAGGTTATGTGGAGCAAACTATGAGACCCATTAAACAGGACCTTAAGGACCGGGCGTTTTTCGGTTTCTGCTCTTTGGTTTTTTCCTCCTTACCTTTAAAAAATCATAACTCTTTAAATTTTGCACCTAAAAATCTGTATTATGGCTTATTTTTTGCGCCACCAATCTTCTTTGTAATGATATCAGTCATTTTACCCCAAAATCTACGGCGAAACGGGGAAAAAAATCATTGTGCGACAAAATTGAAAAAATACAGCCATTTTGTAACTTTTGGGGGCTTTCGATTCTACGTAGTACATTTTTCAGTATAAATGACACCTTATCTTTATTCTGTAGGTCCAATACGTTAAAATGATACCCTACTTGTATAGGTTTGATTTTGTATTACTTCAGAAAAAAATCATAACTACATGCAGGAAAATTTATACGTTTAAAATTGTCATCTTCTGACCCCTATAACTTTTTTATTTTTACGTGTGCAGGGCGCTATGAGGGTTCATTTTTTGTGCCGTGATCTGAAGTTTTTGTCGGTACCATTTTTGCATTGATCTGACTTTTTGATCGCTTTTTATTAATCTTTTTATGATATAAAAACTGACCAAAAATACGCTATTTTGGACTTTGGGATTTTTTTGCGCGTACGCCATTGACCGTGCGGTTTAATTGGCGGTATATTTTTTTTTATTCAGACATTTCCGCATGCGGTGATACCACATATGTTTATTTTTGTTTTTATTTACACAGTTTTTTTTTTATTATTGGAAATGCCGGGTGATTCAAACGTTTATTAGGGGAAGGGATAATTCAAAGGGTTAATGATTTTTTTAAACTTTTCTGTTGCGATATTATAGCCCCCATAGGGGGCTATAACATTGCATTTACTGATCTTTAACAGTGTTCAATGCATCTCCATAGGGATGCATTGATCAGTGTTTTCGGCAATTGATTGCTCAAGCCTGGATCTCAGGCTTGAAGCATTCAATCGGCGATCGGACTGCAGGAAGGAAGGTAAGATACCTTCCTCCTGTAGTACAGCTGTTCGGGATGCCGCGATTTCACCGCGGCGATCCCGAACAGCTCCTTGAGTTAACTGGCACTTTTTACTTTCACCTTTAGCCGCGTGGCTCAGCTTTGAGCGCACGGCTAAAGGGTTGATAGCGTGCGGCACCGCGATCAGTGCCGCACGCTATTAGCGGAGGGTCCCGGCTTCACTATGACGCCGGGCCCACAGTGATATGATGCGGGGTCACCGTGGGACCCCGCGTTATATCACGGGAGCGGGACCAAGGATGTACTCATACGTCCTTGGTCCTTAAGGGGTTAACGAACATAAAAGTGCCATCCGTACTTATAAAATGGGACCCGAAGAAAGTAGTCAGAAACAGAAAGAAAAATGTAAAACAAGGGTAGCTAGACATTTTTTTTGAGAAGGGAAATAATGTTAATGAAGTGAGATGGCAGATTCTGGAGAGTAAAGAAGGAGATAATAAAGAACAGATTAAAACGAAACTATTAAGAAGCAAGGTATGCTGGATTCAAAAACTGTGCACTTTACAGCCCCATGGGATCAATGGGATTTGCAACTTTAATGTGTTCCTTTGAGTATTATTGCTGCTTCTATCCGAATCCATATACATTGAAATGATTTAATATATTGTAACATGTTTTTGTATGCTTTTACCTTAGAATTGAAATCTCGCGAGAGTTTTTGTTCTATGTATTGTGGTGATGGGAATTTGCACCATGCTTGCAAAGAAGGCGTTGCAGACGTTCCTACCAGACCTGCAGTGAATCGAGACGGCTGAATACGAGAGTGCTGGTGCAGTTGCACATGGAAGCCTGAGAAGCTTTTTACGTCTCCTGCTAACATCTTGCGGACGATTTGACACACTTTGTGTGAATATTTATTTTTGGATTTTTGTAACATTGATGAAATATATATATATATATATATATATATTAAGAAAGAAGACTTGTTGCATTAACTATAGCGTATGTGCCTATTTTTTGACTGAGATTATTCTGGGTTTGTAGAGCACCCAGCAACTAAGCTTTTGTCCGAACACCATGTATCCCACACTGTGTTTTGGAAAACCTAGACCATGTAGACCGCAACTTCTTTTGTACCATGCCCGGGTTTTCCATATGGCATTATATGGCTTGAGGACTTGATCAGAGAGATCAACTCCCCCCATATACTGATTGTACGCCAGACTACAATCAGGTTTGAAGACCATTGTGAATTGGAGTAACGGATGTAATGCTCTGAAAGATATATTTTGGAGTATTCCGACATGCAGAAGGAAGGGAAGAGAAAAGTACGGATATAGTAAGGATAAATGATACATTTATTTATGATGCATATTTTTATAGATGTTATTTGAGTGAATAATGAATATAATTTAGATGACTTGCAAAAATAATAATGATGCTGTTTGTGTGAAAGATATGGGAGAATAGATCTGAAAGTATTTACCTGGTCAAGAATGATTTTAACTAGATACTCGTATTTTGAATATCAAGTGATCAAAAGTAATGCCATATATTTGAGCACTGTGTGTGCAGATTGAGAGACTAGCCAATAGGGCTAATATTTAATATATAATGATAATAAAAAAGGGGGGTAAAAATTCAAATACTAGGAACAAACCAGAGGTAATAAAACGAGTTGGGAGATGGTGATAAAAATATAAAAGTGTAAAGAATTTATTTAGAGAAGGTTTTTTTGTTTTTTTTATAAAAGAGCGTATATGAATATTGCTATATGTAAAATGATGGTATAAATATGATGCAGTGAAGGATAAAATAAATGTGGGTATAAATATGATGTAGTGAAGGGAAGGGACGGGATGTGATCGAATAGAGCCGATAGAATTGATTAAATAGATTTATATGTTCACATAGTGTTTATTTACAATAAAATAAGTATATAATAATGTAATAATTTATACCTATAAAAATTTGCACCCTATTTAAAATAAAGTAGAAATAAATAACATATATATATATATATATATATATATATATATATATATATAAAAATATATATATATGGGGGGGGGGGTGGTAGAGGGGGAGGGGGGGGGACTGGGAAATGGATAATTAGGGAGGGTATATTTATAAAAAGCCAAATAGTTCTAATTCTGCATTCAAGCCTTTGGGTTCGAGGCTGCCGAACTCATAAATTTTATCACCATCTCCCAACTCTTTTTATTACCTCTGGTTTGTTCCTAGTATTTGAATTTTTACCCCCCCCCCCCCCCCTTTTTTATTATCATGATATATTAAATATTAGCCCTATTGGCTAGTCTCTCAATCTACACACACAGTGCTCAAATATTACTTTTGATCACTTGATATTCAAAATACGAGTATCTAGTTAAAATCATTCTTGACCAGGTAAATACTTTCAGATCTATTTTCCCATATCTTTCACACAAACAGCATCATTATTATTTTTGCAGCTCAAGTCATCTAAATTATATTCCTTATTCACTCAAATAACATTATAAAAAATATGCATCATAAATAAAATGTATAATTTATCCTTACTGTATCCATACTTTTCTCTTCCCTTCCTTCTGCATGTCAGAATACTCCAAAATATATCTTTCAGAGCGCTACATCAGTTTCTCCAATTCACAAACATAATGCATAGCAACCAAAAGTAAAAAACGTCAAAGACTGCAACCTTTTAACATCTATCTAATTAGAAACATAATATCACTCTCATTACACAGTATCATATGTATCTCTATTTTTCTTCTTAAGTCTTTTTCTTTTATTCCTCTATGCAATTCTGTTTTCTCAGAATTCTATTCTTTTTCCATGTTTTCCTTTGCCCCCCCCTTTTTTCTCTCTTCTGAACGTGTCCAAAAACGTTATTGAAGCTAACTGTAAACCCTGACACTTCCCTTCCAAAACCCGCATCCAGCCTTTGTATTACACAAGGATGACGCCCACAAAATGGGTTATAAAAGACTAAAACTTTCAGCCATGACCCATACAGTCATCCTGAACCCTCCACCATTGAAAAAGGGAACGCAGCTCCCGAAACGCGTCTGGTGTCAAGACAACCCTGCACATCATTTGAGACAATCGCTATCGCATTGCCGGTCCTCACCTACTCTCTCACCTGCTCCCCGTGCCATTGGGGTAGAGAGGATAACTGCGACACACCGCTTCCCAGCCATCATCTCCGACCCCCAGCACCGGATCCTATCACCTCTCCTACATTTCTCTCGTGCCGCAGGGACAGAGGGACGTGCATCCGGATCGCAAGTACAGCCGCACACATCTGACCGTGTACACTGTAGCCGGTAAGAGGCACAAAATGCCTAAACTGTATAGCGATTGCCCTCTTGCATTCAGTCCCCGTGCTGTCGGGGTAGAGGAGGCATCACCTGTATCTCTGCACCTAAAAACGTTTATAGTGGGCCCCAATCTGGAAGGCTCCAGAGCTACTGAAAATTACCCTATTGGATTATTAACTTTTTGCTATGCACTTTCATCTGGATTAATCCCGGCTCCTATAATATGACTTTACAGTATAACTAAACAGATACTGTTTGCACTGTCCCATTGCCCCACTTTCATTGTCTCATTGTCCAATTGTTGAAGTGCAATATCACTGTTTATATTTTATATTTTTAGTATTTTATACCATTGTAAACATTTTATCTAGTGAACAGTCTGCGACAAGGGCCCTGCCGCAGACCTCACATCATTTTCTAAATAAATGTGATTATTTTATGCTATTTTAGACACGTTTTCTCTTTCTCTTCTTTCTAATTTTTGACCATATATCTTTTACTCTTACCTAGCCTAGCAGAACTGCCTCCCTTTTTATACTATTAGTACTCTTTTTTGGCACATGGGTATGTGCAACGCAGTATCCTCGGTATAGGTTTTCCCTCTTTTTTACGTTGAGCTCCCACATTTTTTGTTGATTTTGTATTACTTCAGAAAAAAAACATAAATACCGTATATACTCGAGTATAAGCCGACCCGAGTATAAGCAGAGACCCCTAATTCCAACCCAAAATCCCAGGAAAAGTTATTGACTCGAGTATAAGCCTAGGATGGGAAATACATCATCCCCCCCTGTCATCATCCAGACCCCCGTCATTAACATCCTCATCACCGCCTGTCATCATCCAGACCCTCATCATCATCACCTGTCATCATCCCCTTGTCATCATCCCACACATCCCCCCTTCATCATCCCCTTGTCATCATCCCCACCCCCCTTCATCATCCCCTTGTCATCATCCCCACCCCCCCTCATCATCCCCTTGTAATCATCCCACATCCCCTCCTTCATCATCCCCTTGTAATCATCCCACACCCCCCCTTCATCATCCCCTTGTCATCATCCCCACCCCCCCTTCATCATCCCCTTGTCATCATCCCCACCCCCCCTTCATCATCCCCTTGTCATCATCCCCACCCCCCTTCATCATCCCCTTGTCATCATCCCCACCCCCCCTTCATCATCCCCTTGTCATCATCCCCCCCCTTCATCATCCTCTTGTCATCATCCCCACCCCCCTTCATCATCCCACACCCCCCTTCATCATCCTCTTGTCATCATCCCACACCCCCCCTTCATCATCCTCTTGTCATCATCCGCCCTCAGTAGTCTTCAACCTGCGGACCTCCAGAGGTTTCAAAACTACAACTCCCAGCAAGCCCGGGCAGCCATCGGCTGTCCGGGCTTGCTGGGAGTTGTAGTTTTGAAACCTCCGGAGGTCCGCAGGTTGAAGACCACTGTGGCCTTCGACATCATCCAGCCCCCTCTCACCCCCTTTAGTTCTGTACAGTACTCACCTCTGCTCGGCGCTGGTCCGGTGCTGCAGGACTGTCCGGAGAGGAGGTGGTCCGGTGGGATAGTGGTTCCGGGCTGCTATCTTCACCGGGGGCACCTCTTCTCCGCGCTTCCGGCCCGGAATAGAACGTACCTCTGCGTCGTTGTCAAGGTGACTATTCTGGGGCCGGGCCCGAAGCGCTTAGAAGAGGCCTCCCCGATGAAGATAGCAGCCCGGAACCACTATCCCACCGGACCATCTCCTCTCCGGACAGTCCTGCAGCACTGGACCAGCGCCGAGCGGAGGTGAGTACTGTACAGAACTAAAGGGGGGTGAGAGGGGGCTGGATGATGTCGAAGGCCGCAGTGGTCTTCAACCTGCGGACCTCCGGAGGTTTCAAAACTACAACTCCCAGCAAGCCCGGACAGCCAATGGCTGCCCGGGCTTGCTGGGAGTTGTAGTTTTGAAACCTCTGGAGGTCCGCAGGTTGAAGACCACTGCGGGTGGAGAGTTCACTCGAGTATAAGCCGAGGGGGGTGTTTTCAGCACGAAAAATCGTGCTGAAAAACTCGGCTTATACTCGAGTATATACGGTACATGCAGGAAAATTTATACGTTTAAAATTGTCATTTTCTGAGCCCTATAACTTTTTTATTTTCCTGTTTTTAGGGCGCTATGAGGGCTAATTTTTTGCACCGTGATCTGAAGTTTTTAGCGGTACCATTTTTGTTCTGATAAGACTTTTTGATCACTTTTTTGTGGTATAAAAAGTGATCAAAAATGCGCTATTTTGGACTTTGGAATTTTTTGCGCGTACGCCATTGAACGTGCGGTTTTAAAAGCAGTATATTTTTATAATTCGTACATTTCCGCACGCGGTGATACCACATATGTTTATTTTTATTTACACTGTTTTATTTTGTTACTAGGAAATGCCGGGTGATTTAAACTTTTAATTCAGAAGGGAATACCTAAAAGGGTTACCTTTTTTTTTTTACACTTTTTTTGCGAGCTCATAGCTCCTATAGGGACCTATGAGCTTGCAATGGCTGATTGAATACACAGATTGTTGCCTTGCCGTTGTATGGCAACAAGCTGTGTAATCCGCGGTTGATTGCTCCAGCCTGTAACTCAGGCATGGAGCAATCAATCAGAGCCGGGACGCCAACTGAAGAAGGCAGGGACCTTCTTCTCTCCGGGTAGCTGATCGGGGCATCGCAATTTTATTGCCATGACCCCGATCAGCCCGACTGAGCAGCCGGGAAGCATTTACTTTCACTTTCAAAGCTGAGCGCCGCATCGGAAGGGTTAATAGCGAGCGGCCGCAGGTCCCAGCTGTGAATAGTCACCGGGACCATCCCGCTATGATGCTGGGACCCCGCGTTATAGACAGGGATCGGACTTAGGACGTACTCATACGTCCTAAGTCCTTTAGGGGTTAAAGTAGAGTATGTCATGAAAAAACATCCAAGAGTTATTAATGCATAAAAGCATCCCAGAGTTATTAATGCATAAAGTGACAGTGGTCAGAATTGCAAAAAAGGGTTCAGTCCTTAAAGGGGTATTCCAGGCAAAAACATCTTATCCCCTATCGAAAGGACATGGGATAAGATGTCTGATATGCGTAGCTGAATCTGCAGTTTTGGAAACCACGCCCCCTCTTTTCATTTCTATGGGAGGGGGCATAACGGCCCCAATGCCCACTCCCATAGACATGAATGGAGGGGGCGTGGCGTGAGGTCACGTCCCTGTTTCAGAAGCCCGGCGGTTTCCAAAACTGCAGACGCAGCTACGCGTAGAATGAGGGCTGCTGCAGGGAGATTGCGGGGGGTCCCAGCGGCGGGCCCCCCGCGATTAGACATCTTATCCCCTATCCTTTCGATAGGGGATAAGATGTTTTTGCCCAGAATACCCCTTTAAGGTAAAAAAAAAAAGGCTCAGTCGTTAACCCCTTAAGGACCCAGCCCATTTATACCTTAAGGACACGGACATTTTTTTGAACATCTGACCACTGTCACTTTAAGCATTAATAACTCTGGGATGCTTTTATTTTTCATTCTGATTCTGAGATTGTTTTTTTCGTGACATATTCTACTTCATGTTAGTGGTAAATTTTCGCAGATACTTGAAGATTTAGCATTTTTCTAACCTTGAAGCTCTCTGCTTGTAAGTAAAACAGACATTCCAAATAAATTATATTTTGATTCACATATACAATATGTCTACTTTATATTTTCATCATAAAGTTGACATGTTTTTACTTTTGGATGACATCAGAGGGCTTCAAAGTATAGCAGCAATTTTCCAATTTTTCACAAAATTTTCAAAATCGGAATTTTTCAGGTACCAGTTCAGTTTTGAAGTGGATTTGAAGGGCTTTCTTATTAAAAATACCCCATATATGACCCAATTATAAAAATTGCACCCCCAAAGTATTCAAAATGACATTCAGTAAGTGTGTTAACTCTTTCACAGGAATAGCAGCAAAGTGAAGGAGAAAATTCAAAATCTTCATTTTTTACACTCCCATGTTCTTGAAGACCCAGTTATTTTATTTTTACAAGGGGTAATCAGAGAAAAACCCGCCCAAAATTTGTAACCCAATTTCTCTCGAGTAAGGAAATACCTCATATGTGGATGTCAAGTGTCCGGCGGGCGCAGTAGAGGGCTCAGAAGGGAAGGAGTGACAATGGGATTTTGGAGAGTGAATTTTGCTGAAATGGTTTTTTGGGGGGATGTCACATTTAGGATGCCCTTATGGTGCCAGAACAGCAGAAAAGCCTCACATGGCATACCATTTTGGAAACTGCACCCCTCAAGGCACGTAACAAGGGATCCAGTGAGCCATAACACCCCACAGGTTTGTTGACGACTTTTCGTTAAAGTCGGATGTGTAAATGAAAAAAAAAAAATTTCCACTAAAGTGCAGCTTTTTCCCCAAATTTATCATTTGTACAAAAGAGTAATGGGAGAAAATGCCCCTCAAAATTTGTAACCCCATCTCTTCTGAGTATATAAATACCCCATGTTAGGACGTAAAATGCTCTGCGGGCGAACAACAATGCTCAGAAGAGGAGTCACATTTCGCTTTTGGAAAGCAAATTTTACTGAAATGTTTTTTGGGTGACATGTCGCATTTAGGAAGCCCCTATGGTGCCAGAACAGCAAAAAAAAAACACATGGCATACTATTTTGGAAATTACACCCCTTAAGGAACGTAACAAGGGGTACAGTGAGCCTTAACACCTCACAGGTGTTTGACGACTTTTTGTGAAAGTTGGATGTGTAAATGAAAAAAAAAATTTCACCAAAATGCTGTATTTTCCCCAAAATGTTACATTTTTACAAGGGGTAATAGGAGAAAATGATCCCCAAAATTTGTAACCCCATTTCTTCTGAGTATGGAAATACCCCATGTGTGGACGTCAAGGGCTCTGCTGGTGCACTACAATGCTCAGAAGAGGAGGAGCCCCAATGAGCTTTTTGAAAGTGAATTTGTTTGGAATGGAAGTCGGGGGCCATGTGCGTTTACAAAGCCCCCCGTCGTGGACAGTGGACACCCCCCATATGTGACCCCATTTTGGAAACTATACCCCACACAGAATTTAATAAGGGGTGCAGAGAGTATTTACTCTCTATTTACCCACTGGCTTTTGACAGATCTTTGGAACAGTGGGCTGTGCAAATGAAAAATAACATTTTTCATTTTCACGGATCACTGTTCCAAAGATCTGTCAGACCCCTGTGGGGCGTAAATGCTCACTGTACCCCTTATTACATTACATGAGGGTTGTAGTTTCCAAAATGGGGTCACATGTGGGGGGGGGGGGTTCCACTGTTCTGGCGCTATTGGGGCTTTGTAAATACATGTGGCCTTCAATTCTGGACAAATTTTCTCTTCAAAATCCCAATGGCGCTCCTTCTCTTCTGAGCATTGTAGTTCGCCCACCCAGAGCACTTTACATCCACATATGGGGTATTTTCTTACTCAGAAGAAATGGGGTTACAAATTTTGGGGGGCTTTTTTTCCTATTTTCCCTTGTGAAAATAAAAAGTTTAGGATAACACCAGCATTTTAGTGAAAAATGTAGGCCTCAAATGTACATAGTGCGCTCTCACTCCAGGGCCTTGTTGAGCGCCGCAGAACATTTTACATCCACATATGGGGTATTTCCGTACTCAGGAGAAATTGCGTTACAAATTTTGGGGTCTTTTTTTGCTTTTACCGCTTGTGAAAATAAAAAGTATGGGGCAACACCAGCATGTTAGTGTAAAAAAAAATTACATTTTTACCCTAACAGGCTGGTGTAACCCCCCAAACTTTCCTTTTCATAAGGGGTAAAAAGGAAAAAAACAAAAACAAATTTGTAGTGCAATTTCTCCCGGGTACGAAAATATCCCATATGTGACCCTAAACTGTTTCCTTGAAATACGACAGAGCTCTGAAGTGAGAGAGCGCCATGCGCATTTGAGGACTACATAGGGATTGCATAGGGGTGGACATAGGGGTATTCTATGCCAGTGAATCCCAAACAGGGTGCCTCCAGCTGTTGCTAAACTCCCAGCATGCCTTGATAGTCTGTGGCTGTCAGGAAATGCTGGGAGTTGTTTTGCAACAGCTGGAGGCTCCGTTTTGGAAACACTGCCGTACGATACGTTTTTCATTTTTATTGAGGGGGGGGAAGACAGTGTAAGGGGGTTTATATGTTGTGTTTTACCCTTTATTTTGTGTTTGTGTAGTGTAGTGTTTTTAGGGTACATTCACACTGGCGGGCGTTTACAGTGAGTTTCCCGCAGCCCAAACTTGAAGCAGAAAACTAACTGTAAACTCACCCGTGTGAATATAACCCGTACATTCACATGGGGGGGGGGGGGGTAAACCTCCAGCTGTTTCAAAACTACAACTCCCAGCATGTACTGACAGACAGTGCATGCTGGGAGTTGTACTTTTGCAACAGCTGGAGGCACACTGGTTGGAAAACGTTCACATTGGTTGGAAAATATTGAGTTAGGTAACAGAACCTGTGTGCCTCCAGCTGTTGAAAAACTACAACTCCCAGCATGCACTGGTCGCTGATGGGCATGCTGGGAGATGTAGTTATGTAACAGCTGGAGGTACGCAACCACAACTCCCAGCATGCCGAGACAGCTGTTTGCTGTTTGGGCATGCTGGGATTTGCTGTTTTGCAACATCTGGAGGGTTACAGTTTAGAGACCACTGCACAGTGATCTCCAAACTGTGGCCCTCCAGATAGTTACATAGTTACATAGTTAGTATGGTTGAAAAAAGACATACGTCCATCAAGTCCAACCAGGGAATTGAAGTGAAGGGTGTAAGGGGATAAGGGAAAGGGATGTAGTTTTATAATTCTGTATAAGCATTAATTTTATTTTGTTTCAGGAATGTATCTAACCCTGTTTTAAAGCTGTTAATTGTTCCTGCTGTGACCAGTTCCTGAGGTAGACCATTCCATAAATTCACAGTCCTCATGGTAAGGAAGGCGTGTAGCCCCTTTAGACTAAACCTTTTCTTCTCCAGACGGAGGGAGTGCCCCCTCGTCCTTTGGGGGGGTTTAACCTGGAACAGATGTTGCAAAACTACAAATCCCAGCATGGGCAGACAGCAAACTGCTGTGTGGGCATGCTAGGAGTTGTAGTTTTGCAAGATCTGGAGAGCTACAGTTTAGAGACCACTGCACTGTGATCTCCAAACTGTAGCCCTCCAGCTGTTGCAAAACTACAAATTCCAGCATGCCCAAACAGCTGTCTGGGCATGCTGGGAGTTGTAATTTTGCAACATCTGGAGGGCTACAGTTTAGAGACCACTGTATAGTGGTCTCAGACTGTAGTCCTTCAGATGTCGCTAGGCAACTCACCGGCTTCCATAGGATCCAGGGAGTCGCATAGCCGTTGTCGATCATCGTCCGCTGCCGTCGCCGATGGGTGAGTGTACTTCGCCCCCGGTCCTCTGTCGGTTTCCCCGTTCTGCCCGTCTATTGTAGGTGGGCAGAACGGGGAAACCGAAAGTTAACCCCTACGCCCCCGATCTGCTATTGGTCATCACGTCTTGACGACCAATAGCAGGGATAGGAGGGGTGGCACCCCTGCCACCCCACTCCTATCCCTTCAGGGGGATCGTGGGTGTCATGGACAACCGCGATCCCCCTTATATTCCGGGTCACCATAGACCCGTATGACCTGGAATCGGCGCAAATTGCAGGTGTGAATTCACTTGCGATTTGCGTCGACACCTCTGGGCATTTGCGGGGGTGCCTGCTGATCGATATGGATACGCCCTGGGTCCTTAAGTACCAGGGCGTCAAGGCGTATCCATAAGCCCTAGGTCCCTAAGTGGTTAAAGGGGTTAAAGGGGTGCTCCGGTGGAAAACTTATTTTTTATATCAACTGTGCCAGAAAGTTAAACAGATTTGTAAATTAATTCTATTAAAAAAATGTTTATCCTTCCAGTACCTATTAGTGGCTACAGAGGAAATTCTTTTCATTTTTGGATTTCTTTTCTGTCACGACCAGAGTGCTCTCTGCTGACACTCTTTTTTTTATTATAAAAGTACAAAACTTATACAAAAACACAAAACAAGCTTAACCAGCTATAACATAAATAAGAAATACACTGGTCCAAAGAACAAAAACAAAACCCTGCCTAACCGGCCAGCCCAGCTTTACAAAAACCTAAAATATGCCAACCCACCTAACCGAACCACACTCACACGCATACCAAAAATGAACATAAAAATAGCGCTTGGCTTATCAAAATATGAAAATAAAATTTTGCACTACCTGGCTACAACTCAAAACCATCCATATTCGGGAAACACAAAAAAAAAAAAAAAAAAAAAAAAAAAAAAAAATAAATAAATAAAAAAATTACAAAAGCACAACTTGGCTTAGCAAAATATAAACATAAAATTTAGCACTACCTGGCTACAAAAAAAAAAAAAAAATTTTTATAAAATAAACAACGTAACAACATGATAAAATCAAGTAAACCACGTAACATAATAACTGGTCCGACTGCCATGACTACTGTAATGCTGTAATATAGAAACAAAATGAAAACAATATATAAACAATATACATACAAAATCACATGAACATAAAAATATAGTATTTAACTAAAAAAAAAATATAGATACACTAAAGAAAACCTACAAAAACAATAGAAAACCCTACCAAAATCCCTACACTAAAACTGTACCCACTCCCACACCACCCCTCCTGCACATGGGTCAGAGTCCATACCGTTCGTACACAAAGTCCTGTCCCTAACTGACCCATGTCAGGTCCCCAAAAGAAAAGCAAAACACCACCACCCACAAATACACCCTCCCCACCTAGCACTCCTCCCAACCAACTTACACACAAACTTATACACACTAACATATACACACTAAACCAAAGCTACCTTAGGCCCAAGTTTGGTCGCCTGTAAGCCCTTCATACCATATCAACTTAAAACAAAACAAAAAGCTAGCGTGTGCATGCATTAGCCCACCACCAGGAAGAAGGATGGCAGACTTGATACATCAAAATAATTTTAAACTCTTTCCCTAACTCCCCCCTACAATTTTCCCTAATTCTATCCCTCCATTAAAACTGACCCTGCTCTCACCCTATCACTGTCCCTATAACACTGCCCCTAACCAAAATAAAGGTACTCTACCTAAAAAGGTCTAGTACCTAGGGCACATCAAAAGAAAAACCTCTCCACAGGAGAGAAGCCCTACTGGTACCAAGACTGCCATACTCCAAAGACCTGATCTTCCCGAGGTCACCGGTGATGTTCCTACAGACCTCCACCTCGGAGAGGATTTTCTGTTGGGTCGACACTAAACACCGTGCGTTCCACGTGTAGTACCTAACCACTAAACTAACTAAGAATAAAGTGCCCCGATCTCGGCCACCCAGGTTCCTGAATGCCCCATAAGCCCACTCCGGATAGGTTAGGCCGGCAAGTTGACTCCAGCCAATGGAAGCGCCCACCCTGTTGTAAACCCCTATATTAAAGGGACAATGAAGCAGGAAGTGGTCCATGCTTTCCAGCGTGTCCCCGCACTCTTCTCGGGGACATCCCCGGTCATCAGAGTTCCTGCACTTCAGGTTGTCCCTTACATATAGCTTCCCCTGAAAGCAGCGCCAGGCCAAGTCCCAAAACTTCTGGGGGATCCTTTTCATGTTTAAAAGGTACAACCCCACCCTCAAATCCCGACCTGGGCAGTCCCTGAGCGCCAGAGGCTTCTGGAAATGGGTCAACAGAACCCGTTTGTCAAGGAACTGCCTTGACTGGGTCCTGATCTCCCACACTCCCAGACCCCACCGACGTATCGCCTTCAGAGTCGGGGTAGCATAAGCCGGAAGATATCCATGGGGCGTGCGGAGGTCCTTCACTCGCCCTCCTCTCTCCCATTCCTGGAAGAAAGGCCGAAACCATTCCCTGCAGGAGAGTACCCACGGAGGAGCCCTCTCTTTCCAGAGGTTTGCGATGTTAGCTTTCAAGAAGGTGTTCGTAAAGAACACCACAGGGTTTACCATAGATAAACCCCCTAGTCTCCTCGTGTGGTACGTAACCTCCCTCCTGACTAGGTTCATCCTGTTCCCCCATAACAGTTGGAAAAACAGGCTGTAGATCCTAGTGTAGTAAGCCTCTGGTAAGATACATACACTGCCCAGATAGATAAACAAAGGGAGCAGGTACGATTTGATCAGGTGTACCCTTTCCCTGAGGGTCATAGACCAACCCTTCCACTGGTCCACCTTCTGAGCGGCATCCTGTAGCTTACCGTCCCAGTTTTTGGTGGGATAATCATCCTGGCCGAATGTGATGCCTAAGACTTTTGCTGATTCTTGGGGCCCTGGAAGGGTGTCCGGGAGATCAAACGTGGGATCCCCCCCTCCCAGCCAGAGACTCTCACACTTATCCCGGTTGATCTTGGACCCGGATGCCTCCGAGTAGCGGTCCACCTCCGACATCACCACATCGACCTCCTCCTGTGAGGAGACGAAAATAGTGACATCGTCAGCGTACGCCACCACTCTCTGGGTGACATCCAGCTCCGCCAGACTCATCCCGACTCCCGCCAACGGCCCACAATCTACCCTCCGGACGAAGGGATCGACTGCGAACACGTATAAAAGCGGGCTCAAAGGACAACCCTGACGGACTCCGGACCCCACCTCAAAAGAGCGGCCAGACCAACCGTTCACCAGCGGGAAACTCTCTGCCCCTGCATACAAGATCTTAAGCCAATTAACAAAAGTACTCGGTAAGCCATATCTCAGGAGGACGGACCAGAGGTACTCGTGGTTCACCCGATCAAACGCCTTGGCCTGATCCAGGGACAGCAAGTACCCCTTCCAGAAACCCGCACTACTCCGCTCCACTGCCTCCCTGACACTAAGGACAGCACTTAAGGTGCTTCGGCCTGGAACAGAGCAGTGCTGAGTCCCCGAAAGGAGCCGGGGTGCAAACTTCACCAGCCGATTAAACAGTATCTTGGCCAGAAGCTTCCTGTCCGTATTGAGAAGAGCTATGGGCCTCCAATTCTCAATCCGGCTAGGATCTTTACCCTTTGACAGTAGAATCAGGGCTGACCTCCTCATTGACTTTGGTAGAGTGCCCGAGGAGAGACACTCATTGAATACCTCAGTCAAGAGGGGAGCTAAAGACTCCTTAAAGGTCCTGTACCACTCGGATGTTAAGCCATCCGGACCTGGCGACTTCTTAGGGGCAAGCCCCTCGATCGCCAGTCTCACTTCCTCTTCCCTGATTTCTTCTGCCAAAACATCAAGAGAGGGGTCTACCCCTGGCTCAGGAATGGTTTCAGCCAGGAAAGCCGACATCCTGTCTCGATCTAGATCCTTCCTTCCCAAGAGGTGAAAGTAGAAGGATCTGACGACCTCCAAGATCCCTGATCTGGACCGATTCAGAGATCCCGTACTATCAATCAGTCCTGAAATGACTTTACTACTCACTGACATCTTACAGTTTCTGTAAGGGTCGGGCGAGCGGTACTTCCCGAAATCCCTCTCAAAAACCAAAGATGCGTGCCTATCGTACTGACACCTCATCAGCAAGGATTTCACTCTGGAGATATCCTCTCGGCTACCTCCAGTCGAGACGAGAAGCTCGAGTTTCCTCCTCAGACCCTGATACAAGCGATACCTGTTCAGGGACCTGAGGCTCGAGAGCTGGCGGAAGAACCCCGCAACCCGCTTCTTGAATATCTCCCACCACTCCAGCTTATTACTACAAAGATCCAGTAAAGGTACCTGACTCTGAAGAAAATCCTCAAAGGACTGTCTTACCTCCGCTTCCTCCAGGAGGGACGAATTCAGCTTCCAATAACCTTTTCCCATCCGGGGGGTCTCTGAAACATTCAGGGAAAACAAAATCATACAGTGATCGGAGAACTCCACCTCAACCACGGACACTGCGGAAGAGACGGCTTCCTCCTTCAAATAAAACCTATCTATTCTAGACCTGCGACTACCTTGATGATAGGTGAAACCCGCGTGGCCCGAGGGGCTCCGGATGTGGGCATCCTCTAGGCGAGCTTCTCTAGTTATGCTAATCAGTGCCACACTATCGCAAGTCAGCGGACCATTGGAGCCTCTCCTATCTTGGGACCTCGTGACATTATTGAAGTCCCCTCCAAAGATCACCTGCCGACTCGTAAAAAGAAAGGGCTTAATCCTCATAAAGAGATCTTTACGGCCCCGCTTAGTTTGCGGGGCGTAGATGTTAATGAGTCGGAGCTCCTGTCCCTTCATGAAGACATCTAAGATCAGGCACCTCCCCATTTCTAATTCAATAACCCGTCGGCATTCAACAGGAGCGGTAAAAAGGACCGCCACCCCACTATACGACTCAGCCGCAAGAGACCAGTGGGAGGGGCCGCGCCTCCACTCTCTCCTGGCTTTTACCAGGGAGGCTAGATCTGACAACCTGGTCTCCTGCAGATACAAAATGTCGGCTTCAACACGGCCGAGAAAATCAAAGGCTGCAAATCTAGCCGTATCCGACTTTATGCTGGCACAATTAATAGATGCCAGCGTCAATGGGGTGAGTGCCGCCATACAGGGTGATTGAATTAGATGGCCTCACCCTTTATTTCTTTTTCCCCTTCTTTTTAGCCCCCTCATCCCCCGAAGACGACGAAAGGGCAGGACCACTCTTACATCTTTTTTTAGACTCCGATTGGTCCATAAGGTCCCCGTCCCCGTCCGGCCCCGGTCTAGCCCTGCCCTCTGAGGAAGGTGCCTCAACAGGACAGGGCCCAGTTCCCCCCAGAGGCTCTTTCTCCCGAGGCACCCCGCCCTCACCTTCCCCCTCCAAGGAGGGGGAGGAGATGGTATCGAGGACGAGGTACCGGTTTGACAGGTCAATCAGAGGGGGGGCAGCCAGGCTTCCGCTTTGGACCTGGCCCGTACTACCAGGAGCTTCAGAGGGCTCTGACCTCTTCTTTCTCCCTTTCCTTTTGCCCTTTTCTTTCTTTTTGGGCCTCACCCCACTCTCCTCATCCACACTTTCATAGTGGGAGGAATCGGAAGGGTCGGCCATATTGCTTTCCTCTCTGTGAAGTCTCCTGATCTCCTCATCCAGCACATTCTCCACCAGGGCTTCAGCAGTTACAGGGCCAGCTTCAGGAGCAGGGACTGAAGCTACCCCCGCCACCTGGGCACTCTCCAGCTCCCTACTCCTTCTACGATTTTCCTCCCGCCTTAGTTTGGCAGGGCCCTTTTTCCTCCTCACTAGCCCTGTTGCGCCCCCATCCCTGCCCGTACCCTCCCCAGCCGAGGCAACTTCACAGCTCTCCTCAGCTGGAGCGGCCGCTGCATGGGCGAAGGCGCTAGGACAACGGCTGAAAGGGTGTCCGAGGACACCACACAGGTGGCACCGGATCTGCCGACAGGATGCGGCCAGATGACCCACCCCACCACACAAAGCGCAGACCTGCACAGTACAGGCTGCGCTAAAGTGGGTGGGGCTGCCACACCTGTGACAGACCTTAGGCTGCCCCTGGTAGAAGACCTGGATCCTATCACGTCCAAGGAAGGCGGCTGACGGAATGTGGGCAACCGTACTCCCTGAACGCTTGAGTTTGACGGAAAACGTCCAGGCCCCGGACCAGATCCCGTGCTCATCCAAGTTTTTCTTGGGCATGTCCGTCACATCCCCATACCGTCCAAGCCAGGTCATGATATCATAACAAGAAAGTGACTCGTTACGGGTCAAAACGGTCACCTTCTTGACAGCATTCTGACGGGAAATCGCCTTTACGGCGAACTCCCGCCAGCGGGGCTCGTTTTTTGCAACTTCGTAGTTTGACCAGAAGAGTTCGAGACCCTCTGGCCGAACGAAACTGACATCAAACTCACACGAACCGTAGGGGTGGATCAGGGCAAAGATGTCACATGCCCTGAATTCCATCTGGAGGAGGAGCTCAACCACTTTAGCGCGAGGCGGGCACGCATCCTCGCCCCTCCAAATCAGACGGACCACATTCCTACGGTTATTGTCCTGCCCAGTTGTCGGGAGGGACCAGACCACCTCCCCATTCCGCTCTCGGAAAGCCCCCAAACCGTGCCTCTCTATCCAGAAAGACAGGTCGACCTCACCCCTCCCCTCTACCTGGATCGACCTGTCGCCCCTACGCAGAGCCTCCAGGAGGCGCTGTTGCAAGTGGCCTCCAGAGCCGGCCGGAGACGGGGACCCCCCTGAACCCCCGGCAGCGACATTAGCATAACTTCTAGGAGCAGTCACTACCGGGGGGGCAGCCGGACCAGACCCAGACCCATCAGTACAGCCACGCACACCACTACTCCCATCTTTATTCCCATCCATACCAGACTTCCCATTCTTACCACTACTACTCCCACCATCATTCACTCCACTTACACTCCCCACATCCACACCTCTACTACACTCAGCATTCTCACATCCTCCACTCTTTTCCTGCCTAATGGATTCTGGGCTGGCTGGGACCTGTAGTACTGCTGGTCTTAATATGGTTTTCTGTGCTGGGGTCGATGCTGCTGCTGCCGGGGTCGACACTGATGACTCCTCCTCCATGTGCGATGACACGTCCTGAGTCTGGGGCTGCCCCTCAAAGCGCACCCCAGCTCCTCCCACAGCGCCATCGCTTGGTTTGCCTAACCACACAGGCTCTGCAGGGGATATCGGTGCCCGGACACTCCCCCCCCTCACAGAGGAGTGCCCCGCAGCACCCACAGAACACACAGTACTCGGGGGACCGCCCCCCGAGCACACAGACACTCCGCTCTCCGCCACCGGTGCCCGGACACTCCCCCCCCTCACAGGGGAGTGCCCCGCAGCACCGGTAATGCCCACAGTTCTCGGGGAACTGCCCCCCGAGCACACAGCAGCAAAACTCGCCTCTGGCACTGGGACACGCCCCCCGCCACCCTGGGGCGGCCCTGCAGTGCCAGAGCTGCCCACCATGAGCCCATCCTTCCCCTCCCTACCGGCAGGATGGGTGTGCTTTACAGCTATTGCGTCCGCAGCCTTTTCTGACGCCATGCTGTACCCCCCATGCTGGCTCCGTTCCACTACAGAAACGGAGTCTGGCAGTCTGGGGGGCCCAGCAGCCTGAACCAGCTTTGCAGCTGGCCCTGACTGCTGGAAAGGGACAAACATGTACTTTACTGTCTCCTGAGTCTTCTGCTTCTTACGCTTTACTGCCACATCATCGCACTGGTCATCTCCAAAGGTAAAGTTCTGGAGGTGGGCTGGGGACTCCTGCATAACAATCGCCCTCAGTAATCCCCCAGCCTCACTCTCCAGTTCATCCTCCTCGCTCTCACTTAATGGAAGCGCCACCTGGGCTGGCTCTATGTAGCTGTCCTGGGTGTTATAGGGAGTAGCTACAGGCAAGACATCCATTTCCACCACTTCTGCTCTTTCTCCCACATTCTCCTTCTTCTTTATGCCTTCACCATCCACACTTTCTTCACCGCCACTACTCTCCCCATCATCCACCTCCACCTTACCTGGGGATTTCATGGCGGCAAACCGGTTGTTGTTCTGAAGCTTCTCCTTGAAGAGACCGCTCCCCTCCAAGATCTCTGCTCTCCTCTCCTCCAGTTGCACAATCTCAGCCTTCAGTGCTGAGATCTTTCTTCTTAGCTCTGGTCTGCTCTTTTTGGGCGCAGTGTTCACCAGATTCTGAGCCCCTTGCAGATCTTGTCTGGCCAACTTCAGCTCCTTGCCACAGCGATCATATTCAGCAAACCGCGCGGCCATGCGGGAGCAGTAGGTGGCGCTGGACTCCTTGGGCCCTCTCTCTGCCCACAACTCCACACTTCTTCTTCTTGCTTTTCTTTCACCAGTCCTCTAGCTGGCAACCGTTGCCGGGGGTGCAGAGCCTGCATTGCTGCAGACTCTGCCAGATCTTCTCCCCCCGGCCGGAATGGCTGTTGCTGTTTGCTCTCCACCCCCCGCCAGCCTTGAAGAACGGGAGGTGGAGGCCCTGGGCTCCATGCAGGGAGGCTCTCCCCAGGAGCCTGACACACTCCTGGGAAGGCGGATGGATCACCTGCTCTGGTCTGATCTGCTGGAAGTTTGTGGAGCTCAACAAGGGACACACCCGCACGCTGCTCACACTGAACTGTTGTGTTCACAGGATGTGCTCTCTGCTGACATCTCTGTCCGTGTCAGGAACTGTCCAGAGCAGGAGAAAATAACTATAGCAAACATATGCTGCTCTGGACAGTTCCTAAATTGGACAGAGGTGACAGAAGAGAACACTGTGGTCGTGACAGAAAAGAAATCCAAAAAGAAAAAAATTTCCTCTGTAGTATACAGCCATTAATAAGTACTGGAAGGATTAAGAATTTTTAATAGAAGTAATTTACAAATCTATTTACCTTCTGGAACCAGCTGATTAAAAAAAAAAAAAAAAAAAAGTTTTTCACCGGAGTACCCCTTGTACACTCACACACTTCTATAAATCACATACCGCAAGATTACATAATTGTAGTTTTAGTTTTTTGTTTTTTTTTTGCTTAAAAAAGGAAATGTGTCACCGGATATTATTTTATTACTTATTTTTTAGAGGATAACATTTTTTTTCACATTTGAGCAATCTGCAAGCAACTTGTAAATTTAAAGGGGTATTCCATGCCAATTTTTTTATATATATCAACTGGCTCCGGAAAGTTAAACAGATTTTTAAATTACTTCTATTAAAAGATCTTAATCCTTCCAATAGTTATTAGCTTCTGAAGTTGAGTTGTTGTTTTCTATCTAACTGCTCTCTGATGACTCACGTCCCGGGAGCTGTGCAGTTCCTATGGGGATATTCTCCCATCATGCACAGCTCCCGGGACGTGACATCATCATTGAGCAGTTAGACAGAAAACTTCAGAAGCTAATAACTATTGGAAGGATTAAGATTTTTTAATAGAAGTAATTTACAAATCTGTTTAACTTTCTGGAGCCAGTTGATATATATATAAAAAAAGGTTTTGCCTGGAATACCCCTTTAAGAGTAGCAAATTTGCCTCGTACGTCTTCCTTCCTTGTGTCTGTTTTCAAAAGAAGGGGGGTGTTTTGGAGTTTTTTCATCTCCACTGTGTGCGCAATTTTGTTGGTGTCTGCACAGTGGTAAAGAACAGACTACCAGACGTCTCTTGCCCATTGCCTACCGCGACAAGTTGTCTCTTGCCCACTGTCTGCCACTGCCAGATGTCTCTTGATAATGTCTAATGTATATCTATAGAAATAGTGTAGAGAGGTATATAGTGTCATGTATGGCTATAGAAACATGATAGCTTATAGTGATATATTAGACTTAAATGATACTGTATACCTCTATATACTGTATCTCTGCAGCTCTGGAGGATAAGACATGATGTAATAGCAGAATAGTGAGTGCAGCTTTGGAGGTGACTAGAGGACAAGACGTTATAGACTACTCAAAAAAAATAAAGGGAACACTAAAACAACACAATGTAACTCCAAGTCAATCACACTGTCCACTCAGGAAGCAACACTGATTAACAATCAATTTCACATGCTGTTGTGCAAATGGAACAGACAACAAGTGGAAATTATAGGCAATTAGCAAGACACCCACAATAAAGGAGTGGTTATGCAGGTGGTGACCACAGACCACTTCTCAGTTTCTATGCTTCCTGGCTGATGTTTTGGTCACTTCTGAATGGTGGTGGTGCTTTCACTCTAGTGGTAGCATTAGACGCAGTCTACAACCCACACAATTGGCTCAGGTTGTGCAGCTCATCCAGGATGGCACATCAATGCGAGCTGTGGCAAGTAGGTTTGCTGTGTCTGTCTGTGTAGTGTCCAGAGCATGGAGGCGCAACCAGGAGACAGGCCAGTACATCAGGAGACGTGGAGGAGGCCGTAGGAGGGAAACAACCCAGCAGCAGGACCTCTACCTCCGCCTTTGTGCAAGCAGGAGCAGGAGGAGCACTGCCAGAGCCCTGCAAAATGACCTCCAGTAGGCCACAAATGTGCATGTGTCCACTCAAATGGTCAGAAATAGACTCCATGAGGGCCAGATGTCCACAGGTGGGGGTTGTGCTTACAGCCCAACACCGTGCAGGACATTTTGCAATTTTGGTATTCTCTGGCAAATGCCAAATTCGCCACTGGTGCCCTGTGCTCTTCACAGATGAAAGCAGGTTCACACTGAGCACATGTGACAGAATCTGGAGACGCTGTGGAGAACATTCTGCTGCCTGCAACATCCTCCAGCATGACCGGTTTGGCAGTGGGTCAGTAATAAGTGGGGTGGCTTTTCTTTGGTGGGCCACACAGCCCTCCATGTGCTTGCCAGAAGCAGCCTGACTGCCATTAGGTACCGAGATGAGATCCTCAGACCCCTTATGAGACCACATGCTGGTGTAGTTGGCCCTGGGTTCCTCCTAATGCAAGACAATGCTAGACCTCATGTGGCTGGAGTGTGTCTGCAGTTCCTGCAAGAGAAAGGCATTGATGCTATGGACTGGCCCACACATTTTCCAGACCTGAATCCGATTGAGCACATCTGGGACATCATGTCTCGCTCCATCCACCAATGCCACATTGCACCACAGACTGTCCAGAAGTTGGCAGATGCTTTAGTCCAGGTCTGGGAGGACATCCCTCAGGAGACCATCCACCACCTCATCAGGAGCATGCCCAGGCATTTTAGGAAGGTCATACAGGCAAAATGGAGGCCACACACACTACTGGGCCTCATTTTGACTTGTTTTAAGGACATTACATCAAAGTTGGATCAGCCTGTAGTGTGGTATTCCACTTTGGTTTTGAGTGTGACTCCATATCCAGATTATCGGTTTGGCCGATATTCACGATTTTGGACGTTATCGGTATCGGCAATTACCTTATCGGCAATTACCGGAATATCGGTATAAGTTATCGGCCTGAAAGGCCACAGATTATCGGTATTGGCACAAAAAAATCGATATCGGTCGATCCCTAATAAATTTGATTTCCATTGATCATTTTTGTGTGATTTTGTTGTCAGCACATTCAACTATGTAAAGACGAAAGTACCGTATTTATCGGGGTATACCACGCACCGGCCTATAACACGCACCCTCATTTTACCAAGGATATTTGGGTAAAAAAAGTTTTTTACCCAAATATCCATGGTAAAATGAGGGTGCGTGTGTGCGCGTGTATACCCCGATACACCCCCCGGAAAGGCAGGGGGAGAGAGGCCGTCGCTGACGGCTTCTCTCCCCCTGCCTTTCCTGGGGTCTAAAGCCCTGCTGCCGGCCTTTCTCTCCCCCTGGCTATCGGCGCCACTGCCCGTTCTGTCCCCCTGACTATCGGTGCCGGCGCCCCAATGCCGGCGCCGATAGCCAGGGGGAGAGAAGCGGCGCCGACAGCCAGGGGGAGAGAAGGGGCAGCGGCACCCATTGCCGGCGTCGGGTCCGCGCTGCTTCAGGCCTCCGGTGTGCTTCCCCTGCGTCGTTGCTATGCACTGCACGGCGCGGCGCACTGACGCAGGGGACGCACACCGGAGGCCTGATGCAGCGCGGACCCGACCCCGGCAACAGGTAATTATGCAACCGGGGATGGGGGGAGGCAACGGGGCAGCGGCGCCGGCAATGGGTGCCGCTGCCCCTTCTCTCCCCCTGGCTGTCGGCGCCGCTTCTCTCCCCCTGGCTATCGGTGCCGGCAATGGGGCGCCGGCACCGATAGTCAGGGGGACAGAACGGGCAGCGGCGCCGATAGCCAGGGGGAGAGAAGGGCTGAGAGCTGAGCCGCGCGGCTAAAACCGAAAGTGAAAGCTGCCGGTTAACTCAGTGGGCTATTTGGGATAGCCGCGGCAAAATCGCGGCATCCCGAACAGCTTACAGGACAGTGGGAGGGCCCCTACCTGCCTCCTCGCTGTCCGATCGCCGAATGACTGCTCAGTGCCTGAGATCCAGGCATGAGCAGTCATGCGGCAGAATCGTCGATCACTGGTTTCCTATGAGAAACCAGTGATCAATGATGAAGATCAGTGTGTGCAGTGTTATAGGTCCCTATGGACCTCTAGCAATGGTGAAGATAAGGCACATGGAGGCTGAAGAAGCTGAGGAAATGGGAAAAAAAATGGGAAAAAAAATCCTTTAAATCCAAGATTATCATTAGATCATTTGGTTTTGGAACCAAAAACAGGGATGAGTAGTGACCTTAATGCCTTTTTGAGAGGGGAACTTGAGTGACTGCTCCCAGCTTGAATAAGGTTGTAAACTCAGTCTATCATTCTGTCCTGAAGAAGAGTGAAAGTTGTTTGGATATGAGAAGCTTTTGAGGAGGGAGAGAGTAAAATCTTATATACTGACTTTGTTAAAGGGGTATTCCAGGAAAAACCTTTTTTTATATATATCAACTGGCTCCGGAAAGTTAAACAGATTTGTAAATTATTTCTATTAAAAGTAATTTAGAAAAATTACTTTTTCTAAATTTAGGAAAAATCTTAATCCTTCCAATAGTTATTAGTTTCTGAAGGTTTCTTTCTAACTGCTCAATGATGATGTCACATCCCGGGAGCTGTGTATGATGGGAGAATATCCCCATAGGAACTGCACAGCTCCCAGGACGTGAGTCATCAGAGAGCAGTTAGACAGAAAACAACAACTCAACTTCAGAAGCTAATAACTATTGGAAGGATTAAGATTTTTTAATAGAAGTAATTTACAAATCTGTTTAACTTTCCTAAGCCAGTTGATATATAAAAAAGTTTTGGCCTGGAATACCCCTTTAAGTTCAGAATCCAGGGATTTGAGGTGATGTTTTCCCTTTGAGTTAGGGGAAAAAAAACCTGAGCCTTCCACCCACTGGCCTCACGTCACTGTTTTTGGGATTAAGGATAACTCCATCTTCCAGATTTCCCTTTCCCACAGTAACTTGATGTTCTATTCCCTTGGGGACAGAAAATTGTGGTTGTTTTTTTGTTTTTCTTCTTGGAAGCCCTTTTTTTCAGCCGTCTTTTTCAGTATAACATCTAGTACTTTCCCAGTATGGATTTGGGTTGATCTTCTTCCTCTGATCCCATAACATCTCTTTACAACCTTTAATAGTGTTTTAGTATCATTAGCAGAAAAATACTGTGTGCGTGTTTTTTTTTGTTTTTTTGGAGGGACTTGAAGAAAGTTCAGTACCTTATATGTCTGATCTAAACACGAAATCCCCTTCTTCTGAGTCAGAGCCTAGAATCAACCTAGACCTTCAAGCCATAGGCTGCGAACCAGGATAAGATGATGAATGCCAAACCAATGATTCACAAAGAGGCCAAGTAGGAGATAGATCTGTAATGATGGCAGCACTTTAGCCAGCAGCAACCTGACTTACTACCATGGAGCAAATACTTGAGACAGCAGACGCATGGCTGGATGAGGAAACATGGCTTGCAGTACAAGGCAAATGACTTCATGCAACAGTAGTCTGACTTGACAAAGCAAAAATAAAAGCTTAAAACAGCAGGAGCTTGTGTCTGACACCATGACCACAATGGATGAAGGAGGTAGCATAAGACTTGAAGGAGGCAAAACATTAACTGCCACTTGGCTACTGAAAGCAATATTTATATTAACCCTTTAAGGACCAGGCCATTTTCACTGTAGGACCAGAGCGTTTTTTGCACATCTGACCACTTTCACTTTAAGCATTAATAACTCTGGGATGCATTGGCGTAGCGCCCCGGCCCCAGTGGCGTACTAAGGGGGGGGGGGGGGGGGGGGCGGGGGGCGGCCTGCCCCGGGTGCTGCTCACAAGGGGGGTGCCAGGGGCGGACTGACCCGCCGCCGCCGCCGCCACCACTACTGAGGATCCGGGACACTCGTCCCAGGTCCCCAGCAGACAGCGGTGCCTTCTCCTGTGTGCGCGATACACGTACATACAGGAGAAGGTGTCTCCTCTGTGTGAGCCGCATCTGCAGCTACACAGAGGAGACGTGACCTCCGCCCCCACGCAGCATGCAGTACAGACGCCGGTGACGTTCCCTCCTGTACTATGGAGGGAAGAAGACGCGGGCCCTGCAGCTGAGGAGATCGCTGCGTGGGACATCATGTGAGCACCCTTTTTAATTTATTTTTTCGCAACTCTGCATATACCTATGGGGAAGGGGGGTTACTCTACATATACCTATGGGGGAGGGGGGGGGGTTACTCTACATATACCTATAGGTGAGGGGGGGTTACTCTGCATATACCTATGGGGGGGTTACTCTACATATATACCTATAGGGGAGGAGGGGGGTTACTCTACATATACCTATGGGGGGGGGGTTGCTCTACATATACCTATAGGGGAGGAGGGAGGGTTACTCTACATATACCTATGGGGGGGGGTTACTCTACATATATACCTATAGGGGAGGAGGGGGGGGGTTACTCTACATATACCCATGGGGGAGGAGGGGGGGGGTTACTCTACATATACCTATGGGGGAGGAGGGGGGGGGTTACTCTACATATACCTATGGGGAGTGGGAGGGGGGTTACTCTACATATACCTATGGGGAAGGGGAGGGGGGGTTACTCTACATATACCTATGAGGGTGGGGGGGGGTTGCTCTACATATACCTATAGGCGAGGGGGGGGTTTACTCTACATATACCTATGGGGGGGGGGGGTTACTCTACATATATAGCTATAGGGGAGGAGGGGGGGTTACTCTACATATACCTATGGAGGGGGGGTTACTCTACATATATACCTATAGGGGAGGAGGGGGGGTTACTCGACATATACCTATGGGGGAGGAGGGGGGGGTTACTCTACATATACCTATGGGGGAGGAGGGGGGGGGGTTACTCTACATATACCTAAGGGAAGGGGGGATTACTCTACATATACCTATGGGGGGGTTAATCTACATATACCAATGGGGGGGGGGGGTTACTCTACATATATACCTATAGGGGAGGAGGGGGGTTTACTCTACATATACCTATGGGGGAGGAGGGGGGGGTTACTCTACATATACTGTGGCAGTGTGGCAAGGAAAGGGTGTATTTCCCTTGCTAACTCTGCTGAATGCTCCACCTGTGGCCTGATTAATGAGGTATCAGGAAGGGAAAGCGTTTTTAAAAGGAAAAGAAACAGAAAAGTTGGGGCTCTCCCTCGGTAACAGCATGTCGCTGTAGGGGGAGACACACGGACCCTGTTGAGGAAACACACAGCGAACTGTGAGCGAAGAAGTGAAGAAGTGAACAAGTGGTGTGAACTGTGAGTAACAGGTTGCAGGGGCACATGTTTTATGCTGGCTGAGGGTAGCTCACCAGATAGTAGTCAGGGCATGCTGATATGTGTAGTCAGTGACCAGACGGTCTAGGACTTTGGTTTGTTCCTGAGTTATGTTTTGTTTTACCTGCAACCTGTCTAAACAAAGCTGGCAAGGTGCCAGGCGTGCATGAATAACCGTTGTCTGCGGGTTTATTGAGTGGAAACGTGTCCCGTGGCAGTGTCCAGGACGATCCCGGAGCTAATCCCCAAGGAGGAATCCTTACAATACCTATGGGGGAGGAGGGGGGGGGTTACTCTACATATACCTATGGGGAAGGGGAGGGGGTTACTCTACATATACCTATAGGGGAGGGGGGGGTTACTCTCTACATATATCTATGGGGGAGGGAAGGGTGTTACTCTACATATACCTATGGGGAGGGGGGGGGGTTACTCTACATATACTTATGGGGAAGGGGAGGGGGGGTTACTCTACATATACATATGGGGAAGGGGAGGGGGGTTACTCTACATATACCTATGGGGAAGGGGTGTGTGGGGGGTTACACTACATATACCAATGGGGAAGGGGAGGGGGGTTACTCTACATATACCTATAGGGGAGGGGGGGTTACTCTACATATACCTATGGGGAAGCGGAGGGGGGGGGTTACTCTACATATACCTATGGGGAAGGGGGGGTGTAACTGCATATACCTATGGGAAAGGGGGGATGTAACTGCATATACCTATGGGAATGAGGGGAGGTGTAACTGCATATACCTATGGGAAAGAGGGGGGGGGTGTAACTGCATATACCTATGGGAAAGAGAGGGGGGTGTACCTGCTTATACCTATGGGAAAGAGGGGGGGGAGGTAACTCTGCCTATACCTATGAGGCAAGGGGGTCGGGGTAACTGCCTATACCAATGGGGAAGAGGGGGGTAACTCTGCCTATACCAATGGGGAAGAGGGGGGTAAATCTGCATATACCAATTGGAAAGATGGGGGAAATCTGTGGGAAACAGGGGGAGTTTTTTTTTTTTAACTCTGCCTATACTTACGGGGAAAGGGGGGTTAACTTTGTTCCTATACCTATTGTCAAGGGGGTTTTACTCTGCTGCCTATACCTACAGGGAAGGGGGGCTACCTAACTTTATACCTGGATGCCTAACTTCTTACCTACATACCCAGCTACCTAACTATGTACATACCTGGCCTTCATCCATGGCTGCCTAACTACCTAGCTAGCCCCCTACCTACCTACATATCTGGCTTCCTGATCTACCTACCTAGTTACCTATTTACCTGGCTACGTACCTACCTGCCTGTTTACTGTGCAGGACACCAAGGAGGGCATTATTACATTTTCTGGGCCTATAGATGGAAAGATTGTGTAGAGGAGGGCACTGAATATATGCAGAGTCTGACATGTTTTTCCTGCAGATGTTAAGAGATCCACATGGCAGTCTTATCCGGACGGAGAAGAAAAGGAAAGAGGACGCCGCTGATCAGAATACGTAATTGTGAGTCCCAAAATGTAACTGTAATCGCTTATATAGTATATACATCCTGTGTACAGCTGATATCTACCGCCATATGGTCCTGTATATAATCACTTATACAGATTCTTTATAGTATACTGGTCTGTGTATAGGGGTTTTATTCAGCATAGTATGGCGGTATTATCTAGTTATTATGTGGTGGTATATATTTACTCCTTGTATACCAGTATTATTGGTCATGGAAATTTACCTATGTTAAAACGTTTCTTATATATATAAAATTTAGTTTATTGTGTGTGGGATTTAGGTGGAATAGGAGTGTGGCAGAAGATTGATAAGCTGCAGAGCCTAGTAGGGGCCCTTGCTTTTTTTTGGTCCATGGGCCCTGAGTGTTGTCAGTCCGCTCCTGGGAGGGGGTGTAATTAAGGGGGGGGGAGGAGGGGGTAAATAAAGGGGGGGGGGGGAGGGAGGGGGGTGTAATTAAGGGGGGGGGGCAAACATAGGGTCCGCCCCGGGTGCCAAATGCTCTAGGTACGCCCCTGCCCGGCCCCATGAAAGAATTGTGTGCCCAGGCCCGTCTTTAACGCGGGGCAAAGGGGCAGCTGCCCCGGGCCCTGTAATTCCTGGGGGCCCAAAAGCAGCTCGCCCCTTTTGCTACCTTTGCTACCGCCGCCGTCACTCATCCCCAGGCAGCCAGTTCCGCAATGGCTGTCTGGGAGATGGTCACGTGAGTTTTTTTTTTTAACTCTGCCTATACTTACGGGGAAAGGGGGGTTAACTTTGTTCCTATACCTATTGTCAAGGGGGTTTTACTCTGCTGCCTATACCTACAGGGAAGGGGGGCTACCTAACTTTATACCTGGATGCCTAACTTCTTACCTACATACCCAGCTACCTAACTATGTACATACCTGGCCTTCATCCATGGCTGCCTAACTACCTAGCTAGCCCCCTACCTACATATCTGGCTTCCTGATCTACCTACCTAGTTACCTATTTACCTGGCTACCTACCTACCTGCCTGTTTACTGTGCAGGACACCAAGGAGGGCATTATTACATTTTCTGGGCCTATAGATGGAAAGATTGTGTAGAGGAGGGCACTGAATATATGCAGAGTCTGACATGTTTTTCCTGCAGATGTTAAGAGATCCACATGGCAGTCTTATCCGGACGGAGAAGAAAAGGAAAGAGGACGCTGCTGATCAGAATACGTAATTGTGAGTCCCAAAATGTAACTGTAATCGCTTATATAGTATATACATCCTGTGTACAGCTGATATCTACCGCCATATGGTCCTGTATATAATCACTTATACAGATTCTTTATAGTATACTGGTCTGTGTATAGGGGTTTTATTCAGTATAGTATGGCGGTATTATCTAGTTATTGTGTGGTGGTATATATTTACTCCTTGTATACCAGCATTATTGGTCATGGAAATTTACCTATGTTAAAACGTTTCTTATATATATAAAATGTAGTTTATTGTGTGTGGGATTTAGGTGGAATAGGAGTGTGGCAGAAGATTGATAAGCTGCAGAGCCTAGTAGGGGCCCTTGCTTTTTTTTGGTCCATGGGCCCTGAGTGTTGTCAGTCCGCTCCTGGGAGGGGGTGTAATTAAGGGGGGGGAGGAGGGGGTAAATAAAGGGGGGGGGAGGGAGGTGTAATTAAGGGGGGGGGGGTGCCAAACATAGGGTCCGCCCCGGGTGCCAAATGCTCTAGGTACGCCCCTGCCCGGCCCCATGAAAGAATTGTGTGCCCAGGCCCGTCTTTAACGCGGGGCAAAGGGGCAGCTGCCCCAGGCCCTGTAATTCCTGGGGGCCCAAAAGCAGCTCGCCCCTTTTGCTACCTTTGCTACCACCGCCGTCACTCATCCCCAGGCAGCCAGTTCCGCAATGGCTGTCTGGGAGATGGTCCCGCTCCTCCTCTCAGTCCCCACATGGCCACTTCCAGGATCCAGGCCGCAGCAGGGGACCCACCGCCGGATATGTGAGTATGTATAATGTGTGTGTGTGGGGGATTTACTATATAGTGTGTGTGTGTGTGTGGTGGGGGGGGGGGGGGGTTTATTATATAATGTGCGCGTGTGTGTGGTGGTGGGGGGATTTATTATATAGTGTGTGTGTGTGTGTGTGTGTGTGTGGTGGGGGGGGATTTATTATATAGTGTGTGTATGTGTGTGTGTGTTGGGGAGGGATTTATTATATAGTGTGTGTGTGTGTGTGTGTTGGGGGGATTTATTATATAGTGTGTGTGTGTGTTGGGGGGATTTATTATATAGTGTGTATGTGTGTGTGTTGGGGGGATTTATTATATAGTGTGTATGTGTGTGTGTTGGGGGGGATTTATTATATAGTGTGCGTGTGTTGGGGGGATTTATTATATAGTGTGCGTGTGTTGGGGGGATTTATTATATAGTGTGCGTGTGTGTGTTGGGGGGATTTATTATACAGTGTGCGTGTGTGTGTTGGGGGGGATTTATTATATAGTGTGTGTGTGTGTGTGGGGGGGGATTTATTATGTAGTGTGTGTGTGTGTGTGTGTGTGTTGGGGTGGATTTATTATATAGTGTGCGTGTGTGTGTTGGGGGGATTTTTTATATAGTGTGTGTGTGTGCGTTGGGGGGGGATTTATTATATAGTGTGTGTGTTGGGGGGATTTATTATATAGTGTGCGTGTGTGTGTGTTGGGGGGGATTTATTATATAGTGTGCATGTGTGTGTGTGTGTGTGTTGAGGGGGATTTATATAGTGTGTGTGTTGGGGGTATTTATTATATAGTGTGTGTGTTGGGGTATTTATTATATAGTGTGTGTGTTGGGGTATTTATTATATAGTGTGTGTGTTGGGGTATTTATTATATAGTGTGTGTGTGTGTTGGGGGTATTTATTATATAGTGTGTGTGTGTGTGTGGGGGGGGGGGGGATTTATTATATAGTGTGGGGGTGGGGGGATTTATTACATAATGTGAGGGGGGATTTATTATATAATGTGGGGGGGGGGTTATTATATAATGTAAGAAGGGAGGAAATTATGCATGTGAGGGGAGGATAATAATGATTATTATAATCCCCCCCTCACATATATGTAGCATCTCCCCCTCACATGTATAATCTGATAATCCCCTCCTCACATTGATTATCCCTTCACATATAATCTGATAATGATATTCTATATGTGAGGGGATAATCAATGTGAGGAGGGGGTTATCAGATTATACATGTGAGGGGGAGATGTTACATATATGTGAGGGGAGGATTATAATAATCATTATTATCCTCCCCTCACATGTATAATCTGATAATCCCCTCCCCCCGTACGTATCCTGTACTGATCCTGAGTTATATCCTGTATTATACTCCAGAGCTGTACTCACTATTCTGCTGGTGAGGTCACTATGTACATACATTACATTACTTATCCTGTACTGATCCTGAGTTTTATCCTGTACTATACTCCAGAGCTGCACTCACTATTCTGCTGGTGAGATCACTGTGTACATACATTACATTACTTATCCTGTACTGATCATGAGTTATATCCTGTGTTATACCCTAGAGCTGTACTCACTATTCTGCTGGAGAGATCACTGTGTACATACGTTACATTACTTATCCTGTACTGATCCTGAGTTATATCCTGTATTATATCCCAGAGCTGTACTCACTATTCTGCTGGTGATGTCACTGTGTACATACATTACTTATCCTGCACTGATCCTGAGTTATATCCTGTAGATCTTTTATTAAAATTTCAAACATAACAATAAATAATTACAAACATAAACATACCATATCCGACAGAACATATCAATATAACGAATCATAAAACCAACACCATAGCATAAAATACAACACCGGTCCACCCCACACTCATTCCTGCACACAAACAAATATATACAATATTTACAAAAGACATATTCCTATAATACCCATAATACCCATACCATACTAATAAACTATATACACTAATATACACTAATACTAAATGTGAATTTCCTGGCCCAGTAGCAATACCAAAAACCCAATACTAATAATATACCAAAAAGAATAACAACAACAACAATAATAATATATACAAAATAATAAAAACACAAACAAAATAACACCCCTTATTTTTTTGGGCCCTGAGCTGGTCCCGCATCCTATGCCCCCAGTACATGTTACCAGACGTCCATGAACCAGTCCAGGATTTTCTGTATATATAAAAGTCCCATACAAACCCCCTCCCCCCTTTTAACCCACCACCCAACCTAAACTAAACCCAAACCCCAGGTGACATCACACAATATATACAATATATACATGATGTAAAATATACACAGACTAATAATATATACAATACATAAGTATACACATAGACTACAACAATAAATACAATAACAAATACATATAACACTATAAGCCAAACAACAAACCCCTAAAGCTCAAGTTCAGTGTCTGCAAGCCCTATATTACCATAAACCGACTGCTTAAAACAAAAAGACTAATGTGCCAGCATCAGCCCACCACCGGGGGGAGACAACAGGCTAAGGCACTTTAAAGGCAGAGCCCCTCCACAGACGAGAGGCCCTGCCAGCACCCAGCCTCTCGTACTCCAGAGAACGCACCTTCACCAGGTCACCGAGAATGTTCCTAACCACCTCATCCACAGGGAGGATTTTACGCTGCGTAGACACTAAACACCGTGCGTTCCACGTGTAGTACCTAACCACTGAGCTGACTAGGAATAAAGTGCACCGGTCCCAGCCTCCAAGGTTTCTGAATGCCCCATAAGCCCATTCCGCATAGGAGATACTGGCCAGCCGAGGCCAACCAATGGAAGCGCCCACCCTGGTGTAAACCTCTGTGTTAAAGGGACAATGAAGCAGAAAATGCTCCATGCTTTCCAGCATGCCTCCACACTCTTCGCGGGGACATCCCCGGTCATCAGAGCTCCTGCACTTCAGATTGTCCCTCACACACAGTTTCCCATGGAAGCAGCGCCAAGTCAAGTCCCAAAACTTCAAGGGGATCCTGATAGAATTCAAAAGCTCTAAACCCACCTCCAGATCCCGACTTGGGCAATCCTTGAGCGCCAATGGCCTCTGGAAATGAGAAGACAGGACCCTCTTGTCAAGGAATTTCCTCGACAGAGTCCTAATCTCCCACATCCCCAGACCCCACCGACGAATAACCTTCAGAACCGGGGTAGCATAAGCCGGGAGATGCCCGTGTGGTGTGCGAAGATCCTTCACTTGCCCCCCTGTCTCCCATTCCTGGAAGAAAGGCCGAAACCATCCCCTACAGGAGGATACCCACGGAGGAGCCCTCTCTGACCAGAGGTTTGCTATATTGGTCTTAAGAAAGGTATTCACTAGGAATACCATGGGGTTGACCATACACAACCCCCCTAGTCTCCTTGTACGGTAAGTAACCTCCCTCTTCACTAGGTTCAGTCTATTCCCCCATAACATTTGGAAGAACACACTGTAGACCCGGGTCCAGAGAGGCTCTGGCAACATGCATACACTGCCCCGATATATCAGTAAAGGGAGCAGGAATGTTTTGATCAGGTTAACTCTTTCCCGGAGGGTCAAAGACCAACCCTTCCACTGATCCACCTTCTGAGCGGCGATCTTAAGCCTGCTGTCCCAGTTTTGTTTGGGGTAATCCCCTTGGCCAAATTCAATGCCGAGAACTTTTGCAGATTCCTGGGGCTCTGGAAGGGCGTCCGGGAGATCAAAACTAGGATCTCCCCCTCCCAGCCAGAGACTCTCACACTTATCCTGGTTGATCTTGGACCCGGATGCCTCCGAGTAGCGGTCCACCTCTGACATCACCCATCTGACCTCCTCCTGTGAGGAGACAAACACAGTGACATCATCAGCATACGCTACCGCCCTCAGAGCCGAATCCGGCACCGCCAGGTCCATTCTCACCCCCGCCAACGGTCCACAAGCAATCCTCCTAAGGAAAGGATCAATTGCAAACACGTACAGCAAAGGGCTTAAAGGACAACCCTGACGGACACCAGACCCAACCTCAAAGGAGCGACCAATCCAACCATTTACAAGCGGGAAACTCTCTGCCCCTACATACAAGGTCTTAAGCCAATCAACAAACCCCCCCGGCAGGCCATATCTCAGAAGAACAGACCAGAGGTACTCATGGTTAACCCGATCAAACGCTTTTGCCTGATCCAAGGACAGCAAGTACCCCTTCCAGTGGCCAGCCCTACCCTGCTCCACAGCCTCCCGGACACTGAGCACGGCACTAAATGTACTGCGGCCCGGAACAGAGCAATGCTGAGCCCCCGAAAGGAGCCGGGGTGCAAACTCCACCACCCGGATAAACAGCACTTTTGCCAGAATCTTTCTGTCCGCATTGAGAAGTGCTATGGGACGCCAATTCTCAATGTAGGATGGGTCTTTACCCTTTGACAGGATGATCAGCGCTGACCTCCTCATTGACTTTGGCAGAGTGCCCGAGGATAGACACTCATTAAAAACCGCAGTCAAGAGGGGAACCAAAGTGTCCTTAAAGGTCTTATAGAACTCAGATGTTAAGCCATCCGGACCGGGTGACTTCTTGAGGGCAAGCCCATTAATTGCCATCCTGACTTCCTCTTCCCGGATCATCTCTGTCAAAACGTCAAGAGAGGGGTCTACTCCTAGTTCAGGGACGGTTTCAGCCAAGAAAGCTGATACCTTATCTCGATCTAGATCCTTCCTTCCCAAGAGGTGCGAGTAGAAGGATCTGACGACCTCCAGGATCCCTTATCTGGACCTTTTCAAGGATCCCGTACTATCAATCAGTCCTGAGACTATTTTACTATTCACTGACATCTTGCAGTTTCTGTAAGGGTCAGGCGAGCGGTACTTCCCGTAATCCCTCTCAAAAACCAAAGATGCGTGTCTGTCGTACTGGCACTTCATCAACATGGACTTCACTCTGGAGATATCGCCACGACTACCTCCAGTCGAGACAAGGTGCTCACGTTTCTTTCTCAGGCCCTGGTACAAACGGTACCTGTTTAGGCTTCTGAGGCCCGAGAGCTGGCGGAAGAATCTCGCAACCCTTTCCTTGAAGATCTCCTATCCTGTATTATACCCCAGAGCTGTACTCACTATTCTGCTGGTGAGGTCACTGTGTACATGCATTACTACATTACATTACTTATCCTGTACTGATCCTGAGTTATATCCTGTATTATATCCCAGAGCTGTACTCACTATTCTGCTGGTGATGTCACTGTGTACATACATTACTTATCCTGTACTGATCCTGAGTTATATCCTGTATTATACTCCAGAGCTGTACTCACTATTCTGCTGGTGAGGTCACTGTGTACATACATTACATTACTTATCCTGTACTGATCCTGAGTTATAATCCTGTATTATACTCCAGAGCTGCACTCACTATTCTGCTGATGAGGTCACTGTGTACATACATTACATTACTTATCCTGTACTGATCCAAATTTATATCCTGTATTATACTCCAGAGCCGCCATTCATATAACAGAACCTGAGGAGCCTCACAACAGTCGAATCTCAAAGTTTCCTTAGAAGACTAGGTGAGTGACCTGCTGCTTCCACCATAAGTAATGTAAAGTGAGCCTTCATTTATCGCAATAGCTAGATTTTGCACAATGGGTGCCACACATTGTATAAGATGTCACTATTGCGATGATTGTAGGGTCACTTTACATTACTTATGTACTGAGTTATATCCTGTAAATCTTTTATTAGAAAAATATAAATCATAACAAAACATAAACCAGCACAACTTTGCCATAACGGAAAACAACAACATGAAATAACATAAACCCAAACTTTACATTCAAATAAAAGAACAAAAATCCTGCCTAACCGGCCAGCCCAGCTTTCCTACTAGAACTAGAAATATTACAACTATACCTTTCATAGCCAAACAACACACTCATAAGAAACATAAAAATAGCACTATTTCGCTTTAACTCGAAAACACCCAAACTCGGGAAAAATCATGCATTACAAATAGAAAACCCAACAAGCACTCACACTGCACACCATGTTTTTTTTTTTTTTTTTTTATAATAACAATAATAATAATAATAACACTATATCACACACATGCACACATATATATCAATATATTAACTACATTTAACCAAGAAACCAACGAAAAAATAAATAAATAAATAAATATAAAAAAATAAAAAAAATAAAAAATAAAAAAATAAATAAAATGTAACTCAAAATACCCAAACTCGGGAAAATATCACAGAAAACACAATACACACATGCTTACACACATCTTTACTACATACTACATATATAAACCAATGAAAATAAATCCACAACGGGATACTAAAGAAACATTACTACAAAAACAAAACTGGTTCGACTGCTATATCTATCTCTACTATAAATACTATACACAAAAAAAAATATAACATACATTATACATACTATATACCGTATATACTCGAGTATAAGCCGAGTTTTTCAGCACGATTTTTCATGCTGAAAACACCCCCCTCGGCTTATACTCGAGTGAACTCCCCCACCCGCAGTGGTCTTCAACCTGCGGACCTCCAGAGGTTTCAAAACTACAACTCCCAGCAAGCCCGGGCAGCCATCGGCTGTCCGGGCTTGCTGGGAGTTGTAGTTTTGAAACCTCCGGAGGTCCGCAGGTTGAAGATCACTGCGGCCTTCGACATCATCCAGCCCCCTCTCACCCCCCTTTAGTACAGTACTTACCTCCGCTCGGTGCTGGTCCGGTCCTGCAGGACTGTCCGGTGAGGAGGTGGTCCGGTGGGATAGTGGTTCCGGGCTGCTATCTTCACCGGGGAGGCCTCTTCTAAGCACTTCGGGCCCGGCCTCAGAATAGTCACGTTGCCTTGACAACGACGCAGAGGTGCGTTCATTGCCAACGTACTTCTGCGTCATTGTCAAGGCAACGCCTCTATTCCGGGCCGGAAGCGCGGAGAAGAGGCGCCCCCGGTGAAGATAGCAGCCCGGAACCACTATCCCACCGGACCACCTCCTCTCCGGACAGCCCTGCAGGACCGGACCAGCGCCGAGCGGAGGTGAGTACTCGGGCTTGCTGGGAGTTGTAGTTTTGAAACCTCTGGAGGTCCGCAGGTTGAAGACCACTGAGGGCGAATGATGAGAAGAGGATGATGAAGGGGGGGGGGTGTGGGTTGACGAAGGGGGGTGGGGATGATGACAAGAGGATGATAAAGGGAGGGGGAGTGGGATGATGACAAGGGGATGATGAAGGGGGGATGTGTGGGATGATGACAAGGGGATGATGAAGGGGGGATGTGTGGGATGATGACAAGGGGATGATGAAGGGGGGATGTGTGGGATGATGACAAGGGGATGATGAAGGGGGGATGTGTGGGATGATGACAAGGGGATGATGAAGGGGGGGATGTGTGGGATGATAAGGGGATGATGAAGGGGGGATGTGTGGGATGATGACAAGGGGATGATGATGAGGATGTTAATGACGGGTCTGGATGATGACAGGGGGGGATGATGTATTTCCCACCCTAGGCTTATACTCGAGTCAATAACTTTTCCTGGGATTTTGGGTTGAAATTAGGGGTCTCGGCTTATACTCGGGTCGGCTTATACTCGAGTATATACGGTACATAACTAACTATATACACTACTATATACAATACTATACACAAACTATATACACCTATAAATAAACAGAAAACACACCTACAAATATAAAAGAACATTCTACACTAAACTGACCCTTCACCCACACCACCCGCCCTCCTGTACATGGGTCAGAGTTTTTTCCATACAGTTCATAGTCCTCAATGTCCAGTCCACAACTGACCCATGCCAGGTCCACCAAAAGAAAAGACCACCACCACCCACAAATATACCCTCCCAACCTAGAACTCCTCCCAACCAACTTAACCATAACCAGCTTTAACATACATAAGCAAACAATACAACACACTTTAGGCCCAAGTTCGGTGCCTGTAAGCCCTTCATAACCTTAACATCTGAAAACAAAACAAAAAGCTATGGTGCACATGCATTAGCCCACCACCAGGAAGAAGGATGGCAATCCTGATACATACAAAATTTATATTCTTTCCCTAACTGCACCCTACCTCTCACCCTACCATTATCCCTAAAGATAAACTGACCCTACTATCACCCTAACCCTGTCCCTGCATCACTGTCCCTAACCAAAACAAGGGTACTCTACCCAAAAGGTCTAGTACCTAGGGCACATCAAAAGAAAACCCTCTCCATAGGAGGGAAGCCCTACTGGTACCAAGACTGCCATACTCCAAAGACCTGATCTTCCTGAGGTCACCGGTGATGTTCCTACAGACCTCCACCTCGGAGAGGACTTTCCGCTGTGTAGACAATAAACACCGTGCATTCCACGTGTAGTACCTAACCACTAAGCTGACTAAAAACAAAGTGCCCCGGTCTCGGCCACCCAGGTTCCTGAATGCCCCATAAGCCCACTCTGGATAAGTAAGGCCGGCAAGTTGACTCCAGCCGATGGAAGCGCCCACCCGGTTGTAGACCCCTATATTAAAGGGACAATGAAGCAGGAAGTGGTCCATGCTTTCCAGCGTGACCACACACTCTTCTCGGGGACATACCCGGTCATCAGATCTCCTACACTTCAAATTGTCCCTCACATATAGCTTCCCCAGAAAGCAGCGCCAGGCCAAGTCCCAATATTTCTGGGGGATCCGTTTCATATTTAAAAGATACAACCCCACCCTCAGATCCCGACCTGGGCAGTCCCTGAGCGCCAGAGGCTTCTGGAAGTGGGTCAACAGAACCCGTTTGTTAAGGAACTGCCTTGACTGGGTACTGATCTCCCACACTCCCAGACCCCTTCAGAGTCGGGGTAACGTAAGCCGGAAGATATCCATGGGGCGTACGGAGGTCCTTCACTTGCCCTCCTGTCTCCCATTCCTGGAAGAAAGGCCGAAACCATTCCCTGCAGGAGAGTACCCATGGAGGAGCCCTCTCTGACCAGAGGTTTGAGATGTTGGCTTTCAAGAAGGTGTTTGTTAAGAACACCACAGGGTTTACCATAGATAAACCCCCTAGCCTCCTTGTGCGGTACGTAACCTCTCTCTTGACTAGGTTCATCCTGTTCCCCCATTACAGTTGGAAAAACAGGCTGTTGATCCTAGTGTAGTAAGCCTCTGGCAAGATACATACACTGTCCAGATAGATAAACAAGGGGAGCAGGTACAATTTGATCAGGTGTACCCTTTCCCTGAGGGTCATAGACCAACCCTTCCACTGATCCACCTTATGAGTGGCATCCTGTAGCTTACCGTCCCAGTTTTTGGTGGGATAATCATCCTGGCCAAATGTGATGCCCAGAATTTTTGCTGAGTCTTCGGGCCCTGGGAGGGTGTCCGGGAGATCAAAAGTGGGATCTCCCCCTCCCAGCCAGAGACTTTCACACTTATCCCGGTTGATCTTAGACCCGGATGCCTCCGAGTAGCGTTCCATCTCCAACATCACCACATCGACCTCCTCTCTCGAGGACACGAAAATGGTGACATCATCAGCGTACGCCACCACTCTCTGGGCGACATCCAGCTCCGCCAGACTCATCCTGACTCCCGCCAACGGCCCACAATCTACCCTCCGGACGAAGGGATCAATTGTCCCGGTTGATCTTAGACCCGGATGCCTCCGAGTAACGTTCCACCTCCGACATCACCACATCGACCTCCTCTCTCGAGGACACGAAAATGGTGACATCATCAGCGTACGCCACCACTCTCTGGGCGACATCCAGCTCCGCCAGACTCATCCTGACTCCCGCCAACGGCCCACAATCTACCCTCCGGACGAAGGGATCAATTGCGAACACGTATAAAAGCGGGCTCAAAGGACAACCCTGACGGACTCCGGACCCCACCTCAAAAGAGCGGCCAGACCACCCGTTCACCAGTGGGAAACTCTCTGCCCCTGCATATAAGGTCTTAAGCCAATTAATAAAAGCACACGGTAAGCCATATCTCAGAAGGACGGACCAGAGGTACTCGTGGTTCACCCGATCAAATGCTTTGGCCTGATCCAGGGTCAGCAAGTACCCCTTCTAGAGACCTGCACTACTCCGCTCCACTGCCTCCTGGACACCGAGAACAGCACTTAAGGTACTTCGGCCCAGAACAGAGCAGTGCTGGGCCCCCGAAAGGAGCCGGGGTGCAAACTTCACCAGCCGATTAAACAGTATCTTGGCCAGAAGCTTCCTGTCCGTATTGAGAAGAGCTATGGGCCTCCAATTCTCAATCCGGCTAGGATCTTTACCCTTTGAGAGAAGAATCAGGGCTGACCTCCTCATTGACTTCGGCAGAGTGCCCGAGGAGAGACACTCATTGAATACCTCAGTCAAGAGGGGAGCTAAAGACTCCTTAAAGGTCTTGTACCACTCGGATGTTAAGCCATCCGGACCTGGTGACTTCTTGGGGGCAAGCCTCTCAATCGCCAGTCTCACTTCCTCTTCCCTGATTTTTTCTGCCAAAACATCAAGAGAGGGGTCTACCTCTGGCTCAGGAATGGTTTCAGCCAGGAAAGCCGACATCTCGTCTCGATCTAGATCCTTCCTTCCCAAGAGATGCGAGTAGAAGGATCTGACGACCTCCAAGATCCCTGATCTGGACCGATTCAGAGATCCTGTACTATCTATCAGTCCTGAAATGACTTTACTACTCACTGACATCTTACAGTTTCTGTAAGGGTCGGGCGAGCGGTACTTCCCGAAATCCCTCTCAAAAAACAAAGATGCGTGCCTATCGTACTGACACCTCATCAGCAAGGATTTCACTCTGGAGATATCATCTCGGCTACCTCCAGTCGAGATGAGAAGCTCGAGTTTCCTCCTCAGTCCCTGATACAGGCGATACCTGTTCAGGGACCTGAGGCTCGAGAGCTGGCGGAAGAACCCTGCAACCCGCTTCTTGAACATCTCCCACCACTCTGACTTACTACTACATAGGCCCAGTAAAGGTACCTGACTCTGAAGAAAATCCTCAAAGGACTGTCTTACCTCCGCTTCCTCCAGGAGGGACGAATTCAGCTTCCAATAACCTTTACCCATCCGAGGGGTCTCTGAAACATTCAGGGAAAACAAAATCATACAGTGATCGGAGAACTCCACCTCAACCACGGACACTGCGGAAGAGACGGCTTCCTCCTTCAAATAAAACCTGTCTATTCTAGACCTGCAGCTACCTCGATGATAGGTGAAACCCGCGTGGCCTGAGGGGCTCCGGATGTGGGCATCCTCTAGGCGAGCTTCCCTAACTATACTATTGAGAGCTATGCTATCATAAGCCAACCGATCATTGGAGCCTCTCCTATGTTGGGATCTCGTGACAGTATTGAAATCCCCTCCAAAGATAACCTGTCGTCTTGTAAAAAGAAAGGGCTTAATCCTCATAAAGAGATCTTTTCGTCCCCACTTGGTTTGTGGGGCGTAGATGTTAATAAGCCGGAGCTCTTGCCCCTTCATGAGGACATCTAAGATCAGGCACCTCCCCATTTCTAACTCAATAACCCGTCTGCATTCAACAGGAGCGGTACAAAGGACCGCCACCCCACTATACGGCTCAGCCGCAAGAGACCAGTGGGAGGGGCCACGCCTCCACTCTCTCCTGGCTTTTATTAGGGAGGCAAGATCTGACAACCTGGTCTCTTGTAAAAAGAAAATGTCGGCTTCAACACGGCCGAGAAAATCAAAGGCTGCGAATCTAGCCGTATCAGACTTTATACTGGCACAGTTAATAGATGCCAGTGTCAATGGGGTGAGTGCCGCCATCATGGGTGATTGAGATAGACGGCCCTAACCCCCTCATTTTTGTTTCTTCTTTACCCCCTCATCCCCAGATGAGGAGGCTTCCTTGTCTTTGGACCGTTTTTTTAATTCTGACTGGTCCATTTTAGAATCCCCATCTCCACCAGGCTCTGGTTTGGCCCCATCCCCTGAGGAAATTGCCCCATCAGGACAGGGCCCAGTTCCCCCTGGAGGCTCCCCCACTTCAGGCACCCCATCCCTGACCCCCCCCCCTCCAAGGAGGGGGAGGAGATGTCTTCAAGGACAGAGTACTGGTTAGACAGATCAATCAGAGGGGGGGGCAGGTAAGCTTCCGCTTGGGACCTGGTCCGCAGCACAGGGACTAGAGGGCTCTGACCTCTTCTTTCTCCCTTTACTGCCCTTCTTTTTTGGCCTCTCTTCACCCTCCTCATCCACACTTTCACAGTGGGAGGAATCGGAAAGATCGGCCTTGCTGCCCTCTTCTTTACAGATTCTCCCCATTTCCTCTTCCAGCACATTCTCCCCCAGGGTCTCAGCAGTTTCAGGACTAACCTCAGGAGCAGGGCCAGAAGCTACCCCTGCCACATGGGAACTCTCCAGTTCCCTGCTCCTTCTCCGATTAGCCTCCCGCCTCAGCTTGGCGGGACTTTTCCTCTTCACTGACCCTGTTGCACCTTCACCCGCACTCGTGCCCTCCCCAGCTGAGGCAACATTACTGCTCTCCCCAGCCAAGGTGACCGTCGCACGGGCAAAGGCGCTAGGACAACGGCTGAAAGGGTGTCCTAAGACACCACACAGATGACACCTGATCTGCCTACAGGATGTGGCAAGATGACCTACCCCACCACACAGAGCACAGACCTGCACGGTACAGGCTGCGCTAAAGTGAGTGGGGCTGCCACACCTGTGACAGACCTTGGGCTGCCCCTGGTAGAAAACTTGGATTCTGTCTCTCCCAAGAAAAGCAGCTGATGGGATGTGGGCAACAGTGCTCCCTGAACGCTTCAGTTTGACGGAAAACGTCCAGGCCCCAGACCAGATCCCATGTTCGTCATAGTTCTTTTTTGGCATGTCCGTCACATCCCCATATCGGCTAAGCCAGGTCATAATGTCATAGCAAGATAGTGACTCGTTACGTGTCAAAACGGTCACTTTCTTGGCCAGATTCTGACGGGATATCGCCTTTACGGTGAAATCCCGCCAGCCGGGCTCGCTTTTCACCACCTCATAATTCGACAGAAAAGTTCCAGACCCTCTGGCCGAACAAAGCTGATGTCAAACTCGGAAGTACCATAGGGGTGGATCAGGGCAAAGATGTCACTTGCCCTGAATTCCATCCGGAGGAGGAGCTCAACCACCTTACCCCGAGGCGGACACGCATCTTCGCCCCTCCACACTAAACGGACCACATTCCTACGGCCACTTTCCTGCCCGGATGTCGGGAGGGACCAGACCACCTCCCCGTTTTGTTCTCGGAAGGCGCCTAAGCCATGTCTTTCTATCCAAAAAGACAGGTCAACCTCACCCCTCCCCTCTACATGGATTGATCTGTCTCCCCTACGTAGAGCCTCCAGGAGGCGCTGTTGCAAGTGACCCCCAGAGCCAGACGGAGATGGGGATCCCCCTGATCCCCCGGCAGTGACGCTGGCATAGCTTCTGGGAGAAGCAGCCACTACCGGGGGGGCAGTCGAACCAGGAACTGACCCAGAGGCCAAACCTGGACCCTTATTCTTAACAGCCATAACACCTCTCTCTGTCATTCCACTACCACTCCTCACCTGTATTTCACTTGCACCCCTCTCTTGCACTACACTTGCACCCCTCTCTTGCACTCCTCTTGCACCCCTCTCTTGCACCCCTTTCTTGCACTCCGCTTGCACCCCCCTCATCCACACTGCTACTACAACTCCTCCCATGCACACCCCCATAACTCACATTCTGCACATTACCATTTTTATTCACATTTTTCCTTTCACTTTCACTCTTGCGTTCACTCTCCCTTGGTGTGTTACAGACTGGGCTGGCTGGGTCTTTTGCTTCATGTTTAAGGGTTGTCGGTTTCAGGATTGGTGCTGCATAGTTCTTTCTTCCTGTGTCTTGGGGTGCAGACACAGGCTCCGCCTCTGACATGGGTGGCCACGCCCCCTCGCAAAAAGACTGTCCCTCCGGACTAACTCCCGCTATAGCTGATGTGCAGGGAACCTCCCCCTTTATAGCGGAGTGCCCCCTGGCGCCAGAACCAGTACCAACCACGCCACCTAGGGGACCGCCCCCTGAACCAACAAGATCCGGCGCCCGGACACTCCCCCCCCTCACAGGAGAGTGCCCTGCGGTGCCAGGACCTGTACCGCCCACTTCAACCAGGGGACCGCCCCCCGAACGGGTGAATCTGCCGCCATTTTCTGGTGCCTGGACACCCTCCCCCCTCACAGGAGGGTGCCCTTTTTTTTCTATAGCACCCGCGGCCATTTTGGGTGCGCTACTGTATCCCCCATGCTGGCCCCGCTCCACTACAGAAACTGGGTCTGGCAGATTGGGGGACCCAGCACCCTGAACCGACTTTTCAGCAGACCCAGACTGCTGGAAGGGAGAAAAGACAAACTTAACTCCCTGTGTCTTCTTCCTCTTCTTGCCCTTTCCTTTCTTCTTCTTTCCCTTCTCCTCTGGGCCCAAATCATCCCTGAAGGAAAAGTTTTCCAGACGGGTGGGGGACTCCTGCATAACAATTGCCCGCAGGAGACCCCCATCTGCCAAGCGGCTGCCATCACTGCAGTCACTGCCGTCATCATCATCATCATCCTCTTCACTGGAGGGAGGTAAGGCCACCTGAGCCGGGTTTACATAGTCCTCACTGAGGGTAAGTGGGGGGTCTGGGGTAACAGTGGTGGTGGTACACACAGGTCCAGTATCCATATCCCCCTCACTCACATCCCCCTCCTCACCTCCCTCCATCTCCTCCTCCTCACTCTGGCAGTCATCTTAGTTACTCACTTGTCCTGAGACCTTCATGCTGGAGAAACGATCCTTGTTCACAAGTCTCTCGCTGAGTATACCACCTCCCTCCACAATGTCCGATCTCAGCCTCACAATCTCATCCACCTGTTTCTTCAGAGCTCTCACCTTGGTGGAAAATGCTGCCCTCTTGGTCTTTGCTGCATTGTTTGCTTGGTAGCTTGTGAACTTCAGCTCCTCTCTGAGGTCTCTTAGTTGTTTGCCGAGCTGTTCATACTGAGCCATCTTGGCCTGGATTCTGGACCCAAAGCTGGCCAGGGATTCTCTGGGCCCCTTTACCCCCCATTGCTGGGGTTCAGAAGAAACAGATGCAGACTTTCCACTCCGCTGCCTGGATGAGCTTCTGCTGGAAGCTTTGCAGCTCCCAGCTGAGGTCGGGGGAGGGGGCCCCACATGGCTGTGGACCCTGGTGGATATCCTCACCCCATCCTGACTACTGGCTGTTGCATGTTCCTTTGCACACCCCGCCAGCCGAGAACGGGGGGAGCAAGATGAAGCCCCAGCTTCCCGGGGCTCCATAGCAGGAAAACCTACCCAGGTGTCTGCCACACACCTGGGGAGGGGTGGAAGAAAATCACTGCTTCTCTGGGAAACTATGGAGCTCAGCAGAACACACCCTTTCTCCAGAGCTGAACTCACTATTCTGCTGGTGAGGTCACTGTGTACATACATTACATTACTTATCCTGTACTGATCCTGATTATATCCTGTATTATACTCCAGAGATATACTCACTATTCTGCTGGTGAGATCACTGTGTACATACATTACATTACTTATCCTGTACTGATCCTGTATTATACTCCAGAGATGTACTCACTATTCTGCTGGTGAGGTCACTGTGTACATACATTACATTACTTATCCTGTACTGATCCTGATTATATCCTGTATTATACTCCAGAGATATACTCACTATTCTGCTGGTGAGATCACTGTGTACATACATTACATTACTTATCCTGTACTGATCCTGTATTATACTCCAGAGATGTACTCACTATTCTGCTGGTGAGGTCACTGTGCACATACATTACATTACTTATCCTGTACTGATCCTGATTATATCCTGTATTATACTCCAGAGATATACTCACTATTCTGCTGGTGAGATCACTGTGTACATACATTACATTACTGATCCTGTACTGATCCCGAGTGTGTGTGGGATGGAGGTGGGGGTGGGGGACCGGGGGGCCCAAAAAAAATTGCTTGCCCAGGGTCCAATCAAAATTAAAAATGGCCCTGTGTGTGCCGCTGGCGCTGCACTGCGCTGCCGCTCATGGGCCCCTTACCGAAAATTGTGAGCCAATTGTGGGGGCAAAAACAAATGTAAGAATTACCTGCAGATGCTCTTCATAAGTCCATAGAAAATGCCTATGGCAGTACATATCAGTATGGGCGGAGTAATTTGTGATGGGTGGGGTATATTGGCATGGGCGTGGCATAGCTTGTGGGGGAGGAGCTTAGGGGACACCTCAAAAAATCTCGCAGGGGGGGCCCCCAAATTTATTGTTACCCCACTGCTGGGATGCTTTTACCTTTCATTCTGATTCCGAGAGTTTTTTCGTGACATATTCTACTTTATGTTAGTGGTAAATTTTTGTCGATACTTGCATCATTTCATGGTGAGAAATTCCAAAATTTTATGAAAAAATTTAAAAGTTTGCATTTTTCTTACTTTGAAGCTCTCTACTTGTAAGGAAAATAGATATCCCAAATAAATTATATATTGATTCACATATACAATATGTCTACTTTGTGTTTGCATTAGAGATGAGCGAACTTACAGTAAATTCGATTCATCACGAACTTCTCGGCTCGGCAGTTGATGACTTATCCTGCATAAATTAGTTCAGCTTTCAGGTGCTCCCGTGGGCTGGAAAAGGTGGATACAGTCCTGGTAGAATCTTTCCTTGGACTGTATCCACCTTTTCCAGCCCACCGGAGCACCTGAAAGCTGAACTAATTTATGCAGGATAAGTCATCAACTGCCGAGCCGAGAAGTTTGTGACGAATCGAATTTACTGTAAGTTCGCTCATCTCTAGTTTGCATCATACAGTTGACATGTTTTTACTTTTGGAAGACATCAGATATAGCAGTATAGCAGCAATTATAGCAGCAATTTTCCAATTTTTCACAACATTTTCAAAAGCGGAATTTTTCAGGGACCAGTTCAGTTTGAAGTGAGTTTGAAGGGCCTTTATATTAGAAATACCCCACAAATGAACCCATTATAAAAACTGCACCCCTTAAAGTATTCAAAATGACATTCAGTAAGTGTGTTAACCCTTTAGGTGTTTCACAGGAATAGCAGCAAAGTGAAGGAGAAAATTCAAAATCTTCATTTTTTAAACTCGCATGTTCTTGTAGACCAAGTTTTTGAATTTTTACAAGGGGTAAAAGGAGAGAAATCTTCCTAAAATTTGTAACCCAATTTCTCTTGAGTAAGGAAATACCTCATATGTGTATGTAAAGTGTTCGGCGGGAGCAGTAGAGGGCTCAGAAGGGAAGGAGCAACAATCGGATTATGAAGAGTGAGTTTTTCTGATATGGTTTTAGGGGGCATGTCCCATTTAGGAAGCCCCTATGGTGCCAGGACCACAAAAAAAAAAAAAAAAAAACACATGGCCTACTATTTTGGAAACTACACCCCTCAAGGAACGTAACAAGGGGTCCGCTGAGCCTTAACATCCCACAGGTGTTTGACGACTTTTCGTTAAAGTGGTATTCCAGGAAAAAACTTTTTTATATATATCAACTGGCTCCAGAAAATTAAACAGATTTGTAAAATACTTCTATAAAAAAATCTTAATCCTTTCAGTACTTATGAGCTTCTGAAGTTAAGGTTGTTCTTTTCTGTCTAAGTGCTCTCTGATGACACGTGTCTCGGGAACCGCCCAGTTTAGAAGAGCTTTGCTATGGGGATTTGCTTCTAAACTGGGCGTTTCCTGAGACAGGTGTCATCAGAGAGGACTTAGACAGAAAAGAACAACCTTAACTTCAGAAGCTCATAAGTACTGAAAGGATAAAGATTTTTTTAATAGAAGTAATTTACAAATCTGTTTAACTTTCTGGAGCCAGTTGATATATATAAAAAAGTTTTTTTCCTGGAATACCCCTTTAACCCCTTAAGGACTCAGCCCATTTGGACCTTAACCCCTTAAGGACCAAGGGCGTACAGGTACGCCTTTGCTCCCTGGTACTTAAGGACCAAGGGCGTACCTGTACGCCCGTGGCAATTTTGGTCCCTGCCGCACGCCGGGCCGGGGTGACTGCTGATATCTATCAGCAGGCACCCCGCGCAAATGCCCAGGGGGGTCATCAGAATTCACACTTGCGGCTATTCCGGGTCATACGTGACCCGGAAAATAAAGGGGATCGCGGATGTCCTAGACACCCACGATCACCTTGAAGCAATAGGAGTGAGGTGGCAGAGGTGCCACCCATCCTATCTCTGCTATTGGTGGTCTAGACGCGACCACCAATAGCAGATCGGGGGCGGAGGGGTTTACTTTCGGTTTCCCTGTTCTGCCCACCCACAATAGGCGGGGCAGGACGGGGAAACCGACAGGGACCGGCGCCGAAGATCCACTTACCCATCGGCGACAGCAGCGGGCAACGATCAGCGCCGGCAGCGGGCGACGATCGGCAGAAGAAGAGGACGGCGACGCAGCTCCCTTGATCCGACGGAAGCCGGTGAGTTACTATAGTGGTCTCTAAACTGTAACCCTCCAGATGTTGCAAAACTACAACTCCCAGCATGCCCAGAGAGCTGTTTAGGCATGCTGGTAGTTGCAGTTTTGCAACAGCTGGACGTCTACAGTTTGAGACCAATGCACAGTGATCTCTATACTGTGCACCTCCAGATCTTGCAAAACTACAACTGATAGCATGCCCACACAGCAGTTTGCTGTCTGGGCATGCTGGGAGTTGTAGTTTTGCAACATCTGGAGGTCCACAGTTTGGAGACCACTGTGCAGTGGTCTCTAAACTATAGCTCTCCAGATGTTGCAAAACTGCAACTCCCAGCATGCCTAAACAGCAAACAGCTGTCTCTGCATGCTGGGAGTTGTAGTTGTCTACCTCCAGCATTTGCACAACTACATCTCCCAGCATGCCTTTCGGCGATCAGTACATGCTGGGAGTTGAAGTTTTGCAACAGCTGGAGGCACACTGGTTGGAAAATACTGGATTAGGTAACAGAACCTAACTGAAGGTTTTCCAACCAGTGTGCCTCCAGCTGTTGCAAAAGTACAACTCCCAGCATGCACGGTCTGTCAGTACATGCTGGGAGTTGTAGTTTTGAAACAGCTGGAGGTTTGCCCCCCCATGTGAACATACAGGGTACATTCACACTGGTGGGTTTACAGTAAGTTTACTACTTCAAGTATGAGCTGCCGCAAATTTTTCGCTGCAGCGCAAACTCCTAGCGGTAAATTCACTGTAAACCTCAGTGTGAATGTACCCTAAAAACACTACGCTACACTACACTAACACATAATAAAGGGTAAAAGACTACATTTACACCCCCTTACACTGTCCCCCCAATAAAAATAAAAAACGTATTGTACGGCAGTGTTTCCAAAACAGAGCCTGCAGCTGTTGCAAAACAACAATTCACAGCATTTCCGGACAGCCACTGACTGTCCAGGCATGCTGGGAGTTTAGCAACAGCTGGAGGCACCCTGTTTGGGAATCACTGGCGTAGAACACCCCTATGTCCACCCCTGTGCAATCCCTAATTTAGTCCTCAAATGCGCATAGCGCTGTCTCACTTCAGAGCCCTGTCGTATTTCAAGGAAACAGTTTAGTGCCACATATGGGGTATCTCCCTACTCGGGAGAAATTGCACTACTAATTTTGGGGGCTTTTTTTCCTTTTACTCCTTATTTTTTTACACTAACATGCTGGTGTTGTCCTTTACTTTTTATTTTCACGAGAGGTAAAAGGGAAAAAAAGACCCCCAGAAGAGATGGGATTACAAATTTTGGGGGGGGGGTATTTTCTGCTATTAACCCTTGCAAAAATGTGAAATTTGGGGGGAAACACACATTTTAGTGAAAAAAATATATATTTTTTTTACATATGCAAAAGTCGTGAAACCCCTGTGGGGTATTAAGGCTCACTTTATTCCTTGTTACGTTCCCAAGGGGTCTAGTTTCCAAAATGGTATGCCATGTGTTTTTTTTTTTTTGCTGTTCTGGCACCATAGGGGCTTCCTAAATGCAACATGCCCCCCAAAAACCATTTCTGAAAAACGTACTCTCCAAAATCCCCTTGTCGCTCCTTCGCTTCTGAGCCCTCTACTGTGCCCGCCGAACAATTTACATTGACATATGAGGTATGTCCTTACTCGAGAGAAATTGGGCTACAAAAATAAGTATACATTTTCTCCTTTTACCCCTTAAAAAAATTCAAAAATTGGGTTTACAAGAACATGCGAGTGTAAAAAATGAAGATTGTGAATTTTCTCCTTCACTTTGCTGCTATTCCTGTGAAACACCTAAAGGGTTAATACACTTACTAAATGTCATTTTGAATACTTTGGGGGGGGGGGGGTGCAGTTTTTATAATGGGGTCATTTGTGGGGTATTTCTAATATGAAGACCCTTCAAATCCACTTCAAACCTGAACTGGTCCCTGAAAAATAGTGAGTTTGAAAATTTAGTGAAAAATTGGAAAATTGCTGCTGAACTTCGAAGCCCTCTGGTGTCTTCCAAAAGTATAAACACGTCAATTTTATGATTCAAACATGAAGTAGACATATTGGAAATGTGAATTAAAAAAAAAATTAATTTTCCTTACAAGCAGAGAGCTTCAAAGTTAGAAAAATGCTAAATTTTCATATTTTTCATCAAATTTTGGGATTTTTCACCAAGAAAGGATGCAAGTTACCACAAAATGTTACCACTATGTTAAAGCAGAATATGTCACGAAAAAAACAATCTCGGAATCAGAATGATAACTTAAAGCATTCCAGAGTTATTAATGTTTAAAGTGACAGTGGTCAGATGTGCAAAACATGCTCTGGTCCTAAGGTGTAAAATGGCCTGGTCCTTAAGAGGTTAAGGACTAAGACAATTTTATTTTTACGTTTTCTTTTTTTCCTCCTCCCCTTTAAAAAATCATAACTCTTTTATATTTTCATCCACAGACTACTATGAGAGCTTGTTCTTTGCGCGACCAGTTGTCCGTTGTAATGCCATCACTCACTTTACCATAAAATGTATGGCACAACCAAAAAAATACTATTTGTGTGGGGAAATTAAAAAGAAAACCGCAATTTTGCAAGTTTTGGAAGGTTTTGTTTTCACGCCGTACAATTTATGGTAAAAATGACATGTGTTTTTTATTCTCTGGGTCAATACGATTAAAAAGATACCCATGATTATACCCTTTTCTATCACTGTTGCGCTTAAAAAAAAAACGCTAAAAACTTTTTAACCAAATTAGTACGTTTAAAATCCCCCTATTTTGAAGACCTATAACGTTTTTATTTTTCCTTATAGGCGGTGGTATGAGGGCTCATTTTTTGCGCTATGGTCTGTACTTTTTATTAATACCATATTTGCTTATACAAAACTTTTATTACATTTTTTATAAAATTTTTTTTGAATAAAATGTTATAAAAAAAGCAGCTATTATGGATTTTTTTTTTTACGTTCACGACGTTCACCGTACGGGATCATTTAAATTTTATTTTAATAGTTCGGATATTTACGCACGTGGCGGTACCAAATATGTATATATAATACATTTTTTACACTTTTTGGGGGTAAAATAGGGAAAATGGGACAATTTACGTTTTTATTGGGGGAGGGGGTTTTTCAAATTTTTTTACTTTTACTTTTATTTTTACACTCTTATAGTCCCCATAGGGGACTATTTATAGCAACCATTCGATTGCTAATGCTGTTCAGTGCTATGTATAGGACACAGCACTGATCAGCATTATCGGTCATCTTCTGCTCTGGTCTGCGGGAAGGCAGATCAGAGCAGAAGACTCCCGGAAGGCAGCGGAGCCAGGTGAGGGGACCTCCGTCTGCCATGCAGGACTATCGGATCGCCGCGGCAGCGCTGCGGGCGATCCGATCATCCTGTTAAGTGACCGCGATGCTGCAGATGCCGTGATCTGTATTGATCACGGCATCTGAGGGGATAATGGCGGACATCCTCGGGATTACCGGTGGGTCTCCGGCTACAATCCACCGCCGGGACCTGCCCGTAAATGTACGTCCTGGTGCGTTAAGTACCACATCACCAGTACATTTACGTCCTGCGTCGTTAAGGGGTTAAAGTTGGATGTGTAAATTATTGTTTTTTTTTCACTAAAATGCTGGTTTTCCACCAAATTTTACATTTTTACAAGGGGTAATAGTAGAAAATGCCCCCCCAGAAATTGTAACTCCATCTCTTCTGAGTATGAAAATACCCCATGTGTGGGCGTCAAGTGCACTGCGAGCGCACTACAATGCTCAGAAGAGAAGAAGTCCCATTTGGATTTTGGAAAGCAAATTTTGCTGAAATGGTTTTTGTTTAGCAAAAAAAAACAAAAAAAACACATGGCTTACTATTTTGGAAACTACACCCCTCATGGTACGTAACAAGGGGTCCGCTGAGCCATAACACCCCACAGGTGTTTGACGACTTTTCGTTGAAGTTGGATGTGTAAATTATTTTAATTTTATTTTTTTACACTAAAATGCAGTTTTTTCACCAAATTGAACATTTTTACAAAGGGTAATAGTAGAAAATGCCCCCCAAAAATTGTAACCCCATCTCTTCTGAGTATGAAAATACCCCATGTGTGGGCATCAAGTGCACTGTGGGCGCACTACAATGCTCAGAAGAGAAGGAGTCACATTTGCAAATTTTGCTGAAATGGGGGGGGGGGGGGGGGCATGTCGCATCTAGGAAGCCCCTATGGGAGCTATAACACTGCAAAAAAAAGTGGAAAAAAAAAAGTGAATAAATATCATTTAACCCCTTCCCTATTAAAAGTTTGAATCACCCCCCTTTTCCCATAAAATGTCCGAACTATAAAAATATATCGTTAATTAAACCGCACGGTCAATGGTGTGCGCGCAAAAATAAGTCCTATCAATGCAAAAATGGTACCGTTAAAAACTTCAGATCACGGCGCAAAAAATGAGCCCTCATACCGCCCCATACACGGAAAAATAAAAAAGTTATAGGGGTCAGAAATGCCAATTTTAAACCTATTAATTTTCCTGCATGTAGTCATGATTTTTTCCAGAAGTAATACAAAATCAAACCTATATAAGTAGGGTATCATTTTAACCGTATGGACCTACAGAATAAATATCAGGTGTGATTTTTACCGAAAAATGTACTATGTAGAAACGGAAGCCCCCAAAAGTTACAAAACAGCCTTTTTTTTTTCAATTTTGTCTCACAATGATTTTTTTTTTCTGTTTCACCGTAGATTTTTGGGCACAATGACTGATGTCATTACAAAGTAGAATTGGTGGCGCAAAAAATAAGCCATAATATGGATTTTTAGGTGCAAAATTGAAAGAGTTATGATTTTTTAAAGGCAAGGAGCAAAAAGCCAAAATGCAAAAACGGAAAAAACCCCGGTCCTTAAGGGGTTAAGGACTCGGCCATTTTTTGCAATTCTGACCACTGTCACTTTAAACATTAATAACTCTGGAATGCTTTTAGTTATCATTCTGATTCCGAGATTGTTTTTTCGTGACATATTTTACTTTAACATAGTGGTAAAATTTTGTGGTAACTTGCATCCTTTCTTGGTGAAAAATCCCAAAATTTGATGAAAAATATGAAAATTTGGCATTTTTCTAACTTTGAAGCTCTCTGCTTGTAAGGAAAATGGATATTCCAAATTTTTATTTTATTCATATTTCCAATAGGTCTACTTTATTTTGCATCATAAAATTGACGTGTTTTTACTTTTGGAAGACACCAGAGGGCTTCAAAGGTCAGCAGCAATTTTCCAATTTTTCACAAAATTTTGAAACTCGCTTTTTTTCAGGGACCAGTTCAGGTTTGAAGTGGATTTGAATGGTCTTCATATTAGAAATACCCCACAAATGAGCCCATTATAAAAACTGCACCCCCCAAAGTATTCAAAATGACATTCAGTCAGCGTTTTAACCCTTTAGGTGTTTCACAGGAATAGCAGCAAAGTGAAGGAGAAAATTCACAATCTTCATTTTTTACACTCGCATGTTCTTGTAGACCCAATTTTTGAATTTTTGCGAGGGGTAAAAAAGGAGAAAATTTTTACTTGTATTTTAAACCCAATTTTTCTCGAGTAAGCACATACGTCATATGTCTATGTTAATTGTTCGGCGGGTGCAGTAGAGGGCTCAGAAGGGAAGGAGTGACAAATGGTTTTTGGGGGGCATGTCACCTTTAGGAAGCCCCTATGGTGCCAGAACAGCAAAAAAAAAAAAAAACACATGGCATACAATTTCGGAAACTAGACCCCTTGGGGAACATAACAAGGGGTTAAGTGAACCTTAATACCCCACAGGTGTTTCACAACTTTTGCATATGTCAAAAAAAAATTTTGGGCTGTCTGTTAATACTGGGAGTAGTTGTTTTGCAACAGCTGAAGGGAGCCTGTTTTGGAAACAGTGGCGTACCAGACGTTTTTCATTTTTATTGGGGAGGGGAGGGGGGCTGTGTAGGGGTATGTGTATATGTAGTGTTTTTTACTTTTTATTTTATTTTGTGTTAGTGTAGTGTTTTTAGGGTACAGTCACACGGGCGGGGGTTCCCAGTAGTTTCTCGCTGGCAGTTTGAGCTGCGGCAGAAAGTTTGCCGCAGCTCAAACTTGCAGCCGGATACTTACTGTAAACCTCCGCCCATGTGAGTGCACCCTGTACATTCACATTGGGGGGGGAGAAACATCCAGCTGTTGCAAAACTACAACTCCCAGCATGTACGGTCTATCAGTGCATGCTGGGAGTTGTAGTTTTGCAACAGCTGGAGGCACACTGGTTGTGAAACACCGAGTTTGGTAACAAACTCAGTGTTTTGCAACCAGTGTGCCTTCAGCTGTTGCAAAAGCTACAACCCCCAGCATGTACGGACAGCGGAAGGGCATGCCGGGTCTTGTAGTTATGCAACAGCTGGAGGCATACTACTTTGGCTGGGGATGCTGGGGATTGTAGTTATGCAACAGCTGGAGACACACTGGTTTGCTACTTAGTGTTTCACAACCAGTGTGCCTTCAGCTGTTGCAAAACTACAACTCTCAGCAGTCACAGACAGCCAACGGGCATGCTGGGAGTTGTAGTTATGCTACAGCTGAAGGTACACTTTTCCATAGAAAAAATATGCCTCCAGCTGTTGCAAAACTATAAGTCCCAGCATGCCCATAAGGGAATGCTGGGAGTTGTGGTGGTCTGCCTCCTGCTGTTGCATAACTACAGCTCCCAGCATGCCCTTTTTGCATGCTGTGAGCCGTTGCTAAGCAACAGCAGGAGGTTGTCACTCAACTCCTACTGCTGCTCCGAGACACAGGTCAGTCCCTTGCCACCGCTGCTCCTGGGGCCCCGATCCCAACATTGACGCCGGGGATCGGGGTCCCCAGCTCCCGGGGTCTTCTTCTCGCACCCGCTCACGTCCTCCGGAAGAGGGGCAGAGCGGGTTGCGGGAGTGACACTCGCAGCAGGTGCCCTGATTGGTCTGCCGGTGATCTTCTACTCTGGTCTGCTTGATCTCAGACTAGAGCAGAAGACCCCGGGAGACAGCCGGAGCCAGGTGAGGGGATCTCCGGCTGCCATGCTGGATGATCGGATCCCCGCGGCAGCGCTGCGGGCGATCCGATCATCCATTCAAAGTACCGCACTGCCGCAGATGCCGTGATCTGTATTGATCACGACATCTGAGGGGTTAATGGCAGACATCCGCGCAATCGCGGATGTCCGCCATTACCGGCTGGTTCCTGGATGCTGATAGCAGCTGGGACCGGCCGCGCATGAGAGCCATGCAATGTGCTCCGGTGTGAGAGCCAAGCAATGTGAAGAAAACTGTGTCTGTTGATCAGCTGACATGTGCAACCCCCCAACAACCAATAGCAGGGTGAGGGTGTGCACATTTGAGCCAATTACTGAGCCTCTGTCAGCTGTCCAGTCACATTCGGCTTCAAGACAGTTTTCTTCACATCAATGGGCATTGGCATGGCATACTCAATCTGAGGATTTGTCCGAGATACTTGTGCGCGACCCAGCCGGATGAAAGAGAATACATTTTTTAGAGAAGTGAGTAGACTAGTTCTCCAAGACTTAAGGGGGGGGGCATAAGTGGTATTTAGTAGTAAGGATAATTGTACAGATTATGTTGTGGTATTAGATATGGAGTTACAAAGTCTTTGTAATATTAGAAGAAATGTGGGTGAAATAATGAAAAATATAACAAAAAATTTTGATATAAAAGCTCACTATGTATTTAATGGGTAAGGTAAAGAAATGCAAAAACATTGAAAACATGTAAAACATTTAATTAGAAATAATCTCTTTATATTTATTATTTCTGAGTGGCTACACACTAAAATGGATAAAATTAGTGTCTGTGCCGAGATACTTAGTTACACTATACCCAATTGTGCCATAGACATGTGCAATCAAAAAATAGCTGACATTCAGATCTCAAGATGCAGACAAAATTAAGAAATAAAAACTACAAGAGAATAGGATGTATCTGGTTTCTCTATAATCATGTGTTTTTTATTAATCATTAACCTTGTGGACCGAGCTCATTTTGACCCTAAGACCAGAGCATTTTTTGCAATTCTGACCACTGTCACTTTAAGCATTAATTACTCTGGGATGCTTGTACTTATGAATTTGATTCAGAGAGAGTTTTTTCCTGACATATTCTACTTTATGTTAGTGGTAAATTTTCATCGATACTTGCATCATTTCTTGGTGAAAAATTCCAAAATTTCATGAAAAATTTAGCATTTTTTATAACTTTGAAGCTCTCTGCTTGTATGGAAAATAGACATTCCAAATAAGTTATATATTGATTAACATATAGAATAGGTCTACTTTATGTTTGCATCATAAAGTTGACATGTTTTTACTTTTTGAAGATAGAGGGCTTCAAAGTTCGGCAGCAATTTTCCAATTTAAAAAAGGAATTTTCAGGCACCAGTTCAGTTTTGAAGTGAATTTGAGGGTCTTTATGTTAGAAATACCCTCTAATGGACCCCATTATGAAAACTGCATCTCTCAACGTATTCAAAATGATATTCAGAAAGTTTGTTAACCCTTTAGATGTTTCACAGGAATAGCAGCAAAGTGGAGGCTAGTGTAGGTTAGTGTAATTTTTTACACTAACATGTTCTTGTAGACCCATATTTTTTATTTTTACAAGGGGTAAAAGGAGAAAAAGCCCCCAAAATATGTAACCCACTTTCTCTCGAGTAAGGAAATACCTCATACGTGGATGTAAAGTGCTCTGTGGGTGCACTAGAGGGCTCAGAAGGGAAGGAGCGACAATGGGATTTTGGAGAGCAAAGTTTGCTGAAATGGTTTTTGGGGGGCATGTCGCATTTAGGAAGCCAATATGGTGTCAGAACAGCGAATAACACCCCACATGGTATACTATTTGGGAAACTACACCCCTCAAGAAATGTAACAAGTGGTGCCGTGAGCATTTACACTCCACTGGCATTTTACAGATCTTTGCCAACTGATGTTGCCTCAAATTTTTCATTTTCACAAAGGGTAATAGGTGAAAATTTCCCCCAAAATTTGTAACCACATTTCTCTGTGCAAAGGAAATACCTCATATGTGGATGTAAAGTGCTCTACGGGTGCACTAGAGGGCTCTGAAGGGAAGTAGCGACAATGCGAGCATTTACACTCCACTGGCGTTTTACAGATCTTTTAACAGTGGGTTGTGCAAATGAAAAATAAAATTTTTCATTTTCACGGACCACTGTTTAAAAAATCTGTCAGACACCTGTGGGGTGTTAAGGCTCACTATACCCCTTATTACATTCTGTGAGGGGTGGAGTTTCCAAAATGGGGTCACATGTGGGTATTTTTAATTTTTTTTGCTGTATGTCAGAACCACTGTAACCAGCAGCCACCCCTGTGAAAATCACCAGTTTAGGCCTCACATGTACATGGTGCACTCTGACTCCTGAGCCCTGCTGTGCACCCACAGAGCATTTTACACCCACATATGGGGTATTTCTGTACTTGGGAGAAATTGTGTTACAAATTTTGGGGGTCTTTATTTCCTTTTACCTCTTATGAAAAGGAAAAGTATGGGGCAACACCAGCATGTTAGTGTAAATAACAGGCTGGTGTAGACCCCAACTTTACATTTTCATAAGGGGTAAAAGCCCTGCAAAATTTGTAGCCAAATTTCTTCCAAGTACAGAAATACGTGGCCTTAAACTGTTGCCTTGAAATAAGACAGGGCTCTGAAGTGAGAGAGCGCCATGCTCATTTGAGGCTTAAATTAGGGATATTCATAGGGGTGTACCCGGATGCAAAACACTACATGCCTGGACAGTCAATGGCTGTCCGGCAAAACTGGGAGATGTTATTTTGCAACAGCTGGAGGCTCCGTTTTGGAAAAACTGACGTACAAGACGTTTTTCCTTTTTATTTGGGGGGGGCGTCAGTGTAAGGGTGAAGTGTATATGTAGTGTTTTACTCTTTAATTAGGGTTAGTGTAGTGTAGTGTTTTTAGGGTACATTCACAAGGGCCGGGGTTTAAAGTGAGAACATTTGTAAACCCCCGCCCATGTGAATGTACCCTGTATGCTGGGAGTTGTAGTTATGCAACAGCTGGAGGCACACTGGTTGGGATTGGGAAACACTGAGTTAGGTAACAGACTACCGCAGTGTTTCCGCACCACTGTCTGTTTCCTAACTCAGAGTTTCCCAACCCATGTGCCTCTAGCTGTTGCATAACTACAACTCCAAGCATGCATAGTCTGTCAGTGCATTCTGGGAGTTATAGTTGTGCAACAGCAGAAGGCACATGGGTTGGTAAACACTGACTTAGGAAACAGACAATGTTTCCCAACCAGTGTGCCTCCATTTGTTGCAATACTCCAACTCCCAGTATGCCCAGAGGGCTGTCTCTCTCTCTCTCTCTCTCGCCCCCTGGTGCAGACTACGGAAACCGGTAAGTTGCCTACAGTGGTCACTAAACTGTAGCCCTCCAGATGTTGCAAAACTACAACTCCCAGCATGCCCAGACAGCTGTTTGGGCATGCTGGGATTTGTAGTTTTGCAACCGCTGGAGGGCTACAGTTTGGAGATCACTGTGCAGTGGTCTCTAAACTGTGGCCCTCTAGATCTTGCAAAACTACAATTCCCAGCATGCCTACACAAAAGTTTGCTGTCTGGGCATGCTGGGATGTGTAATTTTGCAACATCTGGAGGGTCACAGTTTGGAGATCACTGTGCAGTGGTCTCTAAACTGTAGACCTCCTGATGTTGCAAAACTACATCTCCCAGCATGCTCTTTGGTGATCAGTACATGCTGGTAGTTGTAGTTTTGTAACAGCTGTAGGCACAGTGGTTGGAAAATATGGAGTTAGGTAACAGAACCTAACTGAAGGTTAGTGTGCCTCCAGCTGTTGCAAAAGTACAACTCCCAGCATGCACGATCTGTCAGTGCATGATAGGAGTTGTAGTTTTGCAACAGCTGGAGGTTTGCTCCCCCAATATGAATGTACAGGGTACATTCACACTGGCAGGTTTACAATGAGTTTCCTGCTTCAAGTTTGAGCCGCAAGTTTGAGCCGCAGCGCAAATCCTAGCGGAAAAATTCACTGTAAACCGCCACCAGGGTGAATGTACCTTAAAAACACTACACTACACTAACATAAAATAAAGGGTAAAACACTACATATACATCCCCTTACACTCTCCCCCCCCCCCCCCCCCCCCCCCCAAATAAAAATGAAAAATGTATTGTACTGCAGTGTTTCCAAAATGGAGCTTCCAGCTGTTGCAAAACAACAACTCCCAGCATTTCCTGACAGACACTGACTGTCCAGGCATGCTGGGAGTTTAGCAACAGCTGGAGGCACCCTGTTTGGGAATCACTGGCGTAGAATACCCCTATGTAATACATAATTTAGTCCTCAAATGCGCATGGCGCTCTCTCACTTCGGAGCCCTGTCGTATTTCAAGGAAACAGTTTAGGGTCACATATGGGGTATTTTTGTACTACAAATTTTGGGGGGCTTTTTCTCCTTTTACCCCTTATGAAAAGGAAAAGTCAGCCTGTTAGTGTAAAAAAATAAACATTTATACATTAACCTCTTAAGGACGCAGGGCGTACCTGTATGCCCTGTGCCCGGTATGTAAAACGGGGTCATGCCGTGACCCCGCATCATACCGGGTTGGTCCCAGCTGCTAATGATAGCCGGGAACCTGGGCTATAGTTGATCGCCACGTCCAAAACGAAAGTAAAAGCTTCCCGGCAGCTCAGTCGGGCTGATCGCGATGTCCCGATCAGCTAGGACGCGAACGGAGGCCCCCTTACCTTGCTCCGTCGCGTCCGATCAGTGTTTGATTGCTCCAAGCCTGAGCTACAGGCTTGAGCAATCAAGCCCCTTGAAAGCTGATCAATGCAAAGCTATGGCTTTGCAGGGATCAGGGTAAAAGATCAGTGTGTGCAGTGTTATAGCCCCCTACGGGAGCTATAACACTGCAAAAAACTAGTGAAAAAAAAGTTAATAAAAGGTCATTTAACCCCTTCCCTAATAAAAGTTTGAATCACCCCCCTTTTCCCATAAAAAAATAAATAAATAAATAACTGTGTAAATAAAAACAAACGTATGTAGTATCGCCGGGTGCGTAAATGTCCTTACTATAAAAATATATAGTTAATTAAACCGCACGGTCAATGGCATATGCGCAAAAAAATTAAAAATTCCAAAATAGCGTATTTTTGGTCACTTTTTAGATCATGAAAAAATTTATAAAAAAAAGTCCGATCAATACAAAAATGGTACCGATAAAAACTTCAGAACACGGCGCACAAAATTAGCCCTCATACCGGCCCGTATGCAGAAAAATGAAAAAGTTATAGGGGTCAGAAGATGAGAATTTTTAACGTATAAATTTTCCTGCATGTAGTTATGATTTTTTTCAGAAGTACGACAAAATCGAACATATATAAGTAGGGTATCATTTTAACCATATGGACCTACAGAAGATAAAGGTTTAACTTTTACCTAAAAATGCACTGCGTAGAAACGGAAGCCCCCAAAATTACAAAATTTTATTTTTTCGTCAATTTTGTTGCACAATGGATTTTTTTTCCCGTTTCGCCATGGATTTTTTGCTAAAATGACTAAAGTCACTGCAAAGTAGAATTGATGTTGCATGAAATAAGCCATAATATGGATTTTTAGGTGCAAAATTGAAAGAGTTATGATTTTTAGAAGGTGATGAGGAAAAAATGAAAATGGAAAAAAGGGTCCTTAAAAGGGTATTCCAGGATTTTTTATTTATTTGACTATGCTACAGGGGCTGTGAAGTTAGTGTAGTTCATAATATAGTGTCTGTACCTGTGTGTGACGGTTTTCTCACAATTCTTCTGTGATTTTCACTCCAATATTTATTTTTACCAGCATACAAAATGACTTGTCTCAGATTTTTCCCAGCTTGCAATGTGGCCGAGACCTGACTCACAAGTCAGATGATGACAGGGAGCCTGTCTGCTTCAATGGGTGGAGGGATCAATCTGCAACTAATGCAACAGCTGTAGGCACCCAGATTGACAACCACACTGATTTGAATGGATGCAGCTCATTTATGTTTTCAATGGGTGGGGTGGCTGATGTGTGGGAGGCAGGAAGATGGAATTGTGGGATTTGTAGTCAAAAAAAGGAAAGTCAAACAGGAAATACTAGTTCACAAACAGCTAGCTACAGTGTTTTGGTAATCTCAAAGGATAGCCATTTAGCCCCAAGATAAGCGCAGATCCTTTCTAAGCATGTCCATTACTGTCTGCCATGAATGTACTAAAATCACCTTATGCTGGATAACCCCTTTAAGGGGTTAACATGCTGGTGTTGCCCTATACTTTTTATTTTCACAAGAGGTAAAAGGAAAAAAAGACCCCCAAAATTTGTAACGCAATTCCTCCTGAGTACGGAAATACCCCATATGTCGGCGTAAAATGCTCTGCGGACGTACAACAAGGCTCAGTAGTGACAGCGCACTATGTACATTTGAGGCCTAAATTGGTGATTTGCACAGGGGGTGGCTGACATAAACGTAAAAAATAAATACCCACGTGTGACCCCGTTTTAGAAACTACACCCCTCACGGAACGTAACAAGGGGTATAGTGATCCTTAATTTGGATGGGAAAATGAAGAATTATTTTTTTTTCACTAAAATCCTGGTGCTACCCAAAATTTTCATTTTCACAAGGGAAAATATGAAAAAAAAGCACTCCAAAATTTGTAACCACATTTCTTCTGAGTAAGAACATACCCTGTGGATGTAAAGTGCTCTGCTGACGCACTACAATGCTCATAAGAGAAGGAGCGCCATTAGGATTTTTGAGAGAAAATTTGTCTTGAATTGAAGGCCACGTGTGTTTACAAAGCCCCCATAGTGCCAGAACAATGGACCTCCCCACCTGTGACCCCATTTTGGAAACTACACCCCTTACTGAATATAATAAGGTGTACAGTGAGCATATAATTTTTCATTTGCACAGCCCACTGTTCCAAAGATCTGTCTGTAACTGCTCACTGCACTCCTTATTAAATTCTGTGAGGGGTGTAGTTTCCAAAATGGGGTCACATGTGGGGGGTCCACTGTTCTGGCACCACGAGGGGCTTTGTAAAAGCATATGGACCCTGACTTCCATTTCAAACAAATTCTGTCTCCAAAAGCTCAATGGTGCTCCTCCGCTTCTGAGCATTGTAGTGCGCCAGCAGAGCACTTGAGGTCCACACATGGGGTATTTCCATACGCAGAAGAAATGGGGTTACAAATTTTGGGGGGCATTTTCTCCTATTACCCCTTGTAAAAATGGTAAATTTGGTTAAAAAAAACCTTCATTTACACATCAGACTTTAACAAAAAGTCGTCAAACACCTGTGGGGTGTTAAGGCTCACTGGACCCCTTGTTATGTGCCATGAGGGGTGTAGTTCCGAAAATAGTGTGCCATGTGTTTTTTTTTTTTTCCGCTGTTCTGGCACCATAGGGGCTTCCTAAATGTGACATGCCCATCAAAAACCATTTCAGAAAAACTCACTCTCCAAAATCCTATTGTCGCTCCTTCCCTTATGAGCCCTCTACTGCGCCCGCTGAACACTTGACATACATGAGGTATTTCCTTATTCGAGAAAAATTGGGTTACAAATTTTGGGGGGCTTTTTCTCCTATTACCCATTGTAAAAATAAAAAAAACTGGGTTTACAAAAACATACGAGTGTAAAAAATTAAGATTTTGAATTTTCTCCTTCACTTTGCTGCTATTCCTGTGAAACAGCTAAAGGGTTAAAAAACTTTCTGAATGTCATTTTGAATACTTTGAGGGGTGCAGTTTTTATAATGGGGTCATTTATGGGGTATTTCTAAGAAATGATGCAAGTATCTACGAAAATTTACCAAAATAAAGTAGAATATGTAATGAAAAAACAATCTCAGAATCAAATTTATAAGTAAAAGCATCCCAGAGTTTGGCTGGAAATGACGTAGGACGCTGGTGCTGCCCGTGACCCTCCTGCTCCTGTGCATCTAGAGAACCCCCCCTTCAGAATATAGTCTCCGGCTAAATACTGTGCCTTGCCCGAAAAAAACCTTCATCTATTTGGTACCTGTGTCGGCCCCCGGACTGTTTGGTTGCGGCAATTTCCCGGCCCGTGAGTACGGAGTACAGGGTGCGGCAGAGGAGCCCCTTGGGATTGACCCTGGAGTGTGCGGCCCTTCCGGGTCCGTGGCTGTGCCTCTGGTCAGAACTAATGTGACTGGGTGTAGCGGTGGCGGAGCACGGAGATCGTGGGACCCGCGACTGCAACCGGACGCTGACAGAGGAGCAGGTGCAAGCAAGGGACTCGTGACTATTGCCTGACGCTGACGGACGAACAGGAGAAAGTAAGCGAGTGGATAAGCTTTGCTCCCTGGCTCTGGGGAAGAACGGCAGGTACTCTGATAAGACGTGGGGAAGAAGGTAAATTGCCTGCTTACTACCAGTGAGGGGAAGACTCCAGGATGTATAAGAAAACAGTTATATGAATAGACTGTATCTTTAACTGGAGTACCCAAGGATTATAAAGCTATATTATTGTGACTAGACAGCCCCAGAGAGGGAGGCCCTTAAATTTAAAAAAAACAAAAAAAAAATATATATATATATATATATATATATATATATATATATATTTATAAAAAATTAAATAAAAATAAGCCAGAATTTCTGAGAAAGGATACATGGTGGCAGCCGCAGCAAAGAGAAGGGCTAAAGCACTGGCGAGAGCACTTGCCATTCAAGAAGCCGCGATGGCTGAGGCCACAAATGGGGGCCGACCAGAGGGAAATGGAGAAATTAGTATGGAAAGCCTGGACGGATCACTGATGTTAAAAAGGCAATATGGGGCAGCATTGTCTATGACTATAGAACCTGAGAATGGGGATGAGCGGAATTTGGTACAAAATACAGAGTCCCGCTCACCCATAAATACTTCCCCTCGGGGTACAGACACTCATGCCATAGTTTACGCTGAAACTGTCGATTTAAAGGAAGATACTCCATTAGGAGCAAATGCCTATACCTATGTTACCACGACAAAAATACAGAGAGACCCAGGGGATGGGAATAAACAGGATAATGAACCCACTTTAAGGGATATTTTTGCTGCAATAATGGGTTTATCCACCCAAGTGGGGCATATCCAGGAGGATATATCGCTTTTGCGCAATGATCTTCAGAAAATTACATATAGAGTGGTACAGGTAGAACAGAGCTTGGTGCAGATGGAGGACACATTGGCGGAGTGCAATAAACAGGTTCATAAAACTGCTAAGGAGGGATTAGCAACAGCTAGAAAAGTGGATGATATAGAAAACCGTTTAAGACGGAACAATATACGCTTCCTGGGTTTCCCTGAAAAATCAGAGGGCTCGAATACTATAGAGTTTATTGAGAAATGGATTATACTGAATATTGGGCAAGAGACATTGTCAAGTATTTTTGCCATTGAACGTGCTCATCGTGTCCCCTCTAAATCTCCACCACCTGGGCACCCCCCACGCCCAATAATTGCTAGAATTCTTCACTACTGGGACAAAGAGGCAATTCTTAGGAAAGCTCGGGATCATCAAGAATTGAAATTTAATGGGATCAGAATCTCCCTTTTCTCGGACTATTCCATGGAAGTTCAAAAATTGAGAGCGACTTTTAAAGATGTGAAAAAAAGATTAAGACAATCATCTATTGCATATTCCATGATGTACCCAGCTAGATTAAGAATAGTGCTACAAGACTCTACGTATTTTTTTGATAATGCAGAGGAAGCCAGCGAGTGGCTGGATAATAAGATCCCTTGCAACCCTTCCCCCCCCCCCCCCCCCCCCCCGTTAAATAGGAGGTGATATGTGTATGGGAACGGGAAGAACAAGGGTGGGAAAAAGGGTCGAAGAGCAGTAGAGAATGTTTTCCAATAAGTAGTGAGTCATAATAAGAAAAGTGATAGGCATAGGAATGGGGGAGAGAAAATAGCAACACGAATTAAAATAGCGTATATGGATATATAAACAAATAAAGAATAAAAGAAATAACATGACTAGTTGCAGGCGTAGAAATAAAAGAGGGGAAAGTATAATTTATTGGGTGGAAGGGGCGTATAGTTGTATAGTTATATATTTTTTCTGTTTGATTAGATGGGAGCAGGAGGGATGGGATCGGAAGTAACTTATCCAGGTACCTATATCATTTAAGTTGGAAGGGTCAGGTAGGAATATATGCCTCCCACTCTCTTGGGGAAGAGAGGTTATTGGTTGGGATAGGATGGGGGTTCTCATCAAAAGCATAATGGATAAATGGAATTTATATAAGGTGGGAGGATTGGGGGTGTTTTGTTTTTTTTTCTTTCTTTTTTTTTTTTCTTCCGTGTTTTTTTTTTTTTCTCTCTTCCTCTCTCTCTCTCTCTCTCTCTCTCTCTCTCTCTCTCTCTCTCTCGTTTTTCTCTTCTTTGTTATATCTAAATGGAGGCAGCAATATCAATAGTAAGCTGGAATATTAGAGGAATTCTGGATAATACAAAGCAAGATGCTGTTTTTCAATATTTCTCAAAATCACAAGCTTCTATACTTTCTCTACAGGAAACCCACCTTACCCCAGGTCATCTGCATACTATACGAATGCCTTCGATACAAGCAGCGTTCCATGCAACCTTTACTAACATGTCAAGGGGGGGTGAGCATAATGATACACCAGAGGGTATCTTTTTCGTTGATTAAGAAATATGCAGATGACCTGGGGAGATACGTGGGGATAGTATGTTGGATTGGGTCTATGAAATTATTTATAGTTAATGTTTACATTCCTCCCCCATATTCATCTGGCGTCTTGAAAAAAATTCTGGCTATAACTCTTCTGTATCCAGAGATTCCTCTAGTGCTGGTGGGAGATTTTAATAATGTAATAAATTTGTGTATTTATTAAAATACAGACTAAATGACAGACTAACCCCATTTGGAGTACTGATTGATGAAATAGGGTGGATAGATCTCTGGAGATATAGATACCCTGACCAAAGAAAATACTCATGTTGTTCCTCTACATATTCCTCATTGTCAAGGATAGATATGGCTCTAGGGAATGATTTATTTCTTCCTTACGTGGAGGAGATTTTCTATGATGTTAGAACGATTTCAGATCATTCACCATTACGTCTTAAATTAAAGGCACCGAGAAGAAGTGGAAGGGGAACATTCTGGAAATTAAATCCATTTTGGTTAACTAAAATAGAAAACACACAGGATATTAGAGGGATGCTAAAAGAATATTTTATATTAAATAATAATACAGCATCTATGCAGAATATCTGGGAGGCGGGGAAGGCATATATTAGAGGAATTTTTTTGAAGGCTATTGTTAGGGAAAAACGTAGAATGACGGAGCATAATGACGTATTACATGAGGCAGTTCGGCTGGCAGAAAATAGATTTATTGAGAATCCTTCACTTGGGTTACATCAGGGGTTGGTTAGAGTACAAGCAGAACTGAGACAACATTTATTGGAGGCAGCCAATAATAGGCATATGATGCAAAATCAAGTGTTATATGCAGAAGGAGAGGCGGCAGGATATATGTTAGCAAAAATTGTTAGAGCGCAAGAGCCACCGACTAATATAACATCTCTACTGGATGAAAACGGGAGGGAGGTTAATAATAATGACGGTATAGTAGAGGTTATGTTAAAATATTACTCAAAGTTATATATGTCTAAATCTCAGAGGGGATCTGAGTATATAAAGGCCTTTCTACAGGGTATAATTCTCCCTAAATTATCGGTAGAGGATAGGAACATGCTGGAAGCAGAACATACTCTAGAGGAACTTGAGGCAGTAGTAAAATTGACTCCTAATAACAAGTCCCCTGGAGAGGATGGAATTCCAATAGAGGTATACAAAAAATATCCGGACGTTGTACTACCCGAATTGTTAGACCTATTTAACCAAGCGTTGGCTGATCGATCTCTCCCCCTATCAATGCGACAGGCAATTATTGTGGTCGTATTGAAGAAGGGGAAAGATCCTCGATTACCTGCATCATATAGACCAATTTCATTGCTGTGCAATGATGTTAAATTACTAGCAAAAATCTTAACAACCCGTTTGAATAAAGTAATAACTACATTGATACATAAGGATCAAACAGGCTTTATCCCGGGAAGATCGGCGTCAGAAAATATTAGACGCCTTTTTCTCAGTATACAAATTCCTCCGGACTCTCCCAGAGATAGGGCCATATTTTCACTGGATGCAGAAAAAGCATTTGATTCAGTGGAATGGCCCTATCTCTGGGCGACTCTGGAGGAAATGGGCTTCGGCACTAAATTTATATCATGGATTCAACTTTTATATAGTAGCCCAATGGCATGTATTAGAGTAAATGGACAGGTGTCGGAAAATTTTCCTCTGTTTCGGGGAACGAGACAGGGATGCCCCCTATCTCCATTGCTGTTTGCTATTATAATGGAACCTCTGGCTGAATATATTCGTTCAGCTCCGATGATAGAGGGGTTTCAGTACGGGGACCATGAAAATAAGATAGCCCTTCATGCAGATGATGCGTTATTGTTTCTGAATGACAAGGGCCCCTCACTGAAAAATGCAATAGAGGGAATTTCTCGCTATGGTGAACTCTCGGGAATTGTAATAAATTGGGAAATATCGTTTCTAATGCCGTTAGATCGAGTAGTTACAAATATCCAAATAAATCAAAGTATAAATATTCTATGTGTAAAACAAATTAAGTATTTGGGTATAGAAATATCGCCAAACATCCAGGAGTATCAGAATAGAAATATATTACCTCTGTTAAGCCAGTTTAAACGTAAAAGTGCAGCATGGCGAAAATTGAAATGATCCCCTGTAGGGAGGATTAACCTCATTAAAATGATTTTAATGCCCCAATTACTATACTTGTTACATAATGCACCGGTTTGTTTACCATTTAGCCTTTTCCAGAGGATCAATACACAATTTAGGGAATTAATCTGGAACGCTCGCAAACCCAAGCTAAAGCTAGAGTACTTGCAGCGTCCTAAATTGGAGGGAGGGTTAGCTTTATCTAACCCCTGGTGGTATTTCTTGGCAGCTCAGGCCCAATATTTTAGAAACTGGTATAGAGGGGATGTCGGAAATATTGTGGATGGAATGATAAAGAGTATAGGGGGAGGAGAAAATAATTTATTATTCTCTTTAGAAAAAGGTGAATTTAGGAAAAGGAAAAATCAACAACTCCCTACGTTTGATCTAATGCATAGGGTATGGAATACCATAGAAAACATTAGAGGAGTTGATCAGGTTAATGAGTACACCCCATTATGGGGGAATGATACACTTAAGGAGCTAAGTAAATTGGAAGGTTTTGCAAAATGGGAGAAAGCGGGAGTCAGGATATTGGAAAACATATATAGAGGGGGAAATATACGCTCCTTTTTGGAGCTGCAGGAGGAATTCCATCTACCTCGGTATGCCTTCTTCCAATATTTACAGCTGAGGCATGCGTTTTCTGCCCAACAAAAATATACGGATATTAAGCTAAGCAAAGATATCGCATTAGAATTTATAATAAAGGACGACAGGAAGAAAGGATTTATTTCAAAACTATACCAACTTATAGCCATGAAGGTCTGGGAAAAGCAAAACATACCAGCTTTTTATAAATGAGAGAGAAGAGCAACAGTTGCCATTGGATCAATGGAATAATATCGTGAGTAGTATACCCAATCAGGCAATGGGCGAGGGCGCGAGACTATCCCAGCTGTACATATTATATCGGGTGTATCAGACTCCAGCATGCCTGACTAAAATAGGTTATCTACAAGTGGCAAAATGTGTATGCTCTAGTGCTGACTTACTCCATATGTTATGGGAATGCCCGGTTATTAAAAAATATTGGGGAGAAATTATAGAATATATCGAAGCAATATACGATGTTGATATTGATAGGAAAGTTAAGACATGTATACTGGGTTATGTGGAGGAATTACTGATAGAAGATAACATGAAGTTAGCGGTGGGCAGATTATTATATAATGCTCGTAAGTTGATAGCCCAGCGGTGGAAAAACCCAAACCCACCATCTAGATTGCACTTTCTCCAAAAGATGGAAAAAATAGTGGCTTGGGAGAAAGCCATTTATATTAAAAGAGGGAACGAAGATAAATTTTGGTTGATATGGCGGAGATGGATTGAGAGAGGTGGGATGGGGCGAGGAGGGGGAGAGAGAGAACTATAAGAGATACTTTTTTAAGGAGAGAGGAAAATAAAAAGTGAAAGGAAAAGAGAGAGGTAAAATTATATAATTCTTCCCCCCTTTTTTTTTTTTTTTAGGTGTTTTGGTCTGTTTAGGCTTATTTTGTTTTTGTTCCCCCTCACGGAACCCTTCTTCCTTTGGGAAATTAGAAAATTTGGGGAGAATATTGTTGTTTAAATCTTCAAGAAATGTAATATGCCTTTGTAGAATTAATGTATGAATGAAAAACTGAAATAAAAATGGAAGTATTAAAAAAAAAAAAGCATCCCAGAGTTATTAATGCATAAAGTGATAGAGGTCAGAATTGAAAAAAATGCTCCCGTCCTTAGGGTCATAATGGGCTCTGTCCCCAAGGGGTTAAAAGAACATTAAAAACATGGATTTCGTAACACGTATACATCATCAAAAAAGGCAAATGAAAAACATCCCATTTAAAGCGCAACTGTCATGAAATTTTGGTGCAATAACCTGCACACAGCCTTTTTACTGTGTGAAGGTGGTGGGTATAGCAATATTTTTACCTGAAATTTGAAAGCTTTCATGACTGTAAAAAAGGCTTTTATTCAAAGCCACTGACGGTCGGATAGGCGTGGCGCGAGGTACGTAATGCCCCGCCGCCGCAACGCCCACCCCCACGCCTACCCAGTATGTCATCGCTGGGACCTCTGTGTGATTGACGCACAGGTCCCAGCGCATGCACCCTTCAGCTAATCTAACCTGCGCGCCGCTATGTGTCATCCAGCAAGTGCTCGCTCCCGCCGTCGTCTTCCTCCTCAGTGTGCCTGCGCAGTGCTAGGTGCAGAGAGCGCGCTTCCTCTCTGCACCTAGTATCAAAAACTAACCTGATTGCACGCTGCTCTGCGCAGGCGCACTGAGGAGGAAGACGGCGGCGGGAGCGAGCGCTTGCTGGATGACACACAGCGGCGCACAGGTTAGATTAGCTGAAGGGCGCATGCACTGGGACCTGTGTGTCAATCACACAGAGGTTATAAGCGCAGACATACAGGGTAGGCGTGGGGGTGGACGTGGTGGCGGCGGGGAATCGCGTACCTCGCGCCATGCCTATCTGACCGTCAGTGGCTTTGAATAAAAGCCTTTTTTGCAGTCATGAAAGCCTGCAAATTTCAGGTAAAAATATTGCTATACCCACCACCTGCACACAGTACAAAGGCTGTGTGCAGGTTATTGCACCAAAATTTCATGACAGTTGCGCTTTAAGCTAATTTCCTCAGATTTCATAAACAGGACCCAACATAGTTGAAATTTTATGGAATTCAGGTTATCAGGAGAGATTGGAGAGGAGATTGGCGAGAGCCATATCACGCAAGCTATACGAATTTGAGAAAATAGAACCCAAGGGTCTTAATTCTGAATTAGAGATATTCGGGTTCCTGTAGTACTCCTGTTAAGCTCTGATCCGTTCCCCGTCCAATGCCAGGCTGTATACCCAGCTCTTGGACAGTTTCCGCACCCTAGTATACCTTGATTTTCCATCAAGCAAGTCAACTAACATTAGTTTAGATGCCCTCTTTTTTATGTATTTGTATAGTGGTTTCATCTCTACTTTTACATTTTATCCTTTATTTTAATTTCTACCTGCATTACTAATTCTATTATTCTTATTCTTATACTTAAAGAGTACCTATCACCATCTAAAGTTTCCCTAATCCCCCCTCCCCATCTGTCCCTGACTCTGACTAAGTCTATCCCTGCATTTATTTTGCTTTAAAAACCCCTAAAAATAAATGTTTCTATGCTCTTTGGTAGTGCAGTTGTAAGCACAGAGCAGGGGAGGTTGTCATGCAATGTTGCCTGGAGAGCAGTGCATATATAATTAGCCATGTGGAAAGTGGACAGAGGGGAGAGGAACATGAAAAAGAGAAGAGGGAATGTATCCTCTCTGTTCGCTCCCTGCTTGTGTACAGCTCAGTTCTCTCACCCTCCCTCCCTCCCTCCTGCCTGTCTGACAGGCTGGGAGCTGCACGGAGCTGATTTCAGACGCACTCGCCGAGTCCGAAATGTTTGCTGACAGGATTGTTAGGGAGACCCCTAGTGGAGAAGTTTTGTAAATAAAAAAAAACATGAAAAGGAGAAAAAAATTTTAATAAATGCAATTAAAAAGTTGTTCAGTAGGGCTTTTAAACCACTGATGGACCTCCCCAAAATGCATCTGGCATTATCCACCCTACTTCTTTGACCAGTATTGCTACCTTTCTGCATTTACCTACCTTTGAGTTCATTCCTCGCAAGCGCTGCAGTCTCCCCAAACCGGCACCACATCCGTGTGTGTTTGAGCTCCAAAAGCTCTAACTGCCGCAGGAGGATGCCTAAATCATCAGTGCCAGCACTATCTCAGCTGCCCCACTTCTGTCACCTCGAGCCGGATGCTGATCTATGCCAGCGAGCAGCAGAGAAAGCTGCACTTACAACCAGAGCAACCTAGCGATATCCATTGCTAGCAACGATCCCTAATATCACTGATTCTCACAAACAATCCCCGCTGACCTTCTGGAACCACAGGTATTACGTTCCCTAGCCCGGGAGCTACCCGTGCCAACCTGTGGGAACCCACAGCACAGACACCAGTTTTATATCTCAGCGGTATTTCTGTTACTAAGACTTATTCTTAGGATTTATACAATCCAAGACTGTTACTATTGAGATATTCATTATGCAACCTGATCAGTCACATTGCCTGCATTAATTCTTATGTAATTTTAATTGAGACTAACTGGCTCAAGTAAGGTGGCTTTTCAGACTGTTCAATTATTTCTATTACCTACATGTTGTGACCAAAGTATTTCTCATAGAAAAGGATTGCAGTAACACATGTTTTGCTATACACGTTTATTCCCTTTGTGTGTATTGTAACTAAACCTAAAAGGGAGGAAAAAAGCAAAATTGACATAATGTCACACCAAACTCCAAAATGGGCTGGACAAAATTATTGGCAACCTTTGGAAAAAATAACTGAAATCTGTCACTTCCTATAACCATCAATAAGCTTTTTACACCTCTCAGCCGGAATATTGGACCACTCTTCCTTTGCAAACTGCTCCAGATCTTTCTTATTGGAAGGGAGCCTTTTCCCAACAGCAATTTTAAGATCTCTCCACAGGTGTTCAATGGGATTTAAATCTGGACTCCTTGCTGGCCACTTGAGAACTCTCCAGCGCTTTGTTGCCATCCATTTCTGGGTGCTTTTTGATGTATGTTCGGGGTCATTGTTCTGCTGGAAGACCCAAGATCTCGGACTAAAACCCAGCTTTCTGATACTGGGCTGTACAATGCGACCCAGTATCTGTTGGTAATCCTCAGATTTCATGGTGCCTTGCACACACTCAAGGCACCCAGTGCCAGAGGCAGCAAAACAACCCCAAAACATAATTGAACCGCCACCATATTTCATTGTAGGTACTGTGTTCTTTTCTTTGTAGGTCTCATTTCATTTTCGGTAAACAGTAGAATGATGTGCTTACCAAAAAGCTCTATCTTGGTTTCATCTTTCCACAAGACGTTTTCCCAAAAGAATTTTGGTTTACTCAAGTTCATTTTGGCAAAATGTAGTCTTGCTTTATTATGTCTCTGTGTCAGCAGTGGGGTCCTCCTGGATCTCCTGCCATAGCGTATAATTTTATTGAAATGTCGACGGATAGTGCGTGCTGACACTGAAGCTCCCTGAGCCTGCAGGACAGTTTGAATATCTTTGGAACTTGTTTGGAGCTGCTTATCCACCATACGGACTATCCTGCATTGACACCTTTAATCAATTTTTCTCATCCGTCCATGCCCAGGGAGAGTAGCTACAGTGCCATGGGTTGCAAACTTCATGATAATGTTGCGCACTGTGGACAAAGGCAAATCTAGATCTCTGGAGATGGACTTGTAACCTTGAGATTGTTGATATTTTTTCACAATTTTGGTTCTCAAGTCCTCAGACAGTTCTCTTCTCCTTTTTCTGTTGTCCATGCTTAGTGTGGCACACACAGGCACACAATGCAAAGACTAAATTCACTTCTCTCCTTTTTATCTGCTTTCAGGTGTGATTTTTATATTGCCCACACCTGTTACTTGCCCCAGGTGAGTTTAAAGGAGCATCACATGCTTGAAATATCTTATTTTTCCACAGTTTTGAAAGGATCAGATTGCTTCTTTCATTTTTCACAGGCCTTCATAAAAATGAAAGAAGCAAGCTGATTGGTTGCTATGGGCAACTGGGCAAGTTTTCCTCTGCACAGGTTTTGATAAATTTCCCCCATTATGTCTAATTTGCTTCTTTTCCTCCCTTTTTTGGTTTAGTTCCAAAACACACAAAGGGAATAAACATGTGTATACCAAAACATGTGTTCTGCAATCCTTTTCTGTGAGAAATACTTAATTTCCTTGGAAAATTTCAGGGGTGCCAACATTTACGGCCGTGACTCTATACACACATATATATATATATATATATATATATATATATATATATATATATATATGTGTGTGTGTGTGTGTGTGTATATAATTTGAATCTGTAGCAAGGGCCCTGCTCGGATTCCAGCTTTTGATCATTAATAAAAAACATGTGATTATAGAGAAACCAGCTACATCCTATTCTGTTATAGATTTAATATCTTAATTTTGTCTGCACCTTGAGATATGAATTTCAGCTATTCTTTGATTAAATAGAAATACAAAAAAAATATATATATAAAATATAAAAGTAGTGAATAATAAAGATGAAAATAAAGAATATGACTGGCCAGATCAGTGATTCCCAACCATGGGTTCCATCAGGAACTGCCAAGGGTTCCGTGACGCTCCGGTGGAAAAGATGGTGGGCGCGGGCAATTTTCTTCTGCCATCACCCGCCCTGGCCTGCGTGCGCATTGCGTGTACGTGCACACTGCGCACACAGTGACCCCCTCTGTGGCACAGTGAGGGAGTCACAGGCGTGTAGGCCGGGAAGGGGATAAATGTTTATGGGGATGGTGCGCTGTCCCCCTGACCAGCTTAACGGCCCCCGCAGAAGGAAAAACAGCTCCGCTTAATTAAGGTACTGCACCCTCTGTCACCCCTGTCCACCCCCTTGTCACCCCCTTTCACCCTTGTCCACTTTCCTGTCATCCATGTCCACCTTGCCTGCCCCTGTCATCCATGTTTACCACCCCTCTGACCACCCCCAGTCTACCCCCCTATCACAATGTTCAACCCCTACTATTCACCCTTCTGTCTCTTTGTCACTCCTTTCCACTCCTCTGGTACCACCTTGTTACTCCTGTCCCCCTCTCTTTCACCCCGTTAACCATGTACACTCTTCTACAACCATCTGTCACCCATATACACTCCTGTCACACCGTAAACCACTCTGTCACCCCTTATGCCCCCCCTGTCACCCATCTACACCCCCCCCCCCCCAACACCCATTAACCATGTACACCCCTTGGTGAAAACGCGTGTTCGGGGTGTGAGGTGAGGTATCTCTCCACTAGGTGCACGGCTCATGTTGTATCTTCCTGTGTATTTCTTGCCATATGGACAGTATATTCCCCATAGCATATTGCTTGTACTTGTAATACTGCTGGACCATTTATTGTATATTTATCTGCATATGTGCCCCTTGTTTATTATGCTTAAGTACCCTTGAGAGATTACCCCTCCATTTTTTCTGTTTGTGTGTACACCTGTGCCCTCTATATGTTTTTTATAACATGTTCTATGTTCTTTTAACCAATAGTTATTGTTTACTTTTTGGATAATTGTACTGTGTGGCCTATTTATTTGGTGAGGTTGTGAAAGTGGCCATAGGTAATAGTCTATTAGCCTACTAACCTTGGTGTATAGGATACTTAATATGTAGACTGTACATTGTTTCCACCATAGTATTACTAAGTGGAACAATGCAGAGGAGCGTATAGCAACAGTGTCCATTGGTGGAAACAATGTATCTGTCAGGATCCGGACTGGTATGCAGCGAGGACACTGGAGGTGGATCCTCTGTGTCAGTGGGGTGATGGCGTGGGCCGTACCAGGGGAACGGAATCTAAGGGGTTTCTGGTTTTCACCAGAGCCCGCCACAAAGTGGGATGGACTTGCAACGGCAGGTAACCCCCAGGTCGTTCCACCCGATAGCGACTCAACCTCAACTGACAGCTGAGATAGGAGCGGTACACAGGGACAAGGCAAGAGCAAGGTCGGACGTAGCAGAAGGTCAGGGCAGGCAGCAAGAGTCGTAGTCAGGGGCAACAGCAGAAGGTCTGGGTACACAGGCTTGGGAACACACTAAACGCTTTCTCAGGGCACTAAGGCAACAAGATCCGGCAAGGACAGGAAGGGGAAGTGGGTCTTTATTCACATGGAGCAGGTGGGAGCTAATTAGGGTGATTGGGCCAGGCACCAATTAGCGGTGCGCAGGTCCTTTAAATCTGAGAGCCCCGGCACACGCGCGCCCTAGAGAGCGGTACCGCGCGCACCGGGACCCAGCAGGAGATCGGGACAGGTGAGTGGGACGGGTGCGATCCACAGGCGGGCACATCACGCTAGGCAGATCGCATCCCCGCCGGGCACAACAGAGCAGCGTCTCCGGTCAGCGCTGCCGACCGGAGCGCTGCAGGGCAGGAGACACCGCGAGCGCTCCGGAGGAGGAGGAGCCGTAGCGCTCGGCGTAACAGTATCAAGTGAAACGATACAGAGCAGCATACAGCAGCAGTGTCCACTTTCAAGGAAGTTATAGGTGAATGGTAAATGGAAAAAAAACACATTGGGCCTTATTTATCAAATTGTGTGAGAGAAAAACTCAATCACAGCTCAGCTTTCACTTTACCACAGCTCATTAGGATAGGAAAGCTGAGCTGTGATTGGCTGTGTTCTCTAACACATTTCAAAAACAGGGAGAGCTATAATTTTCTTGACACTAAGTGTGTTACACAGATTGCACACTATGGGGGAGATTTATCGAAACCTGTGCAAAGGAAAGTTGCCCATAGCAACCAATCACATTGTTTCTTTCATTTTAAGAGGCCTTGTTAACAATTAATATGTAATAAAAAAAAAAAAAAAGGGAAGAAAAGAGTGGTACGCGCCACTGGTGAAGTACGTCAAAGCAGTTGGCAATAGGTAGGTGAAAAGCCACTTACCAAATGGTGTTGCGCTCAGAGCACAACACCTAAGGAGACATCTAGATAACAATTTGGAGGCTGCAGCCTCAGCTCGTCCGGGTTTAGCTTCGCTAGTTTGGTGGAAGGACAATTGGGCGCTGGTTCTCCAATATAAGCGGTAGGACATTTCCATGTCCGAAAGATATTTTATTGCACTAAAAACATGTCTGGTCCAGAAAGGACCCTTCCTCAGGTAAGGTGCTTACAGGTAAAAGGCAGGTGAGACACTGAAATACCCCTCCAGTGGTCTGGTAAAGGTAATATAAATTTTGGTATTCACAAACATTTCTTAAATACATAAAACCTTTAAAATGTGTAGTTTTATATTAAAACCAAGAAAAGAGATAAGAACAAATGTTAAATGTTAATATAAAACTACATATTTTAAAGGTTTTATGTATTTAAGAAATCTTTGCGAATACCAAAATTGATATGACCTTTACCAGACCACTAGAAGGGTATTTCATTGTCTCACCTGCATTTTACCTGTAAGCACCCTACCTGAGGAAGGGTCCTTTCCGGACCAGAAACATGTTTTTAGTGCAATAAAATATATTTCAGACTTGGTAACGTGTCCTACTGCTTATATCAGAGAACCAGCGCCCAGAGGAGTTCATATTTTTCCATATCAATTGTTAAAAATTAAAGAGGCTAACTGATTGGTTGCTATGGGCAACTTTTCCTCTGGACAGGTTTTGATAAATCTTCCCCTTTGTGTGCTCCGTTGTGAGTACCTTTCTGATGCAAGATGCTCTTACGGCTGCAGATGATGATAAGATTTTGCACACTATGGGGGAGATTTATCAATACTTGTCCAGAGGAAAAGTTGCCCAATTGCCCATAGAAACCTATCAGATTGTTTCTTACATTTTTCAGAGGCCTTTTTAAAAATGAAAGAAGCGCTCTGATTGGTTGCTATGAGCAACTGATCAACTTTTGCTCTAGACAGTTTTTGATAAATTTCCCCCTATGTGTGCTAGCACACCGGTATCAGCTGTTGATAACTACACGTACAGATATCAGTCAAAAGTTCCGTCCCAAAAAATGGATTCTGTGCATCAATTTAAGTTGTTTCTCTGGTTGGGGTCACATACAGAGGGGAAACCAGACACTTTTCGGGGCGGGGAAGGGGTCTACCTCCTTCTTCAGTGGTTAAAGGACAAATCTCACATTTAAAAACATATCCCCTATCTGAAGGATAGGGGATAAGTTTTAGATTGTGGGGGGTCTGAGCGCTGGGGCGCCCCGCGATCTCCTGTATGGAGCCCCTGTGCTGTGGCACAGGAGCTTGTCACGACCCCTGCCTGAAGCAGAGGCAGCCACCCCCCCCCCCTCCATAAAGCTCTATGGGAGAGCCAAAGATTGCCGAACGGCTCTCCCATAGAACTATATGGAGGGGGTGTGTCGGCCTCCGCTTCGGTCGGGGGTCGTAACGCGCTCCTGGGCTACAGGACTGGGTCTCCATACAGGAGATCGCGGGGGGACCTAGCGCTCGGACCCTCCGCAATCTAAAACTTATCCCCTATCCATCAGATAGGGGATACGTTTTAAAACGTGAGATTTGTCCTTTAACCACTTAAGGACCTAGGGCGTATGGATACGCCTTGACGTCCTGGTACTTAAGGACCCAGGGCGTATCCATACGCCCGTGGGAATTTCGGTCCCCGCCGTGCGCCGGGGGCGGGAGCCGAGCCGGAGTGACTGCTGATATCAATCAGCAGGCACCCCGTGCAAATGCCCAGGGCAGACAACCCCCCCCCCCCCCGTCGGCGATCGGCGCAAATCGCAAGTGAATTCACACTTGCGATTTGCGCCGATTTCGGGTCATACGGGTCTATTGTGACCCGGAATAGAAGGGGGATCGCGGTTGTCTAAGACACCCACGATCCCCCTGTAGGCATAGGAGTGAGGTGGCAGGGTTGCCACCCCTCCTATCCCTGCTATTGGTCTGCTATTGATCGTCAGAGGCGACGACCAATAGCAGACCAGGGGCGGGGGGGGTTAACTTTCGTTTTCCCCGTCCTGCCCACCCACAATAGGCGGGGCAGAACGGGGAACCAAAGGGGACCGGGCGCCGACGTCCACTTACCCGTCCGGAGGCTGCGGCGACGTTGATCGGCGGGCGGCGTTACGTGCGTCTGAAGAGGACGGCTGCCGGGATCCTACGGAAGCCGGTAAGTAGACCTGGAGGGCTACAGTCTGAGACCGTGGTCTCTAACTATATCCCTCCAGATGTTGCAAAACTACAACTCCTAGCATGCCCACATAGCTGTTTGTTGTCTGGACATGCTGGGAGTTGTAGTTTTGCAACATCTGGAGGTCCACAGTTTGGAGATCACTGTGCAGTGGTCTAAAAACTGTAGCTCTCCAGATGTTGCAAAACTGCAATTCCCAGCATGCCCAGAAAGCAAACAGCTGTCTCGGCATGCTGGGAGTTGTAGTTGGGTACCTCCAGCTATTGCATAACTACATCTCCCAGCATGCCCTTCGGTGATTAGTACATGCTGGGAGTTGTAGTTTTGCAACAGCTGGAGGCACACTGGTTGGAAAATATTGAGTTAGGTAACAGAACCTAACTGAAGGTTTTCCAACCAGTGTGCCTCCAGCTGTTTCAAAACTACAACTCCCAGCATGCACGGTCTGTCAGTACATGCTGGGAGTTGTAGTTTTGAAACAGCTGGAGGTTTGCCCCCCCATGTGAACGTACAGGGTACATTCACATAGGCGGGTTTACAGTAAATTTCCTGCTTCAAGTTTGGGCTGCGGCAAATTTTTTGCCGCAGTGCAAACTCCTAGCGGGAAATTCACCGTAACCCGCCAGTGTGAATGTACCCTAAAAACACTACATTACACTAACACCTAATAAAGGGTAAAACACTACATATACACCCCCTTACACTGTCCCCCTCAATAAACAATTTAAAACGTCTTGTACGGCAGGGTTTCCAAAACGGAGCCTCCAGCTGTTACAAAACAACAACTCCCAGCATTTCTGGACAGCCACTGACTGTCCAGGCATGCTGGGAGTTTAGCAACAGCTTGAGGCACCCTGTTTGGGAATCACTGGCGTAGAATACCCCTATGTCCACCCCTATGCAATCCCTAATTTAGTCCTCAAATGCGCATGGTGCTCTCTTACTTCGGAGCTGTTACGCCGAGCGCTCCGGGTCCCCGTTCCTCCCCGGAGCGCTCGCCTCATCCTCGTTGCTGCAGCGCCCCGGTCAGATCCACTGACCGGGTGCGCTGCGGTACCGCCTCCAGCCGGGATGCGATTCGCGATGCGGGTGGCGCCCGCTCGCGATGCGCACCCCGGTCCCCGTACCTGACTCGCTCTCCGTCGGTCCTGTCCCGGCGCGCGCGGCCCCGCTCCCTAGGGCGCGCGCGCGCCGGGTCTCTGCAATTTAAAGGGCCAGTGCACCAATGTTGGTGCCTGGCCCAATCTTCCCAATTACCAATTAGTGTGATCACCTGTGTACTTCCCTATATTACCTCACTTCCCCTGCACTCCCGTGCCGGATCTTGTTGCCTTAGTGCCTAGTGAAAGCGTTCCCTTGTCTGTTCCTAGCCCGTGTTCCTGACCTCCTGCCGTTGCCCCTGACTACGATCCTTGCTGCCTGCCTCGACCTTCTGCTACGTCCGACCTTGCTTCTGCCTACTCCCTTGTACCTCGCCTATCTTCAGTATCTTCAGCAGTCAGAGAGGTGAGCCGTTGCTAGTGGATACGACCTGGTCACTACCGCCGCAGCAAGACCATCCCGCTTTGCGGCGGGCTCTGGTGAAAACCTGTAGTGGCTTAGAACCGGTCCACTAGCGCGGTCCTCGCCAATCCCTCTCTGGCACAGAGGATCCACCTCCTGCCAGCCGGCATCGTGACAGTAGATCCGGCCATGGATCCCGCTGAAGATCCTACACTGGTCGCCCAGCTAGCCCTAAAGATCGCCCAACGAGATCAACAGCTGGCATACTTGACCTCCGAGGCACTGCGTATTCAGTCACAGATACAGCAGCTGCAGATACAGCAACAGCTACAGCTGCAACTACCATCTCCTCCGCCGGCTCCTGCAACTCCTCCGCAGCAACCGGCCGTTCCTAACCCCTGCTTGTCCCTGCCGGACAAATTTGGCGTAAAGATCGCCCAACGAGATCAACAGCTGGCATACTTGATCTCCGAGACACAGCGTCTTCAGTCACAGTTACAGCAGCTGCTGCCGCAGATACAGCAACTTCAGTCACAGCAGCTGCTGCCGCAGATACAGCAACTTCAGTCACAGCTACAGCTGCAACAACCATCTCCTCCGCCGGCTCCTGCAACTCCTCCGCAGCAACCGGCCGTTCTTAACCCCTGCTTGTCCCTGCCGGACAAGTTTGATGGGGACCGCAATGATTCTGCCACAGCCACAGTCCAGTCCTTCTTCGCTGAGGTCCGTGGTGTCTTCGAGGAGCCTGCCCGAGCTTCTTCTGCCGAGATTGCCCTGCTGAACCTGGAACAGGGTGTTTCTTCCATTGGCGAGTACGCCATTCAGTTCCGTGCTCTTGCTTACGAGTTGTCCTGGAATAGTGAGGTTCTCTGCGCGACCTTTAAAAAAGGCCTATCCAGCAACATTAAAGATGTTCTGGCCGCACGAGAGACTCCTGCTGACCTACATGAACTCATTCATCTTGCCACTCGCGTTGACATGCGTTCTTCCGGATGGCGTCTGGAGCTCCGCCTGGATATGGACTTTGTTCGCACGAAGCGTTTTTTCTCCCCGGCTCCTCTCTCCTCTGGTCCTCTGCAATCCGTTCCTGTGCTTCCCGCCGCGGAGGCTATGCAAGTTGACCGGTCTCGCTTGACACCTCAAGAGAGGACACGACGCCGGATGGAGAATCTTTGCCTGTACTATGCCGGTACCGAACACTTCCTGAAGGATTGTCCTATCCGTCCTCCCCGCCTGGAAAGACGTACGCTGACTCTGCACAAAGGTGACACAGTTCTTGATGTCAACTCTGCTTCTCCACGCCTTACTGTGCCTGTGCGGATATCTGCCTCTACCTTCTCCTTCTCTACTATGGTCTCCTTGGATTCCGGATCTGCAGGAAAATTTTTTTTGGCCTCTCTTATCAACAGGTTCTACGTCCCTGTGACCAGTCTCGCCAGACCCCTCTACATCTATTGTATTAACAATAAAAGATTGGACTGTCTCATGCGTTTCCGCACAGAACCCCTCCTAATGTGCATCGGACCTCATCACGGAAAAATTGACTTTTTTTTTCCTCAGGTTCTTTGGCCCCAAGAAGAGGGGGAGACCCAAGGGGGGGGGGTACTGTTACGCCGAGCGCTCCGGGTCCCCGTTCCTCCCCGGAGCGCTCGCCTCATCCTCGTTGCTGCAGCGCCCCGGTCAGATCCACTGACCGGGTGCGCTGCGGTACCGCCTCCAGCCGGGATGCGATTCGCGATGCGGGTGGCGCCCGCTCGCGATGCGCACCCCGGTCCCCGTACCTGACTCGCTCTCCGTCGGTCCTGTCCCGGCGCGCGCGGCCCCGCTCCCTAGGGCGCGCGCGCGCCGGGTCTCTGCAATTTAAAGGGCCAGTGCACCAATGTTGGTGCCTGGCCCAATCTTCCCAATTACCAATTAGTGTGATCACCTGTGTACTTCCCTATATTACCTCACTTCCCCTGCACTCCCGTGCCGGATCTTGTTGCCTTAGTGCCTAGTGAAAGCGTTCCCTTGTCTGTTCCTAGCCCGTGTTCCTGACCTCCTGCCGTTGCCCCTGACTACGATCCTTGCTGCCTGCCTCGACCTTCTGCTACGTCCGACCTTGCTTCTGCCTACTCCCTTGTACCTCGCCTATCTTCAGTATCTTCAGCAGTCAGAGAGGTGAGCCGTTGCTAGTGGATACGACCTGGTCACTACCGCCGCAGCAAGACCATCCCGCTTTGCGGCGGGCTCTGGTGAAAACCTGTAGTGGCTTAGAACCGGTCCACTAGCGCGGTCCTCGCCAATCCCTCTCTGGCACAGAGGATCCACCTCCTGCCAGCCGGCATCGTGACAGGAGCCCTGTCGTATTTCAAGGAAACAGTTTAGGGCCACATATGGGGTATCTCCGTACTCGGGAGAAATTACACTACAAATTTTGGGGGGCTTTTTTTCCTTTTACCGCTTGTGAAAAGGAAAAGTTGGGGGCTACACCAGCCTGTTAGTGTAAAATTTTTTATTTTTTTACACTAACATGCTGGTGTTGCCCCATACTTTTTATTTCCACAAGCGGTAAAAGGAAAAAAAGACCCCCAAAATTTGTAACGCAATTTCTTCTGAGTACAGAAATACACCAGATGTGGGCGTAAAATGCTCTGCGGGCACACAACAAGGCTCAGGAGTGAGAGCGCACCATGTACATTTGAGGCCTACATTGGTGATTTGGGGGTGGCTGATTTTACAGCGGTTCTGACAAACGCAAAAAAAAAAAAATGCCCACATGTGACCCCATTTTGGAAACTACACCCCTCACCGAACGTGACAAGGGGTATAGTGAGCCTGAACACCCCACAGGTGTTTGACGAATTTTCATTAAAGTTGGATGGGAAAATGAAAAAAATTATATTTTTTCACTAAAATGCTGGTGTTACCCTAAATTTTCCATTTTCACATCGGGAAATAGGAAAAAAGCCCCCCCAAATTTGTAAACCCATCTCTTCTGAGTAAGAACATACCCCATATGTGATTGTTACGCCTAGCGCTCCGGGCCCCCGCTCCTCCCCGGAGCGCTCACGGCGTCTTTCTCCCTGCAGCTCCCCGGTCAGTCCCGCTGACCGGGAGCGCTGCTCTGTCATGGCCGTTGGGGATGCGATTCGCACAGCGGGACGCGCCCGCTCGCGAATCGCATCCCAGGTCACTTACCCGTTCCAGTCCCCTGCTGTCATGTGCTGGCGCGCGCGGCTCCGCTCTCTAGGGCGCGCGCGCGCCAGCTCCCTGAGACTTAAAGGGCCAGTGCACCAATGATTGGTGCCTGGCCCAATTAGCTTAATTGGCTCCCACCTGCTCCCTGGCTATATCTGGTCTCCTCCCATGCACTCCCTTGCCGGATCTTGTTGCCCTTGTGCCTAGTGAAAGCGTTTTGTGTGTTTAAAGCCTGTGTACCAGAACTTCTGCTATCTCCCCTGACTACGAACCTTGCCGCCTGCCCCCGACCTTCTGCTACGTCCGACTTTGCTTCTGCCTACTCCCTTGTACCTCGCCTATCTTCAGCAGTCAGAGAGGTGAGCCGTTGCTAGTGGATACGACCTGGTCACTACCGCCGCAGCAAGACCATCCCGCTTTGCGGCGGGCTCTGGTGAAAACCTGTAGTGGCTTAGAACCGGTCCACTAGCGCGGTCCTCGCCATCCCTCTCTGGCACAGAGGATCCACTACCTGCCAGCCGGCATCGTGACAGTAGATCCGGCCATGGATCCCGCTGAAGTTCCTCTGCCAGTTGTCGCTGACCTCCCTACGCTGGTCGCCCAGCAAGCTCGTCAGATCGCCCAACAAGATCACCAGCTGTCGTACTTGACCACCATGACACAGCAACTCCAGTCACAACTACAGCAAGTACAGTCACAGCTACAGCAGCAACAACCATCTCCTCCGCCAGCTCCTGCACCCCTTCCGCAGCGAGTGGCCACTCCTAGCCTCCGCCTGTCCTTGCCGGACAAATTTAATGGGGACTCTAAGTTTTGCCGTGGCTTTCTTTCGCAATGTTCCCTGCACTTGGAGATGATGTCGGACCAGTTTCCTACTGAAAGGTCTAAGGTGGCTTTCGTAGTCAGCCTTCTGTCTGGAAAAGCCCTGTCATGGGCCACACCGCTCTGGGACCGCAATGACCCCGTCACTGCCTCTGTACACTCCTTCTTCTCGGAAATTCGAAGTGTCTTTGAGGAACCTGCCCGAGCCTCTTCTGCTGAGACTGCCCTGCTGAACCTGGTCCAGGGTAATTCCTCCGTTGGCGAGTACGCCATACAATTCCGTACTCTTGCTTCTGAACTATCCTGGAATAATGAGGCTCTCTGCGCGACCTTTAAAAAAGGCCTATCCAGCAACATTAAAGATGTTCTGGCCGCACGAGAGACTCCTGCTAACCTGCATGAACTCATTCATCTAGCCACTCGCATTGACATGCGTTTTTCTGAGAGGCATCAAGAGCTCCGCCAGGAAAAAGACTTAGATCTCTGGACACCTCTCCCACAGTCTCCACTGCAATCTGCGCCTAGGCCTCCCGCCGAGGAGGCCATGCAAGTGGATCGGTCTCGCCTGACCCTGGAAGAGAGGAATCGCCGTAAGGAAGAGAATCTTTGTCTGTACTGTGCCAGTACTGAACATTTTTTGGTGGATTGCCCAATCCGTCCTCCACGTCTGGGAAACGCACGCTCGCACCCAGCTCTCGTGGGTGTGGCGTCTCTTGATGCTAAGTCGGCTTCTCCACGTCTCACGGTGCCTGTTCGGATTTCTACTTCAGCCAGCTCTCCCCTCTCAGCCGTGGCCTGCCTGGACTCTGGAGCTTCTGGGAATTTTATTCGGGAGTCCTTAGTGAATAAATTCCGCATTCCGGTGACCCGTCTTGTCAAGCCACTCCACATTTCCGCGGTCAACGGAGCCAGGTTGGATTGCACCGTGCGTTACCGCACGGAGCCCCTCCTAATGTGCATCGGACCTCATCACGAGGAAATTGTATTTTTTGTCCTTCCTAATTGCACTTCTGAAGTTCTCCTTGGACTACCCTGGCTTCAACACCATTCCCCAACCCTGGATTGGTCCACTGGGGAGATCAAGAGTTGGGGTCCCTCTTGTTCCAAGGACTGCCTTCAACCGGTTCCCAGTACTCCCTGCCGTGACCCTGTGGTTCCTCCTGTATCCGGTCCCCCTAAGGTCATTAAGGACTCTGCCTGCCACAGGAAATGCCTCTCCCCCCCTCCCAGTCCCATCAGGCAAGCCTCTGTGTCCCCTCATGGCCCTCGTCCTGGTGTCACACTGCCCCGTGCCAGGTCTCGCCCTCTGCCTACTCCTGCTGTTCTGCCTGCCGTTCTTTCCCGGTATCCTCATCCCAGGGGAGGCAGTTACCGGACAAAGAGAAGGGGAGACCTAAGGGGGGGGGTACTGTTACGCCTAGCGCTCCGGGCCCCCGCTCCTCCCCGGAGCGCTCACGGCGTCTTTCTCCCTGCAGCTCCCCGGTCAGTCCCGCTGACCGGGAGCGCTGCTCTGTCATGGCCGTTGGGGATGCGATTCGCACAGCGGGACGCGCCCGCTCGCGAATCGCATCCCAGGTCACTTACCCGTTCCCGTCCCCTGCTGTCATGTGCTGGCGCGCGCGGCTCCGCTCTCTAGGGCGCGCGCGCGCCAGCTCCCTGAGACTTAAAGGGCCAGTGCACCAATGATTGGTGCCTGGCCCAATTAGCTTAATTGGCTCCCACCTGCTCCCTGGCTATATCTGGTCTCCTCCCATGCACTCCCTTGCCGGATCTTGTTGCCCTTGTGCCTAGTGAAAGCGTTTTGTGTGTTTAAAGCCTGTGTACCAGAACTTCTGCTATCTCCCCTGACTACGAACCTTGCCGCCTGCCCCCGACCTTCTGCTACGTCCGACTTTGCTTCTGCCTACTCCCTTGTACCTCGCCTATCTTCAGCAGTCAGAGAGGTGAGCCGTTGCTAGTGGATACGACCTGGTCACTACCGCCGCAGCAAGACCATCCCGCTTTGCGGCGGGCTCTGGTGAAAACCTGTAGTGGCTTAGAACCGGTCCACTAGCGCGGTCCTCGCCATCCCTCTCTGGCACAGAGGATCCACTACCTGCCAGCCGGCATCGTGACAGTGATATTAAAGTGCTCTGCGGGCGAACTACAATGCTCAGAAGAGAAGGAGCGCCATTGGGATTTTGTAGAGAAAATTTGTCCGGAATTGAAGGCCACATGTGTTTACAAAGCCCCCATAGTGCCAGAACAATGGACCCCCGACACATGTGACCCCATTTTGGAAACTACACCCCTCACGTAATGTAATAAGGGGTACATTGAGAATTTACGCCCCACAGGTGTCTGACAGATTTTTGGAACAGTGGTCCGTAAAAATGAAAAATACAATTTTTCATTTGCACAGCCCACTGTTCCAAAGATCTGTGGGGTGTAAATACTCACTGCACCCCTTATTAAATTCTGTGAGGGGTGTAGTTTCCAAAATGGGGTCACATGTGGGGGGTTCCACTGTTCTGGCACCACGGGGGGCTTTGTAAACGCACATGGCCCCTGACTACCATTCCAAACTAATTCTCTTTCCAAAAGCTCAATGGCGCTCCTCCTCTTCTGAGCATTGTAGTTCGCCAGCAGAGCATTTTATGTCCTAACATGGGGTATTTCCATACTCAGAAGAAATGGGGTTACACATTTTGGGGGTCATTTTCTCCTATTACCCCTTGTAAAAATGTAAAATTTAGGGGAAAAACTGCATTTTAGTAAAAAAAAATTTTTTTTCATTTACACATCCAACTTTAACGAAAAGTCGTCAAACACCTGTGGGGTGTTAAGGCTCAGCGGACCCCTTTTTACGTTCCTTGAGGGGTGTAGTTTCCAAAATAGTATGCCATGTGGGTATTTTTTGCTGTTCTGGCACCACAGGGGCTTCCTAAATGCGACATGCCCCAAAAAAACATTTCAGCAAAAGTTGCTTTCAAAAAGCCAAATGTGACTCCTTCTCTTCTGAGCATTGTAGTTTGCCCGCAAAGCATTTTACGTCCTAACATGGGGTATTTCCATACTCAGAAGAGATGGGGTTACAAATTTGGGGGGGCATTTTCTCCCATTACCCTTTGTAAAAATGGTAAATTTGGGGGAAAAACTGCACTTTAGTGAAAAAAATATTTTTTTTTCATTTACACATCCGACTTTAACGAAAAGTCGTCAAACACCTGTGGGGTGTTAAGGCTCACTGGACCCCTTGTTACGTGCCTTGAGGGGTCTAGTTTCCAAAATGGTATGCCATGTTGGGGTTTTCTGCTGTTCTGGCACCATAGGGGCTTTCTAAATGTGACATTCCCCCCAAAAACCATTTCAGCAAAATTCCCTCTCCAAAATCCTATTGTCGCTCCTTCCCTTCTGAGCCCTCTAGTGCACCCGCCGAACACTTGACATACACATATGAGGTATTTCCTTACTCGAGAGAAATACTAAATTTTACAAATTTGGGGGGGATTTTTCATCTATTACCCCTTGTAAAAATTCAAAAACTGGGTCTACAAGAACATGCAAGTGTAAAAAATGAAGATTTTGAATTTTCTCCTTCACTTTGCTGCTATTCCTGTGAAACACCTAAAGGGTTAACACACTTACTGAATGTCATTTTGAATACTTTGAGGGGTGCAGTTTTTATAATGGGGTCATTTGTGGGGTATTTCTAATATGAAGGCCCTTCAAATCCACTTCAAAACTGAACTGGAACTCCCTGAAAAATTCTGATTTAGAAAATTTTGTGAAAAATTGGAAAATTGCTGCTGAACTTTGAAGCCCTCTGATGTCTTCCAAAAGTTAAACATCTCAACTTTATGATGCAAACATAAAGTAGACATATTGTATATGTGAATCAATGTATAATTTATTTGGAATATCCATTTTCCTTACAAGCAGTGAGCTTCAAAGTTAAAAAAATGCAAAATTTTCAATTTTTTCATCAAATTTTGGAATTTTTCACCAAGAAATGATGCAAGTATCGACAAAATTTTACCACTAACATAAAGTAGAATATGTCACGAAAAAACAATCTCGGAATTAGAATGAAAGGTAAAAGCATCCCAGAGTTATTAATGCTTGAAGTGACAGTGGTCAGATGTTCAAAAAATGGCCGGGTCCTTAAGGTATATTTGGGCTGGGTCCTTAAGGGGTTAAAGAACAGCTAACCACTGAAGGAGTGGTGTGTGTTTATTTTCTCTGCAGAACTAGCCATACATTTTACCTCTCTATCCTTACTCTCACAATCTGGTGATTCACTATATTCTTTATTTTCATCTTTATTCTTCACTATTTTTTTATATTTAATATTTTTTTTCTTTTTAGTATTTTATTATTTTTACAATAAATTTAGCATCTTGTTGATTTTGCATCTCTTTACCTTACCCACTGAATGCATAGCGAGTTTTTATATTATCTAATTATTTACTTTTTCACACATTTCTTTTACACTCTGTTCCAAATTATTATGCAAATTTTATTTTTCTCATTTATGTAAATAACAGCATAATTATCATGTTAACTATTAAGAGTACAATTCAAATCTTATTGAACACACCTCCTAATGATAACAGTATTTTTTTTTTAAACAAACTTACAATGCACTGTTAGTTTCAAAACGCTTTATAGGTTGTAAAGTACTGAAAATTGGCATTTGTTGTGTTTGAAGCATATTTACTGAAATCAAAAGCTATGTCAATCAAACTTAACAACATTTTAACAGGTTACGTTACATTTTAACATAGGACCCTTTATTTGATAGCAGCTTCACAAGTCTTGCATCCATTGAACTTGTGAGTTTTTGGACAGTTTCTACTTGAATTTATTTGCAAGATGTCAGAATAGCCTCCCAGAGCTGCTGTTTCGATGTGAACTGCCTCCCCCCCCTCATAAATCATTTGCTTGAGGATGCTCCAACGGTTCTTAATAGGATTGAGGTCAGGTGTGGATGGAGGCCACACCATGACTTTCTCTCCTTTTATCCCCATAGCAGCCATTGATGCAGAGGTATTCTTTGCAGCATGAGATGGTGCATTGTCATGCATGAAGATGATTTTATTACGGAAAGCATAGTTCTTCCTTCTGTACCAGGGAAAAAAGTGATCAGTCAGAAACTCCACATACTTTGCAGAGGCCATCTTTACACATTGGGGGACTCTAAAAGGGGCGGGCAGCTCTCTTCGCATGATTCCAACCCAAACCATGACTCCACCGCTGCCTTGCTGACGTCGCAACCTTGTTGGAACAGGGTGGCCGTCCACCAACCATCCACTACTCCATCCAGCTGGACCATCCAGGTTAGCACGGCACTAATCAGTGAAGAGGACTGTTTGAAAATTAGTCTTCATGTATTTTTCTGCCCAATACAGCAGTTTCTGCTTGTGGGCATTGATTAGAGGCTGAATAGAAGGTTTATGCACAGTTGCAAGACTCTGGAGGACTCTACACCTTGATGTCTGTGGGACTCCAGAGGCACCAGCAGCTTGAAATATCTGTTTTGCTGCTATGTAATGGTATTTTAGCAGCTGCTCTCTTGATCCTATGCATGGATCTGGCAGAAATCTTCCTTAATGTGCCTTTATCTGCACAAACCCATCTGTGTTCTGAATCAGACACAAATTTCTTAATAGTGCGATGACCACGCTTACTTTTTTGTAAAATATCTTATGTTTTCATACCTCGTCCAAGGCATTGAACTAATTCACTCTTTTCAGCAGCAGAGAGATCCTTTTTCTTCCCCATATTGCTTGAAAATGGTGCTCTGCTTAATAATGTGGAACACCCACCTTTAGTAGTTTTTCCTTAAATTGGGCTCACCTGGCAATCCAATTATCACAGGTGCTGAGATTGTTTTCACTGATCAAAAGAGCCCTTAGACACAATGCCATCCATGAGTTTAACCGAGAAACAAAATATTTAATCTTTGTGACACAAATTGAATTTGCATAATAATTTGGAACAGGGTGTATTATTACAAATAATGTCTTCTTTTTACCTACATATCTAATACCACAAAGTAATATGTACAATTATATTTATATCTAAATACCACTTATCTCCCCCCCCCCCCTTAAGTTATGGCTTTTTATTTACATGCGTGGTTCCCAACCAGGGTGCTGTGAGAACCAACCAGGTGTCTGTTTGAGTTTATTGCTACTTGTATACCTATTTGCAAATTTTATATGTGTGTGCATTTTGTTACATTGCATCTGTCCTGAAACAGCTGTTGTACTCATTACAGACAGGGGATTTATGGATGGGGCTCCTTTCCCATCATGCCTCGAGAAAGCGTCATTTGACGTGAAACTTGCACTTGTCGGCTGTCTGACCTCACACCTCTGTTATCTGCTATGCAGCAATAAAAAATTTTTTTTATTGCATCATATACACGGTGCCGCGGAGTCGCTCTTCTTGTGGATTTTCATGCTGCTGCTGTTTTCGCTGAGCACAGGATTGCTGGACTCTGTTTCTTACTATATCCAGTACATAGGAGTAACGTGAGTTAGTGCGGGAGCAAGCTCTTTCTACTAGTGATTACTTGACTGTCTCCCCTGGTTCCCAGCACACCCACGCTATGGATGGAACTGCAGACATGGAAAGTGTGTCTGTCCCAGAGACTGATCCATTGGGGATTGCGGCTATCAATGCAGGACATGAGGATGTGAATTTGTACTTCTCTCAGTGTAATACTGAGAACGAATGTAAAGTTTTGAGCACACCCACCCTGGAATACAAAATATTTACACTCTCTGAAAAAGAGGTCAAGCTTTTTTGGACAATTAACACTTTAAAGTCCTACATGGAAGCAAATAGATCTCCAAGGGGGTTGCGTATATATAAGGAAATATCGCAATTCTGTGAAGACAAATTGTTTGTAACTAAATGGCAACATGGCCACATGACGCATGCTATGAATTTGACTCGCCTGGTTTTGGATCGATCAAACCTTGAATACACCTTAATTCAGTCTTCATTGGAACTTGCCACGAGGGAAATGAAAAATCGTCTCACTGAAGCACAGTGAAAAAAAAGCTGGAAATTGGCCTAGTTCCGGCTCAGAATGAAATTAAAGAAAAAAAAAACACGATAAGTTTCTCCGGGAAAAAGTGGACTTTGACACTGACAGGGTGTTTACATGGAACTCTCAACCACAATAACGCCCAAGGCGACAAAGAAGGGTTAATAACAAAAATTCAAGAAGATTGAAACCTAAGATGGAGTACTGGACAACGGACTCGGGGACAGACTCAAGCAATACGGAGGATGCCCAAATCACACAGCCACGCCAAAGTTCGATGAGGGGTCTACATTGGAAGCCCCTTTAGGCGCATAACTCACAGAGTGGGCGCCGGAAAAAGTCATCCACCCATTGGGCCCGGAGTGAAACAGAAGCAGGTCTCCTGGAAAGAGTAGGTGTACCTGATCCCCACAACTCCAGGATAGAGGTCAGTAATGTGATTAATTTGTCTAATCAGGGGTGTGGAAATTTTATAAAAAACTACTTGTCCACGGGACTAAAATGGAGCAAAATCTACTTGTCCCTCATGACGATCCACTTGTCCGGCCAATTTTCGCTTTTACGCTCTCGTTTTTTCCTCCTCGCCCTATAATAGCCGTAACTACCTACTATAATGATACCTTTTAATTTTTCAATAACATATTCTCCGAACCAAAAAAATATATAAATATATATTAAGGGAAGTGAAAATGAAATAGTAAAAGATAATTTTGCAGATTTGGTGGTTTTCTTTTCTACGCCATTTACCTTGTGGTTAAGGTAACATGTTAGTTTTATACTTTAGGCGCCTGATTACAGCAATACCAGATTTGTATAGTTTACGTCATGTTATACTAATTCTGGACTTTTTCTAATTTTTTTTAATTGCCATTTTTAACCCCTGCAGCTTTATTTTTTTTCCGCATACCAGGCTGTTTTTTGCGCCATAATCTGTTTTTTTGTATTGGTACCATTTTGGTATTGATCTGACTTTTTAATCGCTTTTTAACTTTTTTTTTCTGGGATATTATAAAAATTTCAAATCTGTGGTTTGGTATTTTTTTTATATTTACCATACGGGATACATAATGTTATATTTTCATAGGTTGTACAATTACGCACGAAGCGATACCAAATATGTTTATTTTTATTATGTTTGCATGTTTTTATATAGGAAAAGGGGGTGATTTGAACTTTTAACATGGAAGGGGTTAATGCAGCGGTCTTCAAACTGTGGCCCTCCAGATGTTGCAAAACTACAACTCCCAGCATGCCCGGACAGCCAACGGCTGTCCTGGCATGCTGGGATTTGTAGTTTTGTAACATCTGGGGGGGCACAGTTTGAAGACCACTGGGTTAATATGTGTCTTTCAAACTTTTATTAAAACTTTTATTTATTATTATTATTATTATTATTTTGACACTTTATTAGACTTATGAGGAATCATTAGATTCCTCAGACAGATGAATAGAGTTTTATTGAACTCTATTAATCTGTGTGCTCTGTGATCCATTGATAGAGCTTGGTCCAGCCAGGCTCTATCAATGACAGAGCAGGACAGGAGGAAGCAGAGGTAAGCCCTCCGGCTACCTCCATAGTGGATCGCCCCCCTGCGATCACGCTGCAGGGGGGCGATCCACCCCACTAGCCCACCAGGGAGCGTTCACATCTCCCTTTAGACGCCGCTGTCAGCTTTGACAGCGGCGATCTAAAGGGTTAATAGCCAGCCGCGGCGATCGCCGCATGCTGGCTATTAGCGTTGGCCCCCGGCTACTGAGAACAGCCGGGGGCTGCAGAGTATGGAGCGGGCAGGAATCCGGAGCCCGCTCCATACTCCCCTGTGAGAGCCGCATACAGTCTCCACGTGCAGACGTGCGGGGAGCGAAGGCAAAGGACGCAGGTCTGCACGGGGAGAAATAAGCCACGCCCCCTCATCTCCCTCCCCCCGCACGTCTGCAGAGCAGGGGAGAGAAGACAAATACACAGCTTCTCATCTCCCTTGCTCTGCTTCTGAGGACACAGGCTGCAGAGTATGGAGCGGGCAGGAGTCGGCAGCCCGCTCCATACAGACTGCAGATCCGCCGCACTTGTCAGGTCCGGCCCTGCTTGCCCGAAGCCAGGCTAAGGGCCGGACAAATTCACCTGCCCGGCGCCCAAAACTGCTAGTCCCGGGCGTCGGGCGATAGAAATTCCACATCCCTGCTAATGTAGAACTATCGGCACCATATCTATCTTTGCTTTCTAAAGGCCTGAATTTTTGCCTGACAAACAAGTTTGATGAGGTGCAATTCCAAATTGATCTAGCCAAATTGCTTCGTAAATTGAATCTATCTTAAATGTTCAAAAATAAACCTGAGCAGGAGTGTGGTTTGCATTCAGGAGAAGACCCGACCGAAATTGTCCCTTTGGGTTTTTTACCTAGTCTGCAAACAACAGGATCAGACCATAGTTGCTATGTGAGAGTAACAATGTTGCCCAAAAGGACCACAGTAAATTTACTGGGTGTATTAAATCCTCCTTTTTTCCACCCTTACAGCCAGGCTCCAGTCTAGAGATCTTTAGCATGATAGTACTGTCAGAGATTAGGAGCCTCATCTACCCAGAGGTCCTTAGTAATCTGACAGATGAAGAACATCGTGCCCTAGGGTGGCTAAAGAATAATAAAGAAATTACTGTGAAGCAGGCTGATAAGGGCGGAAATAGTGTAGTACTTAACACCAAAGACTATATTGAGGAGGCGATGCGACAGTTGGTGGACTCAACTACCTATACTAAAATGAATGGAGATCCGACCCGCAGCTATCTTCAGAAATTGCAGTCATTACTAAGGAAGGGAGTAATAGATGGTGTAATTCCTAAAAAACTTGCTGAGAAACTGTTTACGAGTAATCCTCAAAGACCAAGTTAGTATTGTTTGCCCAAGGTTCACAAGACCCTCACAAAACCACCTGGGAGACTGATCATGTCGGGCAGGGGTTCTATTACTGAACCCCTGTCTCGATACTTAGATTGTTTTTTACGCCCCTTAACTTAGATCCGTCCCCTCTTACTTGGCTGACACGAAGGCTCTCCTTCAGCTAGTCGAGGGTCCTGAGTGGCGCCCAGGGTACAAATTGGTGGCCTCGACTGACGTGGTCTCTCTGTATACCCGTATTCGCCACCAAGATGGCATAAAGGCAGTACGGATCTTCCTGGAAAGGGCGATAAAGGACCGGGCCTGTATAAATTTTATTTGTGAGGCTCTTCTGTTCATCCTTGAACACAATGCATTTCAGTTTGGTAGCCACTGGTTTGCCCAGCGAACCGGAATGGCAATGGGCACAACAGTGGCACCAACTTATTCTATTCGTTTTTTGGCGCTTTGGGAGGAGCAGTGTATCTACTCAGAAAGCAACCCCTTCAGATCCAACATTGTACATTGGTCTAGGTATATAGATGACTGCCTAATAGTGTGGGATTGCTCTGAGGATAGTTTCAATTAATTTGTGCGATGCATAAATAATAACAACTTGAACATGCAATTTACATCCACTATCTCCGATATAGAATTACAATTCTTAGACGTCACATTACTTCCACCTCAGGTGTTACAGTAAAAGGTTTCTGTAAAAAAACAGCTACAAACTCACTACTACACTTTAAAAGTTTCCATCCGGCCCATGTATCCAAATCATTGCCTTATGGTCAATTCCTCCAGCTACGACGCAATAATTCAGATAATACATCATTCCTGCAACAGTCACGCAAACTCATGCATAGATTGAGAGTACGGGGCTATTCCGAGCAGATCATCCAGGCGGCTTTTTCTAAAGCAAGAATGAAGAACAGGGAGGAGCTGGTGTTCAAAGGGGGCAGCGGCAAGAAGGGTGGAAATTCCCGGGCTGTTTTCTCGTTTTAACACAGCCCTATGTCTGAGAGAATCAGACATACAATACGAAAAAATTGGCATATCATACAGGCCGATTCTGATCTTAGAACTCTGACTAAGGAACCGCCAGGTGTTTCTTTCAGAAGAACTAGGAACCTTAGGGATGAATTAGTTAAAAGTAGGATCCCTCAGAAGAATTCAAATTGGCTACAACAGAGCCTTCCTAGGGGCAACTTTAAATGTAAACATTGCTCTTTTTGTAATCAATTCGAAGTCTCTGCAAATATCCAACTTGGCTGTGTTCATCATACAATTTCAGATTTCCTGACTTGTCGCTCCGATTATGTTGTGGATACAGTGCTTTGCCCCTGTCACCTATTTTATATAGGTAAAACAATCCGGCCTTTATTTCACAGGTTTCGTGAGCAAATCAATTCAATTAGGACAGGAAAAGGATGTCCCCGACTGATCTCTCATGTTCAAGAAATTCATAATGGCAACAGTAAATGTTTAAGGTTTTTAGGTTTACAACAAATTATGCAGAAAGAAGGGGGTTTAGATTGACATACAAGGCTATTACAAGCTAAGGCGAAATAGATAATCAGGACCGGAGCCATGGGTGCTCTGGATCTCAAAGATCGGAATGATCTGTCTTCCTTTTTGTGAAATATTGTGTTTTAAAATGTAGTGTCTGAGTTTATTGCTACTTGTATATCTATTTTCAAATTTTATATGTTTGTGCATTTTGTTACATTGTATCTGTCCTGAAACAAGTGTTACCGACAGGAGATTTATGGATGGGGCTCCGTCCTTTCTCATAATGCCTTGAGAAAACGTCATTTTACGCTTGTCGGCTGTCTGACCTCACACCTCTGTTATCTGCTATGCCGTAATACAAGAACCTTTTAATTGCATCATATACCCGATGCCGCGGAGTCTGTCTTCTTGTGGATTTATATGCTGCTGCTGTTTTCGCTGAGCATGGGATTGCTGGACTCTGTTTCTTACTATATCCAGTACATAGGAGTAACGTTATTTAGTGCGGGAGCAAGCTCTTTCTACTAGTTGTGCAGCAGTCCAGAGGGCAAGATAGCGATTGGATGTGCTGGGACACCTGTGGCACAGCACCACAATAAGTGTCCTAGAGAAACCTAAGCTTTGACCTCTTCTAGGCCACAGACATGGTGCTGGCTACAGCCACTAGAGGCCATAAGTGTCTCTTCCTCTTTAACACACACAATGAGTGATATTGTGCATGTCCTATAGTGAGATGCTGCTGGCTTCTAGTTGCCGACGGCCTTGAAGCGGGAGCAGAAGATAGCAGTGACTGCGGATGGAACTGAGAATGTACGTGGTGCAAGCTTCATGAACGGCAGGACCCAGTTGCCATTAGCAGCCAGGGACCCTCTGTAATGGAGAACATCAGCAATTGTGTTGATGTCCACCATTAACCCCTCAGATGCCGTCATCAACATTGTGTTCTGATGGATGATCAGATTGCCTGCGGCACTGCCGCAGGGATCAGATAATCCAAGATGGCGGATGAGGTCCCCTCACCTGCCCTGGCCACCATGTTCAGTATAGCACTAAACAGTATGAGAAATCTAATGACAAATAGTCCCCTATGGGGCCATAAAAATTGTAAAAGCGCAAAAAACATCAATAAACATATTTGGTATCAGCGTGTGCGGAAATGTATAAATATAATGTTAATGATCCAGTACGGTAAACGGCAATGAAGAAAAAAAAAAAAAAAGAAAATAAATTGCTGCTTTTTTTTGTCACATCACATCCCAGAAAATTAATAAAAAGCTATTAAAAAGTCACATATATGCTAACATGGTACAGATAAAAACTGTCAGGATCCGGATACTGTGAGGATACTGTTGGTGGATCCTCTGTGTCAGTGGGGTGATTACGTGGGCCGTACCAGGGAAACGGAGTCTAAGGGGTTACTGGTTTTCACCAGAGCCCGCCGCAAAGCGGGATGGACTTGCAGCGGCAGGTAACCCCCAGGTCGTTCCACCCAAGAGCGACTCAACCTCAACTGATGGCTGAGATAGGCGCGGTACAAGGGATTAGGCAAGAGCAAGGTCGGACGTAGCAGAAGGTCAGGGCAGGCAGCAAGGATCGTAGTTCGGGGCAACGGCAGAGGGTTTGGAACACTGGCTTGGGACATACAAGGCACGCTTACACTGGCACAAGGGCAACAAGATCCGGCAATGCTGGGAAGGAGAAGTGAGTTTAAATAGAGAGGGCACAGGTGTGATCACTAATTGGGCCAGGCGCCAATCAGAGACGCACTGGCCCTTTAAATCGCAGAGAGCCAGCGCGCGCCCTAGGGAGCGTAGCCGCGCGCGCCGGGACTGAGCCGTCGGAGGACAGGACGGGTAAGGAGACTGGGATGCGAGCCGCGAGCGGGCGCGCCCCGCTACGCGGGTCAAATCCCCTCCGGTGACATTGATGCAGCGCTCCCGGTCAGCGGGTCTGACCGGGGAGCTGTGAGAAGGTGAACGCCGCGAGCGCTCAGGGGAGGAGCGCTCGGCGTAACAAAAACTACAGATCAGCCCACATACAGGCCCGTATATGATAAATTAGAATGTTATAGGTGGTCAAAATAGGACAATTTTAACCCCTTAAGGACCAAGGACGTACCGGTACGTCCTTGGTCCTGCTCTCCTGATATAACGCGGGGTTACACGGTAACCCCGCATCATATCACGGCGGGCCCGGCGTCATAGTGAAGTCGGGACCCGCCGCTAATAGCGCGCAGCGCCGATTGCGGCGCCGCGCGCTATTAACCCTTTAGCCGCGCGCTCAGAGTTGAGCCGAAACCGAAAGTGAAAGCTGCCGGTTAACTCAGTGGGCTGGTTGGGATAGCCGCGGTGAAATCGCGGCATCCCGGACAGCTTACAGGACAGCGGGAGGGCCCCTACCTGCCTCCTCGCTGTCCGATCGCCGAATGACTGCTCAGTGCTTGAGATCCAGGCATGAGCAGTCATGCGGCAGAATCGTCGATCACTGGTTTCCTATGAGAAACCAGTGATCAATGATGAAGATCAGTGTGTGCAGTGTTATAGGTCCCTATGGGACCTATAACACTGCAAAAAAAAAAGTGAATGAATATCATTTTTGGTCACTTTTTATATCATTTAAAAATAAATAAAAAGCGATCAATAAGTCCAAAAATGGTACCGTTAAAAACTTCAGATCACGGCGCAAAAAATGAGCCCACATACCGCCCCATACACGGAAAAATAAAAAAGTTATAGGGGTCAGAAGATGACAATTTTAAACGTATAAATTTTCCTGCATGTAGTTATGCTTTTTTCCAGAAGTCCGACAAAATCAAACCTATATAAGTAGGGTATCATTTTAATCGTATGGACCTACAGAATAAAGATAAGGTGTCATTTTTACCGAAAAATGTACTACGCAGAAACGGAAGCCTCCAAAATTTACAAAACGGCATCTTTTCTTCGATTTTGTCGCACAATGATTTTTTTTTCCGTTTTGCCGTGCATTTTTGGGTAAAATGACTAATGTCACTGCAAAGTAGAATTGGCGACACAAAAAAAAGCCATAATATGGATTTTTAGGTGGAAAATTGAAAGGGTTATGATTTTTAAAAGGTAAGGAGGAAAAAACGAAAGTGCAAAAACGGAAAAACCCTTAGTCCTTAAGGGGTTAAACATACTTTGTATACTTACTTATACTTAAAGGAGATCTGTAGTGCAATATAGCTTATCCCCTATCCGAAGGATAGTGGACAAGTTATATTGCACTACAGTTCTCTAAGTTTTTTTTTCTTTTTAAGCAATACAGTTCTAGAAAGATATAAAACCAATGCTATCGTTTTAATCGTATTCCTCCAAGCAATTAAAAAAACATGTCATTTTCATTGTAAAATGTACAGCTTGAAAACGAAACCTTTTAAAATTAGCAAAATTGCGGATTTCTTTTCAATTTTCCAACACAAATAAAAATGTTTGGGTTTTGCCAGACATTTTATGGTAAAACAAGTGTTGCCATTATAAAAGACAATTAGAAAATATTAAAGTTAAAGGCATATCACAACAGATTTGTTGGATATACTCCCAAGATGTCTCCATACCTTCCAGAAAGTATTCATTTGGGTTCCTGGGCAGTATTTTAAAGGAAAACTGTCACATGTTTTCTCCCGCACTATCCACAGGTACTGATGGATAGTGTGGGAGACGCTGATTCCAATGAGCCCTACCTTGTCCGGATCCGCCCCTCCGTTCACCCGCAATCGTAGTTTTGTTATATGTGGAAAACTTGCTGTAATTGGCACGGACGGGGCTTCTGCAGCTTAACTGGAACTGACGTCAGCACTGCTTATGAATATTCATCCCCCCTCCCTTCAGTTATGAGCGGCAAAGTGAGGGAGAGCTGGAGGGAGGGGGGATGAATATTCATAAGCAGCGCTGATGTCAGTGCCAGCTAAGCTACAGAAGCCCCGCCCCTGCCAGTTACAGCAAGATTTCCACATATAATAAAACTACGATTGCGGGCGAACGGCCGGGCGGATCCTGGCAAGGTAGGGCTCATTGGAATCAGCGTCTCCCGCACTATCAATCAGTACCTGTGGATAGTGCGGGAGAAAACATGTGACAGTTTTCCTTTAAGGAGTTACAGCGTAAGGTATTTAGATTTATCTGGAAGAAGGGTAAATCAAGAGTAACGGGAGATTACTTGACTAAAATGAAACAGTGGGGAGTGGTTGGATCGTCAGATATCCAGCTTTATCAGGAGGCAGCAGTCATCACTTCAATGCATGACTGGGTTCATCATCAAACATCTAAAAAATGGGTTGCCTTGCTGGCAGCATACACAGAAGTGTAATTGGGGGTGGTCCCTTGGCTGCTTAAGGAAAATAGAGAGTGGGTTATGGGCTTGTTGCACCTAGTAGAAAATGCACTGCGTGTCTGGGACAGGTGAATTAATAAATACAAAATATCTCTGAGACCAGGGGGAATTACACCACTGTTTGACAACCTGGCTTTCTCCCCTGGTTTCAAAGTTCTTTAACAAGCCTAGCATAAAGAAGGGAAGAGTGGGCAATTTAATATCAGGGGGAGCTAGTCCCATTTCATAAATGGTTGGAAATTTTCCAAAATACTAAACTAACCTGGTTAGAACATGTTCAATTTAAGTCTTTTGTTAATTCATTGGGGGAGATTTATCAAAACCTGTGCAGAGGAAAACTTGCCCAGTTGCCCATAGCAACCAAACAGCTTGCTTCTTTCATTTTTATGAAGGCCTGTGAAAAATGAAAGAAGCAATCTGATTGGTTGCTATGGGCAACTGGGCAAGTTTTCCTCTGCACAGGTTTTGATAAATCTCCCCCATTGAGTATGAACTATTGTGAATTACAGAATTTTACAATTTTTGCCTGTTTCAGGCTAAGGAAGGAGGACCAGGAACCCTGTCTGAGATGCACTAGTTGGCCCTGTCCTTTGGTAATTAAGGTAGAGCATCTTTCTTTGTAAAGTGGGGACAAGATTTGGAGATAGATCTCAACACTCAGGAAAGAAACAAAATTGGTTTGCTCTCTTATGGGATGCCTTCGGCCACGAGCATTAAAGAAAAAAAACTATAAAATCCTCTCTAGATTGTAAAGGTGGCCTACAGTAATGCAAAGGATGTTCCCTCAGCAATCGGTTAGGTGCTGGAGATGTCATGTAGAAAAAGGGACCCAGATACACATCTGGTGGGGATGTGGAAAGATTAAGGGGGGAATTTATCAAAACCTGTGTAAAGGAAAATTTGTCCAGTTGCTCATAGCAACCAATACAAATTGCTTTCATTTTATAGAGGCCTTTTAAAAAATGAAAATAGTACCACTCTTCCTACCACTCTTCCTCTACACAAGCTTTGATAAATCTCCTAAATATTTCTGGGGAAAATTTTTGAGGCATTCGAGAAATTTACAGGAATTACTTTTTATAGCTACAAGGATTTGAACTCCGTTATAACAAGGGTGTTTTTTTTTTCTTCATTCTTCATCTTCGTTCTGGAGGGGGGTTTAGGGCGCATTGCTAGCTAGCGGTAGGTGGCGAAGAAAAGTAGTGCCAAGTGAGGGATTGCCCGAAAAGGAAAGGGCCTTCAGGGGGTGAAGTATGTGGGGCTTGGATTTGAAGCCTCAATGAGAGAGGGTTCACCAGGCTACAACACTCAGACGTTATTGCATTAATATGTTGTGTTTTTTTGGAAATTAAATTTTAATGTTCAAGTGTTAAAATCAATATAAATTATATTAAACCTAAAACGGCTAGCACTAACCACTCATTATTACAGGCATAGGGGTTCTGTGATGGGCTGGGTACAATCAGACTTGGAGTGTCGTAAAATTACTCTTTAGGTCTGGGGCAGAATTAGGCTATTATTATCCTGGGAAGGGTCAACATTTTTTTCCGATTATTTATTAATTGTGTATTAGCCCATGTGGCACAAAAATATTGGGCAGTCTGGCAACTATCAAAAAATGCTTACAGACAAAAAGGCATGTAGGCAGTTAGCAGTGTACTAAACAGGAGAAACTGAACAAATTTACTCCTTATATTTAAAGATTCTATAATGACAGGGATTGTTCCACAGGACTGGCGTTTGACTAATGTAGTACCAATATATAAAAAGGGCAAAAAGGGATCCTGGGAACTATAGGCCTTTAAGTTTAACATCTGCTGTGGGTAAGATTTTTGAGGGTTCTCTGGAGTATCTTCATGAATATAACCTTTTTTTTTTTTAAAACATATTTTTATTGATTTTCGATTAACTGAATAACAGACACAAACAGTTCCCATAAACCCTCCGCCCCCCCCCCCCAACCTAAGCGAAGAGGGGAATCCCACACAAGAGAACACCACAGGAGGACAACACCACAGACAATTCCACTCACACACACATAACCAGCCATACCTTATGAGCTCCTCAGCACCCATATAGCCATTTTAAGTCAGAGAGGCACCCCAAGTCGGAGGATCCGTAGAGACATCTAACAACAACCATGGAACCCAAACTTTGTCATATTTTTTCGGACATTTCCTACTGACATAAAAAGCGTGGTACAAGGGGACATATTTATTTACTAGAGCTATCCACCGAGCCAGAGGGGGTGAGGACGCATCTTTCCAGGCCATCACTACAACTTTGCGAGCACTAAACAAGAGAAAGCGGACCAATATAAGTCTATAAGAGCCCTTCTCCAACCCATTGACAACCCCCAGCAGACACACCTCTGGAGTAAAAACAAAGTGGAATTCTAAGTGATCCAACAAGAAAGCCATCACCTCCCTCCAGAATGGCACAACAAAAGAGTAATTCCAAACCGCATGTAGAAAGGTCCCTCTTTCTCTCCCACACCTAAAACAGACCTCCGACCCCGAGACCCCCATCCGATGCAGTCTAACAGGAGTATAGTACATACGAAGGATAAACCTGGATTGAATGAGCATATCTCGGGCGCTAACTACCGTAGGGTAATTCGTTTTGACAATCTCCCGCCACATATCCTCAGACAGAGTAGGAATATCCTTAACCCACTTCACCTGTGCCACAGCAAACGGATCTGGACCTACTGATTGCAATAAAGAAAAAACTCTGTGTAAGCGGCTTTGTCAGGTCGGCGGTCCCCAGGAGCAACTCCAGATCAGGAAAAACAGGGGTAACCTCCAGGGAGCCAAACTGCGCAGAGACCACATGTCGCAACTGAAGATACCGGAAATGGGCATCCTGACGGACACTGAAACATACTCTAAGCTCAGCAAAGGAAGGAAAGACACCTACAGTCCGTAGGTGTTCCAAATGTGGATTACCCCACAAGGGTGCCCATGGAGAGACAACCGGCTGAGGAAAGCGAGTGGTAACCACCGACCAGACCGCAGCCACGGTCTTAATAGGGGCTGGTAAAGATAGAGAGGGAACCTGTATAAAAGTATTAGTCAGCGTCTCATAAGAACCCAGGAGAGCCCCCGCCAAAGCTGTACAAGCATTAGAAAGGTCCAGGTCGAGCCACCAGGCTGCGTACACCAGCTGTGAAGGGGCGGCTAGTCAACCCCCCCCCCCCCCCCCCACTGCTTATGAATATAACCTTCTAAGAGCTCACCAACATGGGTTTATGCAGGATTGGTCCTTTCAGATCAATCTGATCAGCTTCTATGAAGAGGTCAGTTATAATTGGACAAGGATGAAGCTGTGGATGTTGCATATCTGGACTTTTTTAGTACTTGGAATGAGGATACTGGGACTAGGGGAGGATACAACAAAGTCATGGGATGTAAGAGAGGTATAGAGGCATGAGACAAGAACATCGTTTTGCCTCTGTATAAATAGTCAGACTGCACATGGAGTACTGTGTCCAATTTTGGGCACATGTATATAAGGAGGATATGGCTGAGCTTGAGAGGGTGTAGAGAAGGGCAACAAACCGGGCCGAACTGCCCTACTAAGAAAATTCCTGGTAGGCCGGCCGCCCGGATAGCTGGCAGCGGCCGGTCCGTGTGCGGCTACCCGGCGGCTGCTCACTAACACTAGCACACAAGGTTCTGGGGGGATGGAGAAGCCACCTACCTACCTAAGGGGGGGAGCTGAAGCCGCATACCTTAAGGGGGGGATAGAGAAGCCACCTACCTTCCTACCTAAGAGGGTTGATGGAGAAGCCACCTACCTAAGGGGCAGGGAAAGAGCTAAAGCCACCTACACACCTAAGGAGGGGGGAGCCTGCCTGTCTACCTACTTAAAGGGGTACTCCGGTGAAAACATTTTTTTTTTATTAACTGGTGCCAGAAAGTGAAACAGATTTGTAAATTACTTCTATTTAACCAGTTGCAGACACAGGTCACCCCCCCGTTCCCAAGACCTTAAGGACTCAGGATGTACCTCTATGTCAAGGGTGATTTGTGCTGTCCGAGGCAGCGCCATCCACCTTTACCCAGCAGCCAACCTCACAATCGCCCTGATTAGTCATCCGGAATCGGGGCTCCTGCTGGGTGTGTCACTTACATCACCCGCTCCATCCCTAGTCCAGAGGGAGAGGGCAGGTGCCGCGAGTGAACACCGGCAGCAGGGGACCCCAATCCCTGTCGTCAGGGCCCATGGACTGGCGGAGATGACAGTGTTTCCTAACCAGTTTTCCTCCATCTGTTGCATAACTACAACTCCCAGCATGTATGGTCTGTCAGTGCATGCTGGCAGTTGTAATTTTAAAACAGCTGGAGGTTTGCCTCCCCCCCCCCCCCCCTTCCCCCTCCATGTGAATGTACATTCACACGGGCAGGGGTTTACAGTGAGTTTCCCACATGTTTTAGCTGTGGCAAATTTGCCGCCGCAACTCCAAGAGTGGAACTTGCTGTAAACACCCGCCCGTGTGAATGTACCCTAAAAACACAACACTACACAAAATAAAAAGTTAAACGCTACATGTACACACAGTCTTTCACTGCACCCCCCCCCCCACACACACACCAATAAAAATGAAAAATGGCACTGTTTCCTTATCTGAGCCTCCAGCTGCTGCACAACAACAACTCCCAGAATTGCTGGACAGCCATTGGCTGTCCAGGCATGCTGGGAGTTTTGCAACAGCTGGAGGCACCCTGTTTGGGAAACACTGCCATAGGGTATTTTGGGCGGTGAAGGCAATAGAAATCCTTGCATTCGGGTCCGCCCTTATGAAAATCCCTAATTCAGGCCTCAAATGTGCATGGCGCTCTCTCACTCCAGAGCCCTGTTGTATTTTAAGCAAACAGTTCAGTGCCACAAATGGGGTATTTTTGTACTCGGGAGAAATTGTGTTCTTGGGGTCTTTTTCAATTTTTACCCCCTATGAAAAGGAATTTTTTTTTTTTTTTTTACACTAACATGCTGGAGTCGCAGTAATCCTTAACACCCCACAGGTGTTTGACGAATTTTTGTTAAAGTTGGATGTGAAAATTACAATTTTTTTTTTTTTCACTAAAATGCTGGTGTTACCCCAAATTTTTCATTTTCACAAAGGGAAATAGGAGAAAAAGCCCCCCCCCCCCCCAAAAAAAAAAAAATTTGTAACCTTATTTCTTCTGAGTAAGGAAATACCCCATATGTGGACGTAAAGTGCTCTGCAGGCGCACTACAATGCCCAGAAGAGCAGGAGCAAAATTTGTTTTTTAACTCCTTGGGGACGAAGGGCGTATGCATACGCCCTCGCGTCCCGCCACTTAAGGACGGAGGGCGTAACCATACGCCCTCGGCATTTCCAATCACTGCCGCTCGCCGAGCGGTGATCGGACCGGGATGACTGCTGATATCTATCAGCAGGCATCCCGTGGCAATGCCTAGGGGGGTCATGAGACCCCGCCATATCGGCGATCGCAGCAAATCGCAGGTCAATTCAGACCTGCGATTTGCCGCGATCCGGGCACTGGTGACCCGATCTCCCGGAAAATAAGACTGATCGGAGCTGTCAGAGACAGCTCCGACCAGCCTAAAGGATAGGAGCGAGGTGGCAGTGTTGCCACCCCCTCCTATCCCCTGCCATTGGTCGGTCAGGCTGACCACCAATGGCAGGAGGGGGGCGGAGGGGTTAGAGTTCATTTCCCCCGCTCTGGCCACCGATCGGAAGTCGGTACAGAGCGGGGGAATACGGGCGGAGAGGGGGGGGGGGGCATGGCCCGGCTTACCCGGACCGGAGGAGGCGGCGGAGGCGGCTGCCGCTCCTGAGCAGGAGGAGCGGCGTCCGGAAAGTGCGGCTGAGAAGGCTGCAGTGAAGATCGCGATAAGTGATCTTCACTGTGGCCTTCTAAAAGCTGCAAAACTACAATTCCCAGCATGCCCACACAACCAAAGGCTGTGTAGTGGTCTCTAAACTATGGTCCTCCAGATGTTGCAAAACTACAACTTTCAGCATGCACTGACTGTCTGGGCATGCTGGGAGTTGTAGTTTTGCAACTTCTGAAGTGGCACAGTTTGGAGACCACTATATGGTGGTCTCCAAACTGTAGCCCTCCAGATGTTGCAAAACTTCAACTCCCAGCATGCCCAGACAGTCAGGGATGCTGGGCGTGTAGTTCTGCAATATCTGACCCTTAAGATGGTGCAGAAATACAACTCCCAGCATGCCTGGACAGTCTGGGCGTGCTTGGAGTTGTAGTTTTGCAACATCTGGAGGGCTACAGTTTGGAGGCCACTGTTCTTCCCCAGTTGTTGCATAACTACAACTCCTAGCATGCCCAGACTGTCCAGGCATGCTGGGAGTTGTAGTTCTGCAACATCTGAAGGGCCAGATATTGCAGAACTACACGCCCAGCATCCCTGACTGTCTGGCCGGGCTGGGAATTGTAGTTTTGCAACAGCTGTAGGCACACTGGTTGGGAAACACTGATCTACAGTCTGTTTCCTAACTCAGCGATTCCAACCCGTGTGCCTCCAGCTGTTGCAAAACTACAACTCCAAGAGTGCACTGACAGACTGTACATGCTGGGAGTTGTAGTCTTGCAACAGCTGGAGGCACATGGGTTGGAATCACTGAGCTAGAGTCTGTTTTCTAACTCAGTGGTTCCCCACCAGTGTGCCTACAGCTGTTGTAAAACTGCAACTCCCAGCATGTATGGTCCGTCAGTGCCTTCTGGGAGTTGTCATTTTGCCACAGCCGAAGGTTTACCGGGTACATTCACATGGGCGGATTTACAGTGGGTTTCCTTCAAGGAAACTTACTGTGAACCCCTGCCTGTGTGAATGTACCCTAAAAACACTACACTACACTAACAAATAATAAAAAGTAAAACACTACACATACACCCCCTTACACGTCGCCCCCCCCCCCCCCCCAATAAAAATAAAAAACGTCTCATACGGCAGTGTTTCCTAAACGGTGCCTCCAGCTGTTCCAAAACCACAACTCCCAGTGTTGCCGGACAGCCATAGACTGTCCTGGCAGGCTGGGAGTCTTGCAACAGCTGGAGGCACCCTGTTTGGGAAACACTGCTGTAAGGTTTTGATGGAGACAAGCCCCATCCTTGTAACCGGGTCCACCTCTACTGCAAATTCCTTATTCAGGCCTCAAATGCGCATGGAGCTCTCTCACTTCAGAGCCCTCTCGTATTTCAAGGCAACAGTTTAGGGCCACATATGGGGTATCTCCGTACTCGGGAGAAATTGCGTTACAAATTTTGGGGGGATTTTTCTCCCATTACCCTTTGTAGAAATGGTAATTTTGGGAAAAAAAACCTGCACTTTAGTGAAATTTTTTTTTTTCATTTACACATCAGAATTTAACGAAAAGTTGTCAAACACCTGTGGGGTGTTAAGGCTCACCGGACCCCTTGTTATGTGCCTTGAGGGGTGTAGTGTCCAAAATAGTATGCCATGTGTTTTTTTTTTGCCGTTCTGGCACCATAGGGGCTTCCTAAATGTGACATGCCCCCAAAAACCATTTCAGCAAAATTCACTCTCCAAAATCCCATTGTCGCTCCTTCCCTTCTGAGCCCTCTACTGCGCCTGCCGAACACTTGACATACACATATGAGGTATTTCCATACTCGATAGAAATTGGGTTACAAATTTTGGGGGGCTTTTTCTCCCATTACCCCTTGTAAAATTTCAAAAACTGGGTCTACAAGAGCATGCGAGTGTAAAAAATTTGGATTTTGAATTTTCTCCTCCACTTTGCTGCTATTCCTGTGAAACACCTAAAGGGTTAACAAACTTACTGAATGTCATTTTGAATACTTTGAGGGATGCAGTTTTTATAATGGTGTAATTTATGGCATATTTCTAATATGAAGGCCCTTCAAATCCACTTCAAAACTGAACTGGCCCCTGAAAAATGCCGATTTTGAAAATTTTGTGAAAAATTGGAAAATTGCTTCCGAACTTTGAAGCCCTCTGATGTTTTCCAAAAGTAAAAACATGCCAACTTTATGATGCAAATATAAGGTAGACATATTGGATATGTGAATCAAAATATTATTTATTTAGAATGTTTATTTTCCTTACAAGCAGAGAGCTTCAAAGTTAGAAAAATGCTAAATTTTCAATTTTTTCATAAAATTTTGGAATTTTTCACCAAGACATGATGCAAGTATCGACAAAAAATTACCACTAACATAAAGTAGAATATGTCACGAAAAAACAATCTCGGAATCAGAATGAAAAGTAAAAGCGTTCCAGAGTTATTAATGCTTAAAGTGACAGTGGTCAGAATTGCAAAAAATGCTCCCGTCCTTAGGGTTATAATGGGCTCCGTCCCCAAGGAGTTAAAGAGAGAATTTGGCTGAAATTGAAGGCCATGTGCGTTTACAAAGTCCCCATGCTGCCAGAACAGTGAAGCCCCCACATGTTGACCCCATTTTGGAAAACTACACCCCTCACGAAATGAAATAAGGGGTGCAGTGAGCATTTACACCCACAGGTGTCTGACAGATTTTTTCAACAGTCGTCCGTGAAAATGAAAAATTATTTTATTTGCACAGCTCACTGTTCCAAAGATCTGTCACACGCCAATAGCTCACTGCACCCGTTAAAACATTCTGTGAGGGGTGTAGTTTCCAAAGTGGGGTCACATGTGGGGGGGGGGGGGGCTTCCACTGTTCTGGCACCATGGGGGCTTTGTAAACAGCTTTCATTCCAGCCAAGTTCTCTCTCCAAAAGCCCAATGACGCTCCTTCTGTTTTGAGGCCTGTAGTATGCCAGCAGAGCACTTTACGTCCACATATGGGGTATTTCCTTACTCAGGAGAAATTGGGCTTCAAATTTTGGGGCCTTTTTCTCCTTTTACCCTATGTGAAAATTAAACATTTGGGGTAACACCAGCATTTTAGGGTTATAAATCAAATTTTTCTTTTTTATGGCGCACTGTTCAATAAACCTGTGAGGTGTAAGTATTCACTGTAACCCTTGTAACAAAAATGGTGTCACTTGTGGGGGGTTTCTGCTTTTCTGGAACCACGGGGGCTTAGTAAACGCACATGGCCCGCAACTTTAATTCCAGCCAAATTCTGTCTCCAAAAGCCCAATGGCGCTCCTTCTGTTCTGAGACCTGTAGTGTGCCAGCAGAGCACTTTGAGTCCACATATGGGATATTTCCATACTCTGGCAAAATTAGGCTTCCAATTTTGGATCCTTTTTGTCCTTTTACCCTATGTGAAAATGAAAAATTTGGGGCAACACCAGCATTTTAGTGTTAAAAATAAAATTTTTCATTTTCACGTCCACCTTTAATGAAAAGTCATCAAACACCTGTGAGGTGTTAAAGGGGTATTCCGCCCCTGGCATCTTATCCCCTATCCAAAGGGTAGGGGATAAGATGTCTGATCGCCGCGGTCCCGCTGCTGGGGACCCCGGGGATCGCCGCTGCGGGACCCCGCCATCATTACTGCACAGAGCGAGTTCGCTCTGTGCGTAATAACGGGCGATACGGGGGACGGAGCAGCGTGACGTCATGGCTCCGCCCCTCGTGACATCACGGCCCGTTCCCTTAATGCAAGTCTATGGGAGGGGGCGTGACGACCGCCACGCCCCCTCCCATAGACTTGTATTGAAAGGGGTGGGCCGTTACATCACGAGGGGCGGAGCCGTGACGTAACGATGCTCCGGCCCCTGTACCGCCCATCATTACGTGCAGAGCGAACTCGCTCTGTGCTGTAATGATAGCGCGGTGCCGCAGCGGGGATCCCAGGGCTCCCCAGCAGCGGGACCCCGGCAATCAGACATCTTATCCCCTATCCTTTGGATAGGGGATAAGATGTCTAGGGGTGGAATACCCCTTTAAGGCTCACTGTACCCCTTGTTACATTTCTTGAGGGGTGTAGTATCCAAAATAGTGTAATTTCCTCTGTAGCATACAGCTGCTAAAATGTACTGGAACGGTAAAGATTTTTTAATAAAATTAATTCAGAAATCTGTTTAACTTTCTGGTACCAGTTGATTTAAAAAATATATATATATATGTTTTCCACTGGAGTACCCCTTTAAAGGTGAAAATGGGCTGAGTCCTTAAGGTGTTAAAAATCTTCATCCTTCCAGTACTTATCAGCCGCTGTATGCTCCAGAGGAAGTTATTTTCTTTTTCTTCATCACAGACAGATTCTTTACTCTAAGAGCAGTGAGATTATGGAACTCTCTGCCACATGATGTTATGATGTCTGAGTCAAACAAGCTCAAGGGGGGCCCGGATGATAGAACATTGATCTAGGGATTTATTCCAATTGCCATATTGTAGTCGGAAATTTTTTCTCTGTCATGTTTTTTTTTGCCTTCCTCTGGATTAACACAGTATGGTTCTTGGTTGAACTTGATGGACTTTAATCTTTTTTCAACCTTACAAACTATGTTAGCTCCAGGGCCCGACCCAGTCCAAAAATACAATAGACAAAAATAAGTAAGAAGCTGCACACCACGGTTGCAGTATTAAATAAAAAAAAAAAGTGATTTATTTACCTAATAGTAAAAAAATAAATGCAACATTTTGGTTCAGCACTAGAGCCTTTTTTCAAGCATTGTACAAAGTGCAATGCAATACATGCATACAGGGGTGTGTGTACATAAACAAGACATTATAACATTGATATTTAGTGATCCGTGCTAAAATATTTTTGTTAATACACATAATCCATAATAGACATGTGGCCCCAAATCCATCTCACGTTATAACGTGTACATCAAATATCTAAATATAGCATAACAATCATAATAGTCTGGTCGGCGGGTGGCACTCACCAGATGTAAATAATTCAGGCAACCAATAACATGGCATAGCTGCAGGAGAGGTGCGACCTACGCCGTGTTTGTACACAATTACAGTGTGCCGGTCCGGAACAACGTCAAAGACGTCACAAGACTTGAAGGACGTCTGAAGAATCACAAAAGGAGAGAAACAGTGCGTACTCTCCCGCCCCATCTCGCATTCCCAGTCAGATAGCCAATAAGTCAGATAACAGGCATATATGCGCACAATCTACCCCACAACTCCCCATGCACCATGCTTACTAAGGGCAAAACTATGGGCAGGGGAAGCAATTAAATAAACAATACAGTGATTTATAATCAGCAAAAACTCAGTAGACTATAAGTCCTTAAATAACATAGATTCACTTCAATGGGCACGGTAAGATTCAAAAACTTTTTTTTTTAAGTTTTACATATTGGCAAAACATTAACCTTTCTAATATACTTCATAAGAAAATGTAATTTCCTTTTTATAGATATCATGGCTTTGTCCAAGCTGATGCACAAGCATGGACAAAGTCCAGTGAGTGAGGGTGTGCTAGCACTCCTGTGTCTGATACTCCTACTGTCTGATAGGGAGAACAAAGGAGTGCAAGCCCACCCTCAATTACTGGACTTTGTCCATGCCTGTGCTTCAGCTTGGACAAAGCCATGATTTTATAAGCCATGATTTCTATAAAAAGGAAATAACATTTTCTTATGAAGTATATTAGAAAACCTAATGTTTTGCCAAGATGTACAACATATAAAATGTTTTTGGATCTGACAGCACCAATTTAATGTTATGATAACCTAAATACACAACTTGGTTTGATACTAAGTAATTAATAGGGGGTTTGGCTACACTCAGTTCTCATGCACACGGGTCCTAGACATCTGCGACATCAGTCAACTGACCCTCAGTTTCATGTGCTTGTCTAGCAAAGACATTAGGTACACCACCTCGGTTCTAAAATAGAACTCACGGTGTGGATGACCCTTATAATTTTGAAAGAGACTACAAGAGATGAACAACAAAAGTGTGTTAAAGGGGTTATCCTAGGAGACTCATTAAAGAACAACAACAGAGAGCAGCTAACACGGATAGGAGACAATTATTACAATCTAGACCAAGGGATACACAAGAGAAAAGAGAACCACTTATATCTAATACAAAGACATTGGCCTATATTGCCCCAAACCTAAACTAATACTCCTGAATTACTGGTTCCACTTTTATTATCTAATCAGAGGACATCACAACTAAAATCTTGTAGTTTTCCCTGTCTTGGCTATGAAAATTGAAGCATAATGAACAAAGGGGATTTTTTTTGTACATCCAGTTACAAAAAAGAGATACAAGATTAAATATAATTTGATATGTAAATCTGAGTTTGTTATTTAAGTGATTTGCTGTGCGTGGAATTTGGTGAACATCGGGGAGAACGGCTAAAGAATGCCGTATTAGACATAATAATCTTGAGTCGTCTATCCGAACAGGGAAGATAGAATTACCAATACCCCAGAACTTTACAGAGCAGGGACACCTTATCAGTCAGATGCGATTTACTATTGTGGACCATATTCCAGTTCCCAAACGGAGTGATGACAGGAAGAAATTTCTAAAACAAAGGAAAATAGCTACAATCCCTACAACCAGGGGGATTAAATGTTGATTTTACATTGAGATTGTTTTTTTTAATGTGGGAGTTCATATCAAGGAAGGAATAAAGGATTTGGACTTAATTCTTAATATATTGCTCATGAAATGTCTAGGACATGCCTGGTTATCAGTAGCACTAGTATAGGTATATACTTTTATATGCATTGATAAGTATTATACATTTTAATTTCTTATTTTTCACTTCTACAGGGTGGGCCATTTATATGGATACACCTTAATAAAATGGGAATGGTTGGTGATATTAACTTCCTGTTTGTGGCACATTAGTATATGTGAGGAGGAAACTTTTCAAGATGGGTGGTGACCATGGCGGCCATTTTGAAGTTGGCCATTTTGAATCCAACTTTATTATTTTCAATAGGAAGAGTTTCATGTGACACATCAAACTTATTGGAAGAAGGGGGAAAAAAGGGAAAATACGGGGCGCTCTCTGGCGTAGTAGGCAGATTTCTTGGTGAAGAAATAAGAAAGAGAAAGAGGAGGAGAGATGCCCACCACCTAACCTACGTGGTGGTACTGACCTATGGGAGCTGTGTATGAGATACAACACAGCTCTGAAGGTGTTGCCGGTAGGAGGTGGAATGCTGTTCGGTGCCCCCTTGTCCGTTGCCCCAGTCGGGGTATGGAAATGACGATAATGGAAAGGAGGTGCTGAAAATGCGGGGGATCTGGCCTCCGAGAGCTACTGAGATAATAGAATTACGTGAATGATGCGAAGATGCCAAAGGTACACAGGAACTTTTTTATTGGTAATTAAAAGTAACAACTGGACAACGCGCTTGAGGTCCATAAAGATAACTGTAAAAATTTACATATATACACATATTTAAAATAATAAACGATTATATAAAAGGGAGGTATTGTTATTCAAGATCTAGCGGACTACCAAGCAGAAGCCCTCCGCATCCTGTCTGACACTGCATATTATGACCTATTATCCACTGACCCTTCACCTATATACGGCAAGGAGTACATGGAATTAATCAATTCCGCCTACATGGAGGGTACTCTAAACAAAAAAGAGAAACAATTCCTAACCATCAACACTCCACAAACAGCTTTCTTTTACCACCTTTCCCAAAATTTACAAATGCACCAATAAACCGCCCGGACGACGAATTATATCCAGTATCGGGTCGCTCACAAGCCAACTATCTCATTTCATCGATCTGTATCTTCAAGAAATTGTCACTACACTACCCTCCTACCTGAAAGACTCTCCAAGCCTTATCAAAGACCTTTATGACGTCACATGGGAACAAGACTTTCTTTTCCTCACACTTGATGTCACGTCTCTGTATTCTAACATTGCACACAACCTGGGTCTGAAAACTACAGCTCATTACCTTCACGCTGCAAAAAAAAAACAAAACAGAAAAATGAACAGATATCCTTATTTCTAAATGGACTCGAATTTATACTAACACGTAATGTTTTCACCTACAACGACTCTGTCTACCATCAAATAAAAGGAACAGCTATGGGGACAAGAATGGCCCCCAGCTACGCCAACCTATTCATGGGGGGCTTTGAAACTGAATTCATATACGACTCTCCATTTTTCACACCCCATATCAGGTATTATAGAAGATACATTGATGATTTGTTCATCATCTGGAAGGGAAACCAGGATTCAGCGCATTTATGTGTTCAACACCTAAAAACCAACATATGGGGTCTAGAATTCTCCCCCACTGTATACCCTGAATCTGAGGTATTCCTAGACCTCCATGTCAGCCACCAACAGGGGAAAATTATTACGTCCACGCATTTTAATAAAGTTGATACTAACCGCTTTCTTGATTTCCACAGCGCGCACCACAAGAAATGGCTAAAGAACATCCCCTTTAGCCAATACAGGAGGATCCGGAGGAACTTTACAAACAATGGAGACTACAAAAGACAATCAAAAACATTTTTACAAAAAAGATCCCTACAGAAAAATTACCCAACAAGCATCCTAAAAAAAAGCCTACACTGCTATCTTAGCAGCGGAACAAACAAGCTTACTACCAACCAACCCACCCACTGTAAAAATATCAAAACCCAACACACTCTTACAACTTCATCACAACGTACAACCAAGACCACCACCAGATCAGAAAAATTCTTGAAAAACACTGGGGATTGCTTCTGCTGAACCCCATCCTCAAAAACCTCATCCCCACAAGACCGGGTCTAACAATCAGAAGGGCACAAACCATTAAAAACTTTCTAGCCCCTAGCCGCCTGAGAAAAATAAAGACTGAAAACCTCCACCCTCCCACCGGGAGCATACAAATGTGGAAGCAAGAGCTGTTTTTGTTGCAAGAGTATAACACATGGCAGAAAAACACTTACCTTAAAAAATATAACAACAGAATTCAACATAAAAACAAATATGAGGATCCACACATGTGGTTTATCTCATTGAATGCCGTTGCGGCCTCCATTATATCAGGAGGACGGTTCAAACACTTAGAAAGAGACTGAATGGTCACAGACACAACTGCAACATTGGCAATCTCAAGCAAAGCGTCTCAAGACATCTATCAGAGGAACACAATAAGGATTTTTCATACCTCAGCATCACCCCGATTGAACAAATACAGGTAGACCAAGAGAACAGACAAGGTGCCTTAAATAGGCGGGAAGCATTCTGGATTTACAAGCTGAAATGTCTGGTACCAGACGGACTTAACTAATGTATCGAACTTTGACAAACTAAACGGGTTTAACAAGCATACTGATCCATGTGCAATTTGATTTACCAATTCTCCCAACTCCTCCCCCACATTGTTCGTCCCATGCCCGTCCACTTCCACCCCCTACCCTTCATCCTCTCCCTTCATCCTCTCCCTCCATAGCCTACCCCACTCTATACATATATGTCCAGTACCTCCCCCCCCCCACTTTTATTCCCTATATACCTTCATATCACACTTATCGCATAGACCCTCTGCCAGCTCAGTCCCTCCCTGCATACACACATCTCCCTATACTGCTTTTTATCACACCTACCAGCAGGCTCATCTTCTTCCATGATTATACAATCCCCTACTACCATACATCTCCTGCCACCACACATTCCTTATCCCAACCAATTCCACCTCTCCATCATATGTACTACCTCGGACCACATCCATTGTTTTTTATACACTTTTATTCTCCCATCACTGTGTCCACTCAGGTACACAGCGTTTACAGCACTCTGTGCACGCTTTCCAGTCTTGCGATGCGCTAGCGGGCTGGCCCCACGATGCACATGCGCACCGAACCGTGATGCACACATGTGATGCGCTCGCGGTTGCCCAAGCGCCCAGCACGCACAAGCTGGTGTGCATGACCGGAAGTCCTCCTAGTCAGCGCACGTTCGGCTGCCAGATAAGTACTGGCATGCTGACACACGCAGTCACGGCCAGTACACAGGAAAACCGAAACAGGACACCATAAAAGTGAGTACTATATATCCCTTCTACTAAAGCACATTACAGCAACACCTTCTGATGGATAAGCCCCAGAGATTCATCCAAGTCACCCATTCCCTATAAGCCTCCACCCGATGTATAGACCACTGGTATACATACCAATCCTATAGATGTTATAAACCTTTGAATGTACCACATATGTCCCCTATGGATGTTACAGACTTTTGTATGTACTATATATGTTCCCTATGGATACTACGGACTTTTGAATATACTACATATGTTCCATATGGATTTTACGGACTTTTGAATATACCATGTGTGTTCCTTATGGCATTACAACCTCCATCTCCTCTGTTTTCGCATGTACCTTTTACCTCCCTTTTATATAATCTTTTATTATTTTAAATATGTGTATATATATATATATATATATATATATATATATATATATATATGTACATTTTTACAGTAATCTTTATGGACCTGAGGAAGGCGCGAGAACACGCCGAAACGCGTTGTCCAGTTGTTACTTTTAATTACCAGTAAATAAGTTCCTGTGTACCTTTGGCATCTTCGCATCATTGACGTAATTCTCAGTAGCCACTCGTAGGCCAGATCCCCCCACATTTTTAGCACCTCCTTTCCATTATCAAACTTATTGGGAATTTCACAAGAAAAACTATGATGTGTTTGGTTTTAATGTAACTTTATTCTTTCATGAGTTATTTACAAGTTTCTGACCACTTATAAAATGTGTTCAATGTGCTGCCTATTGTGTTGGATTGTCAATGCAACCCTCTTCTCCCACTCTTCACACACTGATAGCAACACCGCAGAAGAAATGTTAGCACAGGCTTCCAGTATCCGTAGTTTCAGGTGCTGCACATGTCGTATCTTCACAGCATAGACAATTGCCTTCAGATGACCCCAAAGATAAAAGTCTAAGGGGGTTAGATCGGGAGACCTTTGGGGCCATTCAACTGGCCCACGACGACCAATCCACTTTCCAGAAAACTGTTCATCTAGGAATGCTCGGACCTGACACCCATAATGTGGTGGTGCACCATCTTGCTGGAAAAAATCAGGGAACATGCCAGCTTCAGTGCATAAAGAGGGAAACACATCATCATGTAGCAATTTCGCATATCCAGTGGCCTTGAGGTTTCCATTGATGAAGACTGGTCCCACTATCTTTGTACCCCATATACCACACCATACCATCAATTTTTGTGTTCCAACAGTCTTGGAGGGATCTATGCAATGTGGGTTAGTGTCAGACCAATAGCGGTGGTTTTGTTTGTTAACTTCACCATTCACATAAAAGTTTGCCTCATCACTGAACAAAATCTTCTGCGTTAACTGAGGGTCCTGTTCCAATTTTTGTTTTGCCCATTCTGCAAATTCAGTGCGCCGATCTGGGTCATCCTCACTGAGATGCTGAAGTAGGTGGAGTTTGTAAGGGTGCCATTTATGAGTAGCTAATATCCTCCGAAGTGATGTTCGACTAATGCCACTCTCCAGTGACATGCGGCGAGTGCTATGCTGTGTGCTCTTGCTGAATGAAGCTAGGACAGCCACTGATATTTCTTCATTAGTGACAGATTTCATGCATCCACATTTTGGCAAATCCAACACTGAACCAGTTCACAAAACTTAGCAAGCAGTTTGCTAACTGTAGCAGGGGAGATGGGTGGTCTCATAGGGTGTCTTGCATTGAAATCTGCTGCAATGACCCGGTTACTGCGTTCACCAGACATCAACAAAATTTCTATCCGCTCCTCAACGACATGTCAATGGCTGTAAACAAAGAGAAACTTGTAAATAACGCATGAAAAAATAAAGTTACGTTAAAACCAAGCACATCATTGTTTTTCTTGTGAAATTCACAATAATTTTGATTTGTCACATGACCCCCTTCATATTGAAAAAACAAAAGGTGGATTCAAAATGGCCGACTTCAAAATGGCCACCATGGTCACCACCCATCTTGAAAAGTTTCCCTCCTCACATATACTAATGTGCCACAAACAGGAAGTTAATATCACCAACCATTCCCATTTTATTAAGGTGTATCCATATAAATGGCCCACCCTGTAGATTCACCATCTATGGTCCAACTTAAGTTGGATAGAAAAACGGCAACCAGTCCTACGCATACTGCTTTATATGGAGAATGTTCACTGTATATAGATACGGAAGTTCTGGACCAAAACAGCTTTTACTGACTTTGTAGGCAGGAGAGATTATAAGTTTTATTTATATTACATCTTGGAGTAATAACTATGGTTTTGCGTGGTGGCTAGTATGAGTTGGTACGTAGATGGGTTCTGTTATAGAGGTTAAATATATGACAAAAAGGTTAACCACACTGAGTTCAAAATGAGAACCGAGGTGGTGTACCTTATTAACTTGGAGTCAGTTGACCAATTTTGCAGACTTCTAGAACCACGTGCATGGGAATTGAGTGCAGCCCTATTAATTACTTAATATCACACCAAGTTGTATATTTAAGTTATTATAACATTATTAACAGTATTGAGTTATTTAATTACATGTATAGTCTACTTTGAGTTTTTGCTGATCATAAATCACCATATTGTTTATAGAATTGCTCTTTCTGCCCATAGTTCTGCCCTTAGTAAGCATGGCGAATGTGAAGTTGAGGGGTGGATTGTGCCCATGTGCCTGTACTTATCTAAATGATTTGGCCGGGAGTGTGGGCACGTGATGCTTTCAAAATCCTTCCGATCTTGTGGCGTCTTTCAGGACCTGCACATTTTGATTGTGTACTAACACAGCGTAGGTTGCAGCTATACAACGTTATTGATTGCCGGCATTATTTACATCTGGTGTGTGCCGCCCACCAACCGGACAATTATGATTGTTATGCCATACTTGATGAGCATGTTATGACGTGCGATGGGGGCACATGTATATTATGGATCATATGTATTAACACATGTATTTTAGCACAGATCACTAAATATCACTGTTATGATGTACTTGACACATTGTAAATACACACGCCCCTCATTAGCATATGTAATTGGAGGGATTATCAACATGTATTCCATTGCACTTTACTGTGCTTGAAAAAGGCTCTATTGCTGAGCTGAAAAATTACTTGATTTTCTTACTGATTGAATAAATCATCACTTTTGTATTTAATACTGCTAACGTGGAGTGCCGCTTCTTTCTTATTTTTGTCTTTTTTTTAACCATACTATGCAATTATAATTAATGTAAACATGATGACAAAAAAGAGACCACTGTCTAAAAATGTAGATTGATCGAAATAAATTCAGGAAAATATATAAAAAATTTACCAAGTTGTGAATGACATTAGTCATGGTCCAAGCAACAGGAACACTAAAGAAGGGAATGCTGAGGAGGACGATGTGCAGCATGCCAACCCCCAAGGCGTAGGTTAGCCACATTCCACGACTGTTCATAACCCTCGTATTTGGGTTGACCTCACTGTGTGCTACACCCACATTCATTTTTGTTCTGTAAAACAAAAAACAGTTGATTGAAAATTGGTTACTTTTGCTCATATAAATTGCTCATGTATTAAAGAAGTACTTTGGCGCTGCTTATTACTAATCCTTTGTGCCCGGGCTGCAAAATGAAACAAAACAAACTTTAACTCACCTACCTACATTCCCCTGTTGCTCAGATATCAGTGTCCCGTTCTCTGGTCCCTGTCTTCCGCTTCCTGTGAGTCTGTAAGTCACGCTGCAGAAGGATATTGCTGCAGCCGGTGATAAGTTGAAAGCAGTGTGACTCACCGACCTGCAGGAAGTGGAAGAAGACAGGGACCAGAGAACGGGACATCGGAGCAACAGGGGAACGTAGGTAGGTGAGTTAAAGTTTGTTTTGTTTCATTTTGCAGCCCGGGCACAGAGGATTAAAAATAAAAAGCGCATAGTACTCTTTGAAACTAGTATACTGACCTTGTGACCCAAGAGAAACTCTGGGACATCTGAAAGGGGAACTCCGATACACAACAGCTTATCCATTATCAACAGGATAGTGGATAAGTGACTAATTTTAGGAAAGGGGAGTCCAACCAATGGAACCCCCCGTGATTGCCTGCCCAGCCCAGTGTTCTGAACACTGGCTCTTCTCTTGTTCGATGTGGCTGTGGTCGACACGCCCTCTCCATTTATCTCTATGGGAGAGCCAGAGATCCAGCGCTCTTGTATCTCTGGCTCTCCAATAGAGATACATGGAGGGGGTGTGTTGACCACAGTTTCGTGCTGTGGTCCAAAGTCTCCTTGCACAGAGCTGAGATCGATCCTTGCATAGGGAGAGCAGTGTTACTGGACAGGATATCGCGAGGGGTCCCAGCAGTCAGACCCGCCCCACAGACACTTATCCTCTATGATGTGGATAGGGGATCAGATGTTGTGTACCATAAGTTCCCCTTTAAGTATTTTGCTAGATCCAAATGTGTACAATACTAAGAAGAATTACGAGGTTTGTTTAGGCAAAACAAAAATTGCCCAGCAGCTAGGGGTGGTGTAAAAATAATAAAAAGGCTATAGTCACCTACTTTACAGCTCCCAAACCCCCACTCGTCTCCATTTCTTTCAGGTTCTGCATTGCCCCGACCCCACAGAATCTGCCCGCTTAGCCAATTAGTGGCCACAGCTTTGTCATGCCTCAGACGCTGATTGGCTGAACGAGCAGGTCCTGTGAGGGTCAGGATGACACATAACCAAAAAGAGACCAGGAACATAAGCACAGCAGCTGTGGGGGACCGAAAGATGGGGAGTACAGTGTACCTCTGGTGACTCCATTGCAGATTCGATCAAAAATACTGGGGAAAAAATTTCAAAAGTATATTGCATTTGTTTGTCCAGTAAAATACTGCACGAAAGGATGAAAATCAGACAGACCACATTAAAGTCAATACCACATGCCACACAAAAAGGAGGATGCTGGGACTAGGGGATGATATATGTACAATAACCCTGTAGAGAGTTTACAGAGTAGAATTTCAATATTTGCAGATGGCACTTAATTGGGCAAGATGATCACCACAGAGGAGGATAACATCATATTACAGAGGAATCTGGAGAAGCTGGAGGTTAGGGCACAGACATGGCAAATTAAATTTAATGTGGATAAATGTAGAGGTTATGCACAAACAAAGTGTACAATTATGTGCTACCAAAAAGGACTTGGGGTTAATGGTGGACAGTAAACTTGACTTTAGTGATTAGTGTCTGGCAGTAGCTGCCAAGGCTAATAAAGTAATGGGATGTATCAAGAGAGGCATAGAGGCTTGTGACAAGGATACATTTTTGCCTCATAATTTTGTATAAATCATTAGTCAGACCGCATATGGAGTATTGTGTCCAATTTTGGGCACCTGTATATAAGGAGGACATGGCTGAACTAGAGAGGGTACAGAGGAGGGTGACAAAAATAATTAATGGTATGGGAGGATTAAAGGGGTTCTCCGGTGCTTAAACATCTTATCCCCTAGCCAAAGAATAGGGGATAAGATGCCTGATCGCGGGAGTCCCGCCGCTGGGGACCCCCGAGATCATGCACGGGTAACTCCGTTTGTAATCAGTGCCTGGAGCGTGTTCGCTCCGGGACCGATTACCGGTAGAGATGAGCGAACTTACAGTCCCGAACTTCTCGGCTCGGCAGTTGATGACTTTTCCTGCATAAATTAGCTCAGCTTTCAGGTGCTCCGGTGGGCTGGAAAAGGTAGATACAGTCCTAGGAGACTCTTTCCTAGGAATGTATCCACCTTTTCCAGGCCACCGGAGCACCTGAAGGCTGAACTAATTTACGCAGGAAAAGTCATCAACTGCCGAGCCGAGAAGTTCGTGACAAATCGAAGTTACTTTGTTCGCTCATCTCTAATTACCGGCGACCGCAGGGCCGGCGGCGTGTGACATCACGCCTCCGCCCCCGTGTGACGTCACGCTCCGCCCCTCAATGCAAGCCGACGGGAGGGTGCGTGATAGCTATCACGCCCCCTCCCATAGGCTTGCATTGAGGGGCGGAGCGGGCCTTCACACGGGGGCGGGGTGTGACGTCATACGCCGCCCGCCCTGCGGTCGACCATAATCAGACCCGGAGCGAACACGCTCCGGGTCTGATTTCAAACGGGGTGCCGCGTGCATGATCCCGGGGGTCCCCAGCTGCAGGACTCCCGCGATCAGGCATCTTATCCCCTATCCTTCAGATAGGGGATAAGATGTTTAAGCACCGGAGTACCCCTTTAAAGCACCAAGGCAGGTTATTGAGCCTTGGGTTATTTAGTTTGGAGAAAAGATGTCTTGGGGCGATCTGATAACAATGTGGAAATATATGAATGGACAGTACAGAGATCTTTCTAGTTTAATAAATTATTTACTGTAAGAACGGTGAGACTATGAATCTCTTTTTAATCCTTTTGGCTGAAGGCAATTGAATTGATATAGCCACAGGGTTTCTCGATTTCTAAGTGCTTTCAGCCAGTCCCCTTCTTTAACTTGCTTGTGAACCTTCTCATTGGCAACAAATTGCATATTAGAGATACCATCATCATGAAGATCATAGAAATGTTGGGACACATTTGATTATTCACACCTCTGATGGGTTTTTGGATGCATTTTTTCAAGTTTCTCTTAGTAAAACCTATATATGTTCAATTGCAACTACTCTTGCAGGTGTTACCATCACCTCCCACTCCTCCTATTTCATGATTATAAATTTGTTACTGCTACATTCATGTCACAGGTTTCATTAAAGGGTCATGAACCCGAAACGCATCAACCATGCATGTTGACTCATTACTTTGTACATCATGATGATTTTATGGCTGCAATAAATTAGAAATTGTATTGAGCGCTGGTACTTCCAGTACAGTTCTTCTATTTGCCAAGAGAGAGACCGTGCACCCCTACTCATGTGAGCTGACACCTCCCTCTTTTGCTCGATGGACTCTTGTCTTTTTTTAACCTTACAAACTTTGTAACTATGTTAGGTCTGTAGAGTGCGGTTGGTGTTCAGTGTTTTTCATTGCTCTGTTCCAATGATGGTATGGAGCAAACAATAAATACCACACAGATGTAAACCCAGACTTACACATTGCTGCCTTCTGAATGTAATTAGATTCTTCTCCTCTTGGCAGTGTTTTATCACAATTATTAGGATGATGCTGCATTTTTTTGGTTTTTTGGTTTTGGCTCTTGCAGTGCGGTCGGGCCGTGGCGGCCGCCCATGCACACTGGTTACAAGGGCCTGATACTAGTATCAGGCCCTTGTATGCAGAGCAGCAGCGGCCGCATAGTGCCGACCACTGCTGTATACTAAAAATCAGGGTGCCTCCAGCTGTTGTGAAACTACAACTCCCAGCATGCCCGGACCGGCAAAGGAACTATACTGCCAACTATTGTGGGGGGGGGGCTGCCTACCATTGTGGGGGAACTATGCTGCCAACTATTGTGGGGGGGAGCTGCCTACCATTGTGGGGGAACATCCTAATATTGTGGGGGGGGGGGGAAGCTGCCAACTATTGTGGGGAAGCTGCTGACCTAATGTGGGGGAGCTGTCTACTATTGTGGGGGAACTGCTGACCTAATGTGGGGGAGCTGCTGACCTAATGTGGGGGAGCTGCCTACTATTGTGGGGGAGCTGCCTACTATTGTGGGGCAGCCGCTGCATACACACCGGCCCCAGCGACTTCCGGGAGCAGCGCCACGTAGCCGGTTACCTGACCGGATCACGTAACGCGGCTCACAGGGAGTCACGGGGCTCGGCGGATCAGCGCACGCGCACTGGAATGTGCTCAATGAGCGTATTACTAAACTGACAAGTGCAACCCCACCGAGAGGCCGGCCTCTATTAAAACCAAAATATAATATGATTCATAATAGATAAAAACATGTAATTGCATAGTTTCTATAACAAAGGAATCTCATAGAGAATTAGAATAAAAGCTTATGTGTATATTTGATAGTGTGTGACAAAATAATCAAATGCAAAAAGTGAGCATATGCCAAAACGCATAATGTGAATATGGGCCAAATATAAATGTGAATATAGGCCAAATAATTATGGTGATGGGGTGAATGTAAACTTAGTAGAAAAGTTGGTGGGCTACACATACATCATAAGTGAAGTGCATACATCAATTAAAACTATTAAAACACTGCAATCTCAATAGTATAATATTAAAGTGACTAAGTAAAAAATTAAGGTGACATAAAATAATCATAATTTATTTAAAGTGATAGTATAAATACATGTCCACAAAAATCAAACATGCTTAAAAAATTAATTGGAAAAAAAAGGAACAAGAGATAATAATGGATAAAAATAATCAATTCAGAGGATCGAGCTCGATGGTCGTGGGCAGCACTTGAACGATGATCCTAAAAAGGGGGGGGATGAATGGAATCCTATGCATCATTGATGAACATCCATTGACGCTGAAACAAATTTATGAATAAAAACAATTACCGCATTATAAGATCACTTAAAAACACAATGTATTACCTACTGGAGGGAAACTAAAATGGTCAGAGAAATGATGCAAAGGGCAGAACATCATTTTAACCATTCAGCTGTACTGTGTCAAGTGTCCAAATCCATCGACTTTCTTTCTGTGCCAGAATTTTTCCAATGTTACCACCCCTAATTCTAAGGTCAACAACATTAATCCCTCTCACTTGTAGGAGTGAGGGATCACAGTGGTGATGTTTTGCAAAATGCTGGGCAATAGGTTTGAGGTCATCAGTACTAGTATTGGAAAGTGCTCTACGTATATTATGTACGTGTTCACGGACACGTACCTTTAACTGTCTTGTCATCATTCCCACGTAGATCTTCTTGCAGGGAAAGCTGGCGTAAAACACGACTGCTTTTGTTTGGCAGGTTATCTTTTTCTGCACAGTGGTCTCCAAATTGTGGCACTCCAGATGTTTCAAAACTACAAGTCCCAGCATGCCCGGCCAGCCAAAGGCTGTCTGGGCATGCTGGGAATTGTAGTTTTGAAACTTCTAGAAGCAGCAGTGAAGATCACTTTACAGCAATCTTCACTGCTGCCTCTGATGCTGATGCGGCCCCTACCTCTTCCATTTGCCTGCCGCCGGTCCCCCGCTGCATGCACCGATCCTCAGGTATTTCTCCCCGCAACATTGGTCCTCTTCCTCCGCCTCTGCCCGGACTTCTAGGGGCGAGCAGGACGAGGAACCTGAACTTTCACCCCCCAGTGGCTCTCCCGTGCAGGAGGCGTGTCGACAGCAACATGACGTTGCGGCCGACACGACCCCCTCCGTGTATCTCTATGGGAAAGGCGGGGATGCAGTTTTCGTGCCTCGCCGCCTCACCCATAGGGCTGTATGGGGAGGGGGCGTACCGTCGACCTCAGAGAGGTCGATGCTACACGTATTAGCTGGCGCACAGGCGGCAATGCGGGGGTCCAACTTGGGAGATCGCGGGGGATCCTAGCGGTCGGACCCAACGCAATCAAACACTTATCCTTTATCCTGTGGATAGGGGTTAAGTTGTTTTCGCCACAGATGCCCTTTAATGTAGCAGAAAAAAAAGTGATCCAAAAAGTCCCATCAAAATATAAATGGTACTGATAAAAAAAACAAAAAAATACAGATCACGGCGCAAAAAAGCCCCTATATAACCCCGTATATGGAAAAATAAGAAAGGGGTCAGAAGAGAACATTTTAAGCATACTGACTTTTTTATTTTTTTTTTAAGATATAAGGGGGAAATTTATCAAAACGTGCTGAGGAAAAAGAGTAGTTGCCCATAGCAATCAGATAGGTGTGTACCCTAGTGTCTCCTGGAGTCAATTTATGGTGAGTGGCAGTGCTGTGGCTCCAAGCTTGGCCAGTACCTTCTATAGCCACCCCACCCCCCCACATTCCCTTCAAGTACAATAGTACAATTTTGTTACACCCCTGATAGTACAATTTTTCAAAAACTATATTGAAAAAAAGTGGGCAGTGCAAAGCATTTTGGTTTCAGTTTTCGGCCAAGCACAGCCTAAATTTTTGGTTTCGGACCAAAATTTTCCTTTCAGTGCATCCCTAATCTTTGAATGAAATTGAGCAGTTTTTAATCTGTCCACTGAGCATTATAATATTCTGACACTTCCCGTCCTCAGCATAATTGACAGCCTGGGCATGGCTCGTGTCATCGCTCTGTTCCGTCTGCTTAGGAAGCAGAGCAGTGACGAGGGCTGTTAATCACCCTGAGGAGGTGTGATTAAAGCAGCAGGACTAGGTAAGTATAGCTTCCCGCCCAGGGGACTACTTACATGGCCAATGAAGAATACTTTTCAACTATATATCCTCACCATCCCTGCCAGCAGGTACATCTCCAGGTGTTATATATGGTGAAATCTGATGACAGGTTTTCTTTAACCCCTGTTCGAAAATGGATGTACATTTACATCCATTTTTTCTGGTGACTACATGTACGTCATTCATGATTACGGCACCGAATCTGTGTGGGTGGGGATTGGTTGCGGGAGCTGGCTGCCACATATTGCCAGGTACCCGTCACTACTGTAAGGAGCTAAGCTGCATGACCGCAGCCTCAATCGTGGTGGCAGAGGGAGGGAGTCGATGGTAGCCATGGCAACAAGAGACCACCGAACAACCTATGGTTATCTGGCTATGGAAGCCGAAGAGAGTCTGATCTGCTGTGCCTGTCAGTGTAGCACTGATAGGCATCAGTTTAAGACTATGTTTACATGACAGAATTTTATGTTCACAAGGCAGAATTTCTGTGTGGAATTCCGCATGGAGATTCAGCAGCTGCAGAGTCACGTTGATTTCACCGGAGTTTGCAGAAAGAAAACGCATGTTATGCTAATGCTTCGCTATCGGTGTTAGGCTATGTTCAAACAGGGGAATGTCTGCACAGAAAATCTCGGACAGTCCCCTCTGTTCGGACAGTCCCCTTTGTGAACATAGCCTAACACTGACAGGCATAATACATTGCAGTACAGATCTGTAATTAATCTCTATGGGAGAGGAGGAGACACAGCATTTGTGTCTCTGCCTCTTCCATATAGATGAATGGAGGGGGCATGCTTTTACAAGCTGATGTGCGGGGTACGAAACTCACTCTAGCAGAGCAGAGCCGTGGCCCATACGGGAGATTGCGGGGGTCCCAGCGGTCGGATAAGCTAAAGTGTCCCAAAGTTATCACAATGTAAAGTGGAACAGGTCAGATTTGAAAAATTGGCCTTGGAACTTAACACTCCTCAAGTCCTTAAAAAAAAGCTCTGCTTCTCACATTCATTCTTGCTCACATAGTAAACTCTCCCAGTAGGAGAAAGTTGGCATTTCCAGCAGGCATGACATCACTGAAGCCTGCTGGAGGACCACTTCTATTTATCCCAGCACTGGGCAGAACACCTCAGGCTCTGTGCATGTTTCAGTAAGGCTCTTTCAACGTGGCTCTTTGACAGCTGCACAGAACCTCACTGAAACTTGCAATCAAGCTCAGTGCAAAGAAACACTTCCTGAGTTTGGTCTCCTGCCAGGCCGGGAGGAGACCCAACTCACTGTATTAATTGTGGCAGGAAACAGAAAAAGCCACCTAGTTGCCGTTTTTTTCTAGTACATTTTAAACATAAGCAGACGTAGTAGATAACAGAAGGGCAATCAAGGATTCTTTTCAGTGCCTTTTGAAATTTATATGAATAGTATATACATGATAATGGCAATGTTTTGACCAACATATAGAGCCGTATTTCCCAACCTTTTTCGGCTCGGGCCACCCCTCTGTAAAAAAAAATGTTGTGGGGCGAAGCAATGCACAATACCTATTTATCTTTTGGCTATGTAGATTACAGTGCCGCTTTATACAGCAACTCACAAATGACATCTCTGATCAGCGTCCTTCCGTTTTCTTCTCCATCTGGTCTGGGCCATTTCTTCCAGCCACAACTCTTCACCGTAAAAACCTGCAAAACAAACCTATTAGGCTCCGCACTTTGCTAGCATCAGCTTTGAGATTCCCCTTTTCACAAGTAAACAGGGATACAGGGGCGTATAGGTGTAAAAGGGTAACAGGGGGGTGTAGAAAGGTGAACTTGGGTGACAGGTGTGTAGAGGAGTGTACATGGATAACAGAGGGGTGTTGGGGTGTAGTAGGGTGTACATGGGTGACAGATGGGTGTAGAAGAGTGCATATGAATGACAGGAGGGTGACAGGGGTGTACATGGGTGACAGATGGTTGTAGAAGGGTGTATATGGGTGACAGATGGCTGTAGAAGAGTGTACATTGGTAACAGGGGTGTACATGGGTGACAGGGGCGTGTAGCAGAGTGTACATAGGTGAGGACGGGTGGTAGGCAGGGGTGACCGGGTAGACAGAGGAGTGGATGGGGGGTGGAAAGGGGGAGTGACAGTGGGTAGACAAGGATGTGGTCAGAGGGGTGGCCATAGAAGAGATGACAGGAGGGTGGACATGGGAGACAGGGGGTGAGAGGGGTGGACAATGGGGGGGGGGTGAACAATGGGGGGTTGCCATGGTGGAAACGGATGACAGGAGGGTGGGCATGGGTGACAGGGGGTGGACAAGGGTGACAAGCGGGCAAAAGAGGTGGGGACAGGAGTAACAGAGCGGAAAGGGGTGACAAAGGGACAGAGGGGTGAATAGGGGGTGGATATGGGTGACAGAGGGGTGGACAGGGGGTGAACATGGGTGACAGTGGGATGGACAGCGGTGACAGAGGGGTGGCCAAGGATTGCAGGAGGGTGGCCATGGGTGAGAAAGGGTAGACTGTGGGGGGGGGGGGGGGTGAACATGGGTAAGAAGGGGTAACAGAGTGGAGAGGGTACAGTACCTAAAGCAAGCAAGCTTGTTCCAGCTCAATGCCTTCTGTGGGGGACCAGGAATCCGGAGCAGCCTCCCCGGTGAGTTGATCCCCTTCACCTGCACACGCAATGTGCACACAGACTTCCCTCCTCCCCTGTGGCGCCGTGAGTCACAAACCAGCAGGCCAGGGTGGGAAATAAAAAAAAAAATGTAATTAAAAATTTCCCGGCGCCATCTTTCCCATCGGAGAGTTGCGGCACCCCGTGCAGGGCCTGCTGGTACCCCTGTTGGGAATCACTGATATAGAGTGTGGGTCTTTGTCAGGCTTAAAGGGGTACTCCGGTGCAAAATTATATATTTTTTTTAATCAACTGGCATCAAAAAGTTAAACAGATTTGTAAAATACTTCTATATAAAAATCTTAATCCTTCAAGTTTTTATTTTTTTCTAATTAATTTTCTGTCTGACCACAGTGCTCTCTGCTGACACTTCTTCCATATTAGGAACTGTCCAGAGCAGAAGAGGTTTGCTATGGGGCTTTGCTCCTGCTCTGGACAGCTCCTGACATGGACAGAGGTGTCAGCAGCGAGCACAGAAAAAGAACTTCCTGTGGAGCATACAAATCTGTTTAACTTTCTGGCACCAGTTGATTTTAGAAACTTTTTTTCCCCAGAGTAGTACCCCTTTAACCCCTTAAAAGGGTACTCCACCGCAAACATCTTATCACCTATCCAAAGGATGTTAGATTGTGGGTGTCCTGCAACTGAGAACCCCTGTAACCTCTCTGGGCTGGCAGCGGCGGAAGCTTCCGCGCTTGTGACGTCACTCCACGCCCCCTCCATTTATGTCAATGGGAGGACGCGTGATGGCTATGATGTAGCCATCATGCCTCCTCCCAAAGAAGTGAATTGAGGGGGGTGGTGGCTGCATTCCCAGTCATTGGGCACAGAGCGGAGTTCGATCCGTGCGCCGAATGATGGGGGCCGCGCCGGAGATCGCGGTGATCCCAGTGGCGGGAACCTCTTGATCTAACATCTTATCCCCTATTCTTTAGCTAGGGGATAAGATGTTTGCGGCGGAGTACCCTTTAACTCCTTGGGGACGGAGGGTGTATGCATACACTTTCGCGTCCCGTCACTTAAGGACGGAGGGCGTATCCATACGCCCTCTGCATTTCCGATCACCGCCGCTCGGACTGAGATGACTGCTGATATCTATCAGCAGGCATCCTGTGGCAATGCCTAGGGCTGTCCCGAGACCCCCCCCCCCCATGTCAGCGATCGCAGCAAATCGTTAGTCAATTCAGACCAGCGATTTGCCCGCGATCGGGGCTAATCGGGTCACTGGTGACCCGATCTCCTGGAAAATAAGCATGATCGGAGCTGTCAGAGACAGCTCCGACCATCCTAAAGGCTAGGAGCGAGGTGGCAGTGTTGCCACCCCCTTCTATCCCCTGCCATTGGTCGGTCAGGCTGACTACCAATGGCAGGAGGGGGGCGAGGAGGTTAGAGTTCATTTCCCCTGCTCTGCCCACCGATCGGAAGTCTGGGCAGAGCAGGGGGAACACGGGCGGCGAGGGGGAGCATGGTGCGGCTTACCCGGACCGGTGGAGGCATCCTGGACCAGTGGCGACGACATCGACGGCAGTTGGAGCGACCGGAAAGTGCGGCGTGCAGAAGGCTGCAGTGAAGATCGTGGCAAGTGATCTTCTCTGTGGCCTTCTAAAAGCTTCAAAACTACAACTCCCAGCATGCCCACACAGCCAAAGGCTGCCTGGGCATGCTGGGAGTTGTAGTTTTGCAACATCTGGAGGGTCACAGTTTGGAGACCACTGTATAGTGGTCTCTAAACTGTGGTCCTCCAGATGTTGCAAAACTACAACTTTCAGCATCCACTGACTGTCTGGGCATGCTGGGAGTTGTAGTTTTGCAACATCTGAAGTGGCACAGTTTGGAGACCACTATAAGGTGGTCTCCAAACTGTAGCCCTCCAGATGTTGCAAAACTACAACTCCCAGCATGGCCAGACAGTCAGGGATGCTGGGCGTGTAGTTCTGCAATATCTGGCCCTTCATATGTTGCAGAACTGCAACTTCCAGCATGCCTGGACAGTCTGGGCATGCTTGGAGTTGTAGTTTTGCAACATCTGGAGGGCCACAGTTTGGAAATCAGTACTAAGGAGTCTCCAAACTGTTCTTCCCCAGTTGTTGCATAACTACAACTCCAAGCATGCCCAGACTGTCCAGGCATGCTGGGAGTTGTAGTTCTGCAACATATGAAGGGCCAGATACTGCAGAACTACACACCCAGCATCCTTGACTGTCTGGCCATGCTGGGAATTGTAGTTTTCCAACCAGCTGGAGGCACACTGGTTGGGAAAACACTGAGCTAGAGTCTGTTTCCTAACTCGGTGTTTCCAACCCATGTGCCTCCAGCTGTTGCAAGACTACAACTCCCAGAATGCACTGACAGACCGTACATGCTGGGAGTTGTAGTTTTGCAACAGCTGGAGGCACATTGGTTAGAATCACTGAGCTAGAGTCTGTTTTCTAACTCAATGGTTCCCCACCAGTGTGCCTACAGCTGTTGTAAAACTACAACTCCCAGCATGTACGGTCTGTCAGTGCATTCTGGGAGTTGTCATTTTGCCACAGCTGAAGATTTGGGGTGCCCCCCCCCCATGTGAATGTATAGGGTACATTCACACGGGCGGGATGTTTACAGTGGGTTTCCTTCTACAAGTTTGAGCTGCGGCAAATTTTCCGCCGCAGCTCAAACTACCAGCGGAAAACTTACTGTGAACCCCCGTCTGTGAGAATGTACCCTAAAAACACTACACTATACTAACAAATAGTAAAAAAGTAAAACACTACATATACACCCCCTTACACGCCGCCCCCCCCCCCCAATAAAAATTAAAAACGGCTCATACAGCAGTGTTTCCTAAACAGAACCTCCAGCTGTTGCAAAACCACAACTTCCAGTATTGCCGGACAGCCATAGACTGTCCTGGCAGGCTGGGAGTCTTGCAACAGCTGGAGGCACCCTGTTTGGGAATCACTTCTGTAGGGTTTTACTGTAGGTAACCGGGTCCGCCCCGATTGCAAATTTCTTATTCAGGCCTCAAATGTGCATGGCGCTCTCTCACTTCAGAGCCCTGTCCTATTTCAAGGCAACAGTTTAGGGCCACATATGGGGTATTTCCGTACTCGGGAGAAATTGCACTATAAATTTTGGGGGGCATTTTCTCCCATTACCCTTTGTAAAAATGGTAAATTTGGGGAAAAAACTGCACTTTAGTGAAAAAAAAAATGTTCTTCATTTACACATCCAACTTTAACGAAAAGTTGTCAAACACCTGTGGGGTGTTAAGGCTCACTGGACCGACCCCTTGTTACGTGCCTTGAGGGGTTTAGTTTCCAAAATAGTATGCCATGTGTTTCTTTTTTGCTGTTCTGGCACAATAGGGGCTTCCTAAATGTGACATGCCCCCCAAAAACCATTTCAGAAAAATTCACTCTCCAAAATCCGACTGTCGCTCCTTCCTTTCTGAGCCCTCTACTGCGCCCACCGAACACTTGACATACACATGAGGTATTTCCTTACTCGAGAGAAATTGGGTTACAAATTTTGTTTTTGTTTTTCTTCTTTTACCCCTTGTAAAAATTCAAAAACTGAGTCTACAAGAACATGCGAGTGTAAAAAATGAAGATTTTGAATTTTCTCCTTCACTTTGCTGCTATTCCTGTGAAACACCTAAAGGGTTAACAAACTTTCAGAATGTCATTTTGAATACTTTGAGGGATGCAGTTTTTATAATGGGGTCATTTATGGGGAATTTCTAATATGAAGGCCCTTCAAATCCACTACAAAACTGAACTGGTCCCTTAAATTCAGATTTTGAAAATTTGGTGAAAAATTGCTGCTGAACTTTGAAGCCGTCTGAGGTCTTCTAAAAGTAATAACATGTCAACTTTATGATGCAAATATAAAGTAGACATATTGTATATGTGAATCAATATATAATTTATTTGGAACGTCCGTTTTCCTTACAAACAGAGAGCTTCAAAGTTAGAAAAATGCAAAATTTTAAATTTTTTCATGAAATTTTGGAATTTTTCACCAAGAAATGATGCAAGTATCGACAAAAATTTACCACTAACATGAAGTAGAATATGTCACAAAAAACAATCTCGGAATCAGAATGAAAAGTAAAAGCATCCCAGAGTTATTAATGCTTAAAGTCACAGTGGTCAGAATTGCAAAAAATGCTCCCATCCCTAGGGTTATAATGGGCTCCGTCCCCAAGGACTTAAAGGAAATCTGTCATCAGAATCACCCGCACTAAACCTGTTACACGGGCTCGTAGTGCGGGTGATCCTGATTAAAACGCTTCTTACCTGGTTAAAAATGGTTCAGCGGTTCTTCAGATATCTTTATTTTTAGTTTTCTGTTATTCCCTGGCTTGGGACTCAGTGGGAGGTCTTATCATCTCGGACTCGGCTACATGTCATTCTAGCTGGGCGGAGCGGCCGCCCGGGTCCCCCCTTGTCGGCAATTGCCGTGATTCGATCAATCAATTCTGACTGGCGAATCATGGCTTTTCCGGGTCAATCACTGGTGACCGGGAAAATAAGGCTGATTGATGCTGTCTGAGACAGTATCAATCACCCTTGCCTACCAGGAGTGAGGTGGCAGCAGTAAGAGGTGAGGCCCGTGTGCCTCCTGCTGTTGCATAACTACAACTCCCAGCATGCACAGAAAGCCAAAGGGCATGCTGGGAGGTGTAGTTATGCAACAGCTGAAGGCTGGTTGCGAAACACTGAATTAGGGTTGGTTACCTAACTGTGTTTCCCAACCTGTGTGCCTCCAGCTGTTGCAAAATGAAAACTCCCACCATGCACTGACAGACCATGAATGCTGGGAGTTGTAGTTATGCAACAGCTGTAGTCACACTGGTGGGGAAACACTAAATCAGTCTGTTACCAAACTCAGTGTTTCCTAACCAGTGTGCCTCCAGCTGTTGCAGAACTACAACTCCCAGTAGGTGGGGTCTGTCAGTGCACGCTGGGAGTTGTAGCTTTGTAACAGCTGGAGGTTTGACTCCCCCCCCCCCCGCCACAAAAAAAGGGTACATTCACCTGGGCGGGGGTTTACACTGAATTTTATGGCTGCAAATATTTAGCCACAGCTTAAACTCCCAGCCGGAAGCTCAGTGTAAACCCCCACTTGTGTGAATGTACCCTAAAAACACTACACTACACAAAATAAAAAAAGTAAAACACTACATATACACTCACCCTTACACAGTCCTCCCCCCAACAAAAATGTAAACCGCCTTGTATGCCACTGTTTCCTAAACTGAGCCTCCAGCTGTTGCAAACCTACAACTCCCAGCAGTGCCGGACAGGCATTGGCTGTCCAGGCATGCTTGGAGTTTTGCAACAGTTGGATGCGCCCTGTTTGGGAATCACTGCCGTAGGGTATTTTTGGTGGAGGAGGCAAATGCCATACTTGCATACGAGTCCACCCCTTTGCAAATCCCTAATTTAGGCCTCAAATGCACATAGCACTCTCTCACTCCGGAACCCTGCCGTATTTCAAGACAAAAGTTTAGGGCCACATATGGGGTATTTCCATACTAGGGAGAAATTGAGTTAAAACATTTAGGGGGCTTTTTCTACTTTTACTCCTTATGAAAAAGAAAAGTTGTGGTCTACAACAGCGTGTCAGTGTAAATTTTTGTTTATTTTTAAACACTAAGATGCTGGTGTTGCCCCATACTTTTCATTTTCACAAGAGGTAAAAGGAGAGAAAGACCCCCAAAATGTGTAACACAATTTCTCCCTAATATGAAAATACCCCATATGTAAATGTAAAGTGCTCTGCAGGCGCACAACAGGGCTCAGGAGAGAGCACACCATGTACATTTGCACAGGGGTGGCTGATTATGTGGCACGTAATAAGGGGTGCAGTAAGCCGTAACACCCCACAGGTGTTTGACAAATTTTCGTTAGAGTTGGACGTGAAAATGAAAAAATTTTAAATTTTTTTCCTAAATGCTGGTGTTACCCCAAATGTTTTAATTTCACAGGGGGTAATAGGAGAAGAAGCCCCCAAAATTTTTAACACCATTTCATCTGAGTATGGAAATACCTCATATGTGGACGTAAAGTGCTTTTTGTGGGTTCACTAAAATGCTCAGAGAAGAAGGAGCCAAATTTGCTTTTTGGAGAGAGAATTTGGCTGGAATATGTACACTTAAAAAAGGCCACCATGCTGCCAGAACAGTGGACCCCCCCACGTGTGACCCTATTTCGGAATTTACACCTCTCACAGAATGCAACAAGGGTGCAGTGAGCATTTACACCCCAGAGGTATCTGACAGATTTTTTCAACAGTGGTCCGTGAAAATGTTCCAAAGATCTCTTAAATGTCAATGGGGTGTAAATGCTCACTGCACTCCTTATTACATTCCGTAAAGAGTATAGTTTCTGAAATGGGGTCACATGTGGGGAGTCCACTGTTCTGGCACCATGGGGGCATTGTAAACACACATGGCCCCCGACTTCCATTCCAGCCAAATTCTCTCTCCAGAAGCCCAATAGCGCTCCTTCTCTTTTGAGCCCTGTAGTACGCCCGCAGAGCACTTTACGTCCACATATAAGTTCCTTACTCAGAAGAAATGGTGCTACAAATTTTGGGGGGCTTTTTCTCCTATCAACCCTTGTGAAAATGAAAGAAATTTGGGTAACCTCAGCATTTTAGTGAAAAAAATCTAATTTTTTATTTTCATGTCCAACTTTAAGAAAAATTTGGGGTGGAGTGTTAAGGCTCACTGTACCCCTTGTTACGTTTCTTGAGGGGTGAAGTTTCCTAAATATTGTGCCATGTGTTTTTCTTTTTTTTTGTTTTTTTGCTGTTTTGGCACTATCTGGGCTTCTTAAATGCGACAAGGCCCCCAAAAACCATTTGAACCATTTCAACAAAACTCTCTCTCCAAAACCCCAATGTGGTTCCTTCTCTCCTGAGTCCTTTAGTGCACCTGCAGATCACTATACATCCACATATGAGGTATTTCCATACTCAAGAGAAATTGATTTAAAAATTTTGGGGACTTTTCCTCCTTTTATCCATTATAAAAATGAAAAAAATGGGGCTACAAAAACATGTTATTGTAAAAAAATTTAGATTCTGAGTTTTCTCCTCTACTTTGCTGCTATTCCTGTAAAACACTAAAGGGTTAACAAACTTTCAGAATGTCATTGTGAATACATTAAGGGATGCAGTGTCTATAATGGGTTAATTTATGGGGTATTTCTCACAGTAAGGTTGCACAAATCCACTTCAAACTGAACTGGTCCCTGAAAAATTCAAGATTGTGAATTTTCGTGAACATCTGGAAAATTGCTGCTGAACTTTGAAGCCCTCTAATGTCTTCAAAAAGTAAAAACATGTCAACTTTATGATACCAACATAATGTAGACATATTGTATATGTGAATCAATATATAATTTATTTGGCATGTCCATTATCCTTACAAGCAGAGAATTAGCAAAGTTAGAAAATTCAACATTTTCATAAAATTTGGGTATTTTTCACAAAGAAATGATGCAATAATCAAAGATTTTGCCACTATCTTAAATGGGTACTCCGGTGGCAAACTTTTTTTTTCTTTTCTTTTTAATCACCTGGTGCCAGAAAGTTAAACAGATTTGTAAATTACTTCTATTAAAAAAATCTTAATCCATCCAGTATTCATTAGCTGCTGAATACTACAGAGGAAATTCTTTTCTTTTTGGAACACATCTCTGTCCATTTTAGGAACTGTCCAGAACAGCATATGTTTTCTATGGGGATTTTCTCATACTCAGGACAGTTACTAAAATGGACAGAGGTATCAGCAGAGAGCACTGTGGTCATGATGTCAGCAGAGAGCTTTGTGCTCCAAAAAGAAAAGAATTTCCTCTGTAGTATTCAGCAGCTAATAAATACTGGAAGGATTAAGATTTTTTAATACAAATAATTTACAAATCTTCAAAAAATTGACCACACCTCAAGGGTACCGCCCTAGTGGGCACATAATGAAAAAGAAATTGAGAACAGTTTGTTTAAACAAAATGTAAGTAAATTTATTAAAATACAATTAAAATAAAAACACAAATATAAAACATATATTAGAGCAATACTGGTATTGAGTTGTAATTAATCCGCCATAGGGCCCTAATGGCAATATATTTAAAATTTATAAGGCACTGCCAAATTCGTGAAAAAATGCTGATAATCCGGAAATGCGGGCATTATCGGCATTTTTTCACAAATTATGCAGTGCCTTATACATTTTAAATATATTGCCATTAGGGCCCTATGGCAGATTAATTACAACTCAATACCAGTATTGCTCTAATATATGTTTTATATTTGTGTTTTTATTTTAATTGTATTTTAATAAATTTGCTTACATTTTGTTCAAACAAACAGTTCTCAATTTCTTTTTCATTGTGTGCCCACTAGGGCGGTACCTAGAGATGAGCGAACTTACAGTAAATTCGATTCGTCACGAACTTCTCAGCTCAGCAGTTGATGACTTTTCCTGCGTAAATTAGTTCAGCCTTCAGGTGCTCCGGTGGGCTGGAAAAGGTGGATACATTCCTAGGAAAGAGTCTCCTAGGACTCTATCCACCTTTTCCAGCCCACCGGAGCACCGGAAAGCTGAACTCATTTATGCAGGAAAAGTCATCAACTGCCGAGCCGAGAAGTTTGTTGCGAATCGAATTTACTGTAAGTTCGCTCATCTCTAGCGGTACCCTTGAGGTGTGGTCAATTTTTTGAATATTTATTATTGTAAATTTGGATCGGTGGGGATCGATCTATTGGCCGCATTTAACCTCGGATACTTTGGTTGTGAGCTGCACACATTTTGCGGCTAATTTACAAATCTTTAACTTTCTGGCACCAGCTTCACATCGCGGGGGGTCCAACCGCTGGGGCCCCCTGTGATCTCCTGTAGGGGGCTCTAGCAGCCCGCGGGAAGGGCGCGTGTTGACAACAGCACGAAGCGGTGACTGACACGCCCCCTCAATACAACTCTATGGCAGAGCCAGAGATTGAAAGAGGGCAGCGCTCCGGCTCTGCCATAGAGTTGTATTGAGGGGACGTGAAAGCCACCGCTTTGTGTACTGGTCAACATGCCCCCTTCCCGTGGGCTGCTGGGGCCCCGTACAAGAGATCATGGAGGGGGGTGGCCCAGCGGTTGGCCCAGCTAGGGCTTTGCAGGGATAAGTGTAAAAGATCAGTGTGTGCAGTGTTATAGCCCCCTATGGGAGCTATAACACTGCAAAAAAAAGTTAATTAGCCCCTTCCCTAATAAAAGTTTGAATCACCCCCCTTTTCCCATAAAAAAAAAAAAAAAAAACAGTGTAAATAAAAATAAAAAATATGTGGTATCGTCATGTGCGAAAATGTCCGAATTATAAAAATATCGTTAATTAAACTGCATGGTCAATGGCGTACGTGCTAAAAAATTCCAAGGTCCAAAATAGTGTATTTTTGGTCACTTTTTATATCATGAAAAAATGAATAAAAAAGCTATCAAAAATTCCGATCAATGCAAATATGGTACAAAAAATGAAGCCTCATACCGACCCGTCCGTGGAAAAATTAAAAAGTTATAGGGGTCAGAAGATGAGAATTTTTAACGTATCAAATTTTCCTGCATGTAGTTATGATTTTTTTCAGAAGTGCGACAATATCCAACCTATATAAATAGGGTATCATTTTAACCCTATGAACCTACAGAATAAAGATAAGGTGCCATTTTTTACCGAAAAATGCACTGCGTCGAAATGGAAGCCCCCAAAAGTTACAATATGGCATTTTTTCTTAAATTTTGTCGCACAATTAATTTTTTTTCCGTTTCGCCGTGGATTTAATAAGCCATCATATGGAATTTTATGTGCATAATTGAAAGCGTTTTTTTTTTTATAGATTTTTTTGAATTTTGATGATTTCTAGAAGGTGATGAGGAAAAAATGAAAATGCAAAAATGGAAAAACCATGCGTCCTTAAGGGGTTAAGGTAAAAAATTAACCCCTTAAGGACGGCGGGCTTATCCATATGCCCCCGTTTTAAAGTCCTTCAGTACTGAGGATGTATGGATACGCCCGTGGGAATTCCCGGACGGGGATGCCTGCTGATATCACTCAGCAGGCATCCCGGCATATCACCTAGGGGGGTCCTGAGGTCCCCCCCATATCGGCGATCGCCGCAAATAGTCAGTCAATGCAGACCGGCAATTTGCTGCGATTCCGTTCCTCGCTGCTCGGGGATCGGAGTCGGATGTTTGCTGAAAGCCGGAAAATACTAACCGGCGGTCTGCTGCGGTTCCGGGTCATCTGGGTCACGTGTGACCCAGTGACCAGGATAATGATGATGATCGGTGGTGTAATATACACCACCAATCATCATCCATACAGTACTGAGGGGCAGCAATGTCGCCACCCCCCAGTTCAGCAGTGATTGGGTGACCGCACCAATCACTGCAGTATGGGGATGGGGGAGGTGTGTGCAGCAGCACGCAGCTCCGCTTTGCCCACCATTTTCTTCTGATCTGGTGTGCAGGACGGAGCTCCGTACTGCAATCTCCCCCCTCAGTACTAAAAAACTGCCCCCTTGGCACAGAAAGCAGCCAGAGAAAGCATTAGATTAGGTAGGGACAGTTAGGGGTTAAAAAAAGGTTTTTCTCTTTTTTTTTTGCGCACTGTCTGTAGGTGTCCGTGGGTCCATAGCACCTTTAGCTGCGTGACCCAGGCCCTACAGGGTCACTGCAGTCTGTCCCCAGTGTTTTTGGGGGACGAATAACTTTTTCTTTTTTTCCCTTTTGCTAAAAGTGTGGCAGGCCCTCTTAGCTATAAAAGAGCGGTCTGCCACCGTTAGCTAAAGCCCACCCGCCGCTGATCAGTCCCGTAGTACTGATCAGCGCTTTTTCGGGTTATAGCGTCTTTATTTTATTTTTTGCACCTATAGGCTGTCCGTGCCATTAGTAGCAGGCCTGTGCTGTGTGGACAGACTGTACCTGTGTGTGCAGCCTGTCAATGATTTATCACTGATCAGCGTTTTTTTTATTTGGGTTCAGGCGGGTGCTTTTTTTTCAGTTTTTTTAAATTTATTTTTCAGGTTTTTTGTGTGGCGGTCTGTGTACGTGCCACCAGCCACTGTTCTGGGCTGAGTGGCCAGCCCACTGACTTCTGCGCCCCTGCAGCCACCAAGCGCTAATCAGTGTGCACACCACTGATTAGGTGAGCGCTTTTTTTTTTGGCGCAGGTTTTTTTGCGTTAGAAGTATTTTTCTTTTTCAGTTTAGTTTTATTTTATATTTTTGTTCTTAGGGCGGGTTAGTTAGGTTAGGGCGGGTTTGGGAGGTATTATCGCACCACACCACACGCAGCACACACACACCAATAAAGTGTCCCCCCCCCAATTATACACTTCACCCCCCATTAGAGTAGGGAAATGGCCCGCAGGGCACCTTCAGCGGAAAAGGCATATGCCATACTTGCCTCCGACTCTGAAAGCGTCTCGGAGGACGAGGAAGACCCCACCTTCCTTATTTCCTCCTCTTCTTCTGATGATGAGGCACCAAGGTGGCGGAGACGCCGCCAAGTGAAGCCACAAACCTCCTCTGCTCCTGACCCTGTGCCCCATGCTAGTACGAGTCCCCCTGACACTCATACCAGTCAAGCCCCCCAGCCAAGTTCACTGGTGCCCCTTACCGGCGAACTTGTCTGGACTCAGCCAGCGGACCACAAGCCCGTGATTCCTGAGTTTGTTGGCGACTCAGGAATCAAGATTGACATCGTCGGGTTCAGGTTTTTTTTCAGTGACGACTTTGTTAATCTGATGGTTGACCAGACGAATCTGTACACCCAACAGTTCGTCGCTGCAAACCCGGGCTGATTTTTAGCTAGACCCAATGAGTGGTACCCAGTCAATGCAGACAAAATGAGGACCTTTTGGGGCCTCGTGCTGCATATGGGTCTAGTTCAAAAGCCCAGTGTCAGGCAATATTGGAGTGGCGATGTCCTTTACCAGACCCCGCTCTATACAGTATGCCCATGGCACGTCCCCGGTTCGAGGCCATTCGGTAATGTTTGCATTATGCTGATAATGCGGCATGTCCCCCCCCCGACCTGATCCCGCTTATGACCGCCTGTATAAAATCAGGCTGGTCATGAATCACTTCGGGGCCAAATTTTGGGAGGCCTATGTCCTGGGGCAGGAGGTCGCTATTGATAAGTCTCTCATCAGCTTTAAGAGGAGACTCAGCTTCCGGCAATACATCCCTACCAAGCGAGCGCAGTATGGCGTGAAGATGTATAAACTCAATGCTTGTACCTCAGGGTACACTTGCAAGTTTATGGTGTATGAGGGACGAGATTCCCGTATTGAACCCCCACAATGTCCCCCCACTCTGGGTGTTAGCGGGAAATCGTTTGGGGCCTTTTAAACCCATTGCTTGATAAAGGTTACCACCTTTACGTGGATAACTTTTATACTAGTATCCCTCTCTTCACATCCCTCGCCGCCAGATCCACGGTCGCTTGTGGGACAGTCCGGAAGAATCAAAGAGGCCTTCCGCCTCATCCCCTGCACGCACCAATCCCCCGGGGTGAGTCCCGTGCCTTTTCCCATGAAAACCTGTTGCTGGTCAGGTATAAGGACAAGAGGGATGTCCTTATGCTCACCACAATTCATGGGAACGGCAGCACCCCTGTTCCTGTGCGAGGTACCGCGGGAACGGTCCTCAAGCCCGATTGTATTCTGGACTGTATTCTGGACTGGGGGAAGTTGATCTTTCTGATCAAGTCCTCAAGCCATATGATGCCATGCGGAAAACACGGACATGGTACAAAAAAGTTGTGGTCTACATGGTACAGGTTGCCATGTAAAACTCTTTTGTACTGTCCCAGTACGCTGGCAACACAGGGACATTCCTGCAGTTTCAAGAGGAAGTTCTAAAGGCCCTCATCTTTGGTGGCCGCCAAAGAGGAGGTCAGCACCTCTGGAACTGTGGGCCCCCGGATCGTCCCTGGCCAACACTTTCCAGGTGAGGTCCCCCACACTGGAGAGAAGGGACGATGCCAGAAAAAAATGCAGTGTGTCTCACAGGAGGGGGGATTCGTAAGGACACCACCACTCAGTGTGACACTTGCCCCAATCATCCGGGCCTCTGCATTAAAAACTGCTTCAGGGAGTATCACACTTCCATGGAGCACTACATTTTTAATCATTTTCCCTAATTTTTAATTCCCCAGCCCAGAATTCGACTCCAATGTACCAGTCCAGAGTACATTGTCTTCCAAATTTTGTCTCCCCCCCACAAAAAAAAAAAAAAAAATCCCAAAACCTCTTTCCCAATACCCCTGATATTCTTTTCCCCCCAAAAAAAATTGGTCATGGGACACACAGTCAACAGCATTGGGGGTTTGCAGTTGCCTCAAATGCACAGCGCTCTCTCCCCACCTGAGCAGGGTGCGCATTTGAGGTAACAGAATAGGGACGGCCACACACATCACATTCCTAGAATGATGATTCAGAGCATAGGTTTTGGGGCGGGCATCATTTTTACTTTCGGCTATACTCTGGGTCATCATTCTAGGTATTGGCATATCAGTATTCAAATTGCAATTATCATTCCCCCCCCCCCCATAGTACACTTCATTCCTGGAAAATAAATTTAGGGAACACCCATCTGTTCCAAATGTCCACTTCGCTCCTATACACCTTCCCTAGGGGGGGGTGTACTGTGTGTAATAGGCTCACATGTGGGTGTACCTTTCTTGTATTTTCCTCTGAATGTATGTAACTGTCAGGTCCGTAAGAAACATCAGCCTCAAATGCGAAGAGTTCTCGCTCATGAGCTCTGTCGTATTTCCAGGCGACAATTTGGAGTCACATGTTAGTTGTTCCCAGAAAGATGAAGCAGAGTATAGGGAGTATAGGTTGAAAATTGAAATTTTAAAAAGCTACCCTTCATGCATTTCTGGAAAAAAATTTAGGAAACACCTGTGCGTTCAAAATGTCCTCTTTAGCCGTATACCCATTCCTCAGGGTGGGTACTTTCTGTAATGGTGTCACATTTGGGTGTTTCATTTTTGTATTTTCCTCGGAATGTATGTAACCTTCAGCTACTGATATGCCATAGGCCACAAATGCAAACAGACCTCTATGACTTCTGAGCCTTGTTGTGCGCCCGCCCAGCACGTTAACCCATATGTGGATGTGTTTCTACAGTCAGAAGCTAGTACAAGAAAAAACTTTTTTTTGGGAGCGGTATACTAATCCTTCCGTTGGCAACACTTTTGAATGAATAAAATTCACACTTACACTTGGTGAGTGGTTACTAGAACCACTCACACACTTTAAAAAGCACGTAGATACAACCAGTGATCGCTTATATCAGTCCTTTCTCCACATCAATCCTCCTCGGCAAGTGACTCGTCACTCCGAATAATATAATGAAGAAACACAAAAACAAATATAGGAGAGTGGACATGATCGATATTCATATGCAGCCACTTTTCAACTTTCCAAGCGCAATTTTACTTACTTCGGCGAGAGGTTTTTTTTCGTCCTTAAACCCCCCCTCAATCCGGCTAGCCTTCGAACAAGTTTGTTTCCACCACGCCGTCCAGATGTATGGCACACCGTCAATCGATCACTTCTTTTTCGGATCCGTCCGAAATTTTTCTTTAAAATCACTGCAATGCACTTAACTTCATTCAAAATAATAATTTATTTCATATTCCATACAATCCGACGCGTTGCGGGGAGAAAATTCCCCTTCCTCAGGGATACCTATTCCTAACACAAGAAATTGCACCTTCATACCCTAGATTAAATACAAATATAATGAATAAAAAAACAAAAAAAGAACAAGAAACATTGAAAGGATCGTTTAGGTGTAACGAAAAGAGATGTGGTACTTGTTCACATATAGAAAACGGGAAACAGAAAATAAAAAGTGCGTCCACTGGTGAGGAAATCCCTATAAAATCTAGATTAAATTGTGCTAGTAATTTTGTCATTTATGTGCTCGAATGTCCGTGTGGGACCCAATATGTGGGCCGCACATCTCAAACACTTCGAAAAAGAATAAATTCGCATAGATTTAATATTAAGCATAAATATTTAAAGCATAGTGTTTCCCGTCATTTTTTAACACATCATAATGCAGACCTAGGGTTGCTACGGGTGATTCCCGTGGAGCAGATAGCGGAAAGTTTACGTAGATTCTCCACTTTATGTAGGAGAGAAAGTTTTTATATTTTTAAACTAAATACATTGATTCCGAATGGTTTTAATGAATGTATTGAGCGAGTATAAAGAAAATAGAAATGTTTGGTATTTTAAGGTCTCGTCCAATGGGCAATTGTTTCCGGGTGAACATGGGGTCATAGATCCATATAAAAGTAGTAATTGTGTTAGGAATAGGTATCCCTGAGGAAGGGGAATTTTCTCCCCGCAACGCGTCGGATTGTATGGAATATGAAATAAATTATTATTTTGAATGAAGTTAAGTGCATTGCAGTGATTTTAAAGAAAAATTTCGGACGGATCCGAAAAAGAAGTGATCGATTGACTGTGTGCCATACATCTGGACGGCAAGGTGGAAACAAACTTGTTCGAAGGCTAGCCGGATTGAGGGGGGTTTAAGGACGAAAAAAAACCTCTCGCCGAAGTAAGTAAAATTGCGCTTGGAAAGTTGAAAAGTGGCTGCATATGAATATCGATCCTGTCCGCTCTCCTATATTTGTTTTTGTGTTTCTACAGTCAGAAGAAAAAGCCCTCGAAAATTTGTAACCCAATTTCTCCATTTACTCGTTGTGAAAATGTAAAAAATTGGGTAACCCCAGCATTTTAGTGTAAAAAAAAAAAAAAATTATAAAATAAAAAATAATCTAATTTTTCATTTTACAGCCCACTGTTCAAAAAACCTGTGAAGTACTTACTGTACCCCTTGTTACCTTCCTTGAAGGGTGTAGTTTCAAAATTGTGGTCACTTGCCATTTTTTTCATTTTAGATTTTATGTCAGATCCTCAACCATTGCAGTGCAAAGCACCACTTTAGGCCTCAAATCTCATTGGTGCTGTCTCACTCCTAAGCCCTGTTTTTTGCACATGCATAGTGCTTTACTGCCATATATGGGGTATATCCTTATTCTGGAGAAATTGGGCTACAAATTTTGTGGAGCTTTTTTTTCTCTTACTACTTGTGAAACTAAAACATTTTTGGTTAATACCAGCAGTTTAGTATGAAAAATCTAATGTTTCACTTTTACGACCCACTGTTCAAAAAACCTGTAAGGTGTAAGTACTCACTGTAACCCTTGTTACGTTCCTGGAGGGGCCTAGTTCCAAAACGGTGTCACATGTTGGGGGTTTCTGCTGTTATGGCTCCATGGGAGGTTTGAAAATGCACATGACCCCTGACTTCAATTTCAGCAAATTTCTCTCTTCAAAAGACCAATGGCGCTCCTTCTGTACTGAGACCTGTAGAGCGCCAGCAGAGCATTTAATATGTGGGGCATTTTCTTAATTGGGAGAAATTGGGCTTCAAATTTTGTGGTGCATTTTCTCCAATCACCCCTTGTAAAAAATAAAAATTTGGGGTAACACCATCAATTTAGTGTTAAAAAATAAAATGTTTCATTTTCATGTCCAAATTCAACGCAAAGTCGTCAAACACCTGTGAGGTGTTAAGGCTCACTATACCCCTTGTTACGTTCCTTGAGGGGTGTAGTTTCCAAAATAGTATACCATGTGTTTATTTATTTTTTTGCTTTTCTGGCACCCTGGGGACTTTCTAAATGCAACATACCTCCCAAAAACCATTTCACCAGAATTCTCTTTCAAAAAGCCAAATTTTGCTCCTTCTCTTCTGAGCATTGTAGTGCGCCATCAGAGCACTTAATGTCCACACATGGGGTATTTTCTTAAATGGGAGAAATTGGGCTTAAATTAAATTTCTCCAATTACCCCTTGTAAAAAAGAAAATTTTGGGGTAACACCATCATTTTAGTGTTAAAAATCTAATTTTCCATTTTCACGTCCAACTTCAACACAAAGTCGTCTAACACATGTGAGGTGTTAAGGCTCACTATACAACTTGTTACGTTCCTTGATGGGTGTAGTTTCAAAAATAGTATTCCAGGTGTTTATTTTTATTTATTTTTTTGCTGTTCTGGCACCATGGGGGCTTCCTAAATGCAACATGGCCCCCAAAAACCATTTCAGCAAAATTAGTTTTCAAAAATCTCAGATGCTCTTTTACTCTTGAGTCATGTTATGAGCCCACAGAGCACTTTATGTCAACAAATGAGGTATTTCCATACTCGAGAAATTGGGCTACAATTTAATGTTATTTTTTTCACCTAGTACCAATTTTAAAAATGAAAAAAAAAAATGGGGTTACAAGAACATGTTAGTGTAAAAAATGCAGATTTAGATTTTTCTCCTCCACTTTGCTGCTATTCTTGTGAAACAGCTAAAGGGTTAAACTTTCTGAATGTCATTTTGAATACTTTGAGGTGTGTAGTTTCTATAATGGGGTCATTTATGGGTTATTTCTCACAGAAAGTCCCCTCAAATCCACTTCAAACTTAACTGGTTCCTGTAAAATTCAGATTTTTAAATTTTTGTGAAAATTTTTTAAATCGCTGCTATACTTTGAAGCCCTCTGATGTCTTCAAAACGTAAAAACATGTCAACTTTATGATGACAACATAAAGTAGACATATTGTATTTGTGAATCAATATAAAATGTATTTGGAATACCCATTTTCCTTACAAGCAGAGAGTTTCAAAGTTAGAAAATGCAAAATTTTCATGAAATTTGAGGATTTTTCACCAAGAAAGGATGCAAGGATGTCACGGAAAAACAATCTCGGAATCAGAATGATCGGTAAAAGCATCACAGAGTTATTAATGCATAAAGTGACAGTGGTCAGAATTGCAAAAAAGGGTTCAGTCCTTAAGGGGTTAATATAGGCCCACACTTTATATTGGTCAAAACGGTAATCAATATTTTCCTACAGAATAAGCCCCACCACTCGACTTTCTGCATATTCCATTCTTAGGCAGTGTTCACACCAAGAATTGTGCCTCTGAGGCACAGATATGTCAGGAAACTGTCAAAATTACATTCCAACATCTTTATGATCAGACAGGCACAAGAACATATTCTGCTGGTGGCTACATTTGGGTTATTTTCTGACAATAGCCGAGCTTTGTTTGAGGATAACGTGTTGAGATCATCTCTTCTCAGTCCGAGCACAAACTCTGATATGATTGAAAAATTTTCTTTAGGCTCCTTTCACATTATAAATTCATCCGTTTTAAAGGCCCGTTTTAACGTTCCGTCTGAAAACCCTTAAAATTTGCTGTTAGACGTGCATACACTATTTCTTCTGTTCTTTCTCCCATCACAAAATAATGTCCGTTATTAATAATGGGCTAAGACGGTTAAAATGGAAAATGTAAAAATCCCATAGACTATAATGGGATACAGTGGTCCCTCAAGTTACAATATTAATTGGTTCCAGGACAACCATTGTATGTTGAAACCATAACTCTATGGAAACCTGGTAATTGGTTCTGAAGCCACCAAAATGTCATCCAAAAAAAAAAATAGGAAAAAGTGAGGATTAAAGAAAAAAAGGTAGATAACTAATACAGATAAAGCAAATCCTTACATATAAAAGAGCTGCTGGGAGCTATAAATCCCTGTCTATCTAGAGGACAGGAGCTTCTTCATGGTCCTGTACAGTACACGCAATGTCCTAAAAAAGTAATATGGAGCCGCCCTCACCTTGTGTCCAAAGGAGCAGCTAACCCTGACATAGATAAAGAGTAGAACAGAACATGTAGTACCACCCTGTACTGTAGGGAGGCACTACCAGACAGCCAGTCAGTGCATGCACTTTAGTAATACAGGTGTTTTACCAGTGAATGCCCATTCTGATTGGTCAGTTCTTTCAGCCATTGATATGTTTAACAGATCTGGACTGACTGTAGCATTGTATGTTGAGTCTGGTTTCAAGTTATGATGGTCCAGAAAAGATCATTGTATGTTGAAACTATTGTATGTTGAGGCCATTGTAAGTTGAGGGATCAATGTATTGTAACGGCCATATGGGATTTTGTAACAGATGATTTTAAAAGGGGTACTCCCGATGAAACATATTTTTTTTAATGAACTGGTGCCCGAAAGTTAAACAGATTTGTAAATCACTTCTATTAACAAATCTTAATCCTTCCAGTACTTTTTAGGGGCTGTATACTAAAGAGAAATACAAAAAAGAAATGCATTTCCTGTGATGTTCTGACCACAGTGCTCTCTGCTGACCATTTTAGGAATTGTCCAGAGCAGGAGAAAATCCCCATAGCAAACATATGCTGCTCTGGACAGTTCCTTAAATGGTCAGCAGAGAGCACTGTGGTCATTTCTTTTTAGTATACAGCCCCTAAAAAGTACTTGAAGGATTAAGATTTTTTAACAGAAGTGATTTACAAATCTGTTAAACTTTCTGGCACCAGTTGATTTAAAAAAAAAAAAAGTTTCCACAGGAGTACCCCTTTAACCCCTTCCCGACCTATGACATACCTGTACGTCATGGGTGGCAAGGTGTTCCCGACCCATGACATACAGGTACGTCATGGACATTACTGCCGCTACTCGCGGCATCCCGCAGCGCCCGGAAAGATGGTGGCTATCACTGATAGCCAGCCATCTTACCGTGCGACCACGGGGGGTTTCGTCCCCCACCCCCCCCCAGCGATCGCTGCTATCAGCTGGTCAAATCTGACTAGCTGATAGCAGCGCGGTGTGTGAGTCCCGATCACGGGGATCGGGACACACACCGCTCTGCTAAGTGTCCCTGACCCGTCCCCCGGCGTCACTTACCCGTCCGAGCGGTGTCCCGAGCGGTCCCGGCGTCCTCCGTGCGGTCCCGGCTGCGCTGCGTCCCGGAGGTGAGTTTCCGGCAGCAGTGCGGCATCTTCATTGGCAGCAGTGAGATCGCCGTAAAGCGATCTCACTGCTGCCTCTGAGAGTTTCAAAACTGCAACTCCCAGCATGCCCAGACAGCCTTTGGCTTTCTGGGCATGCTGGGAGTTGTAGTTTTGCAACATCTGGAGGTCCTCAGTTTGGAGACCACTGTATAATGGTCTCCAATCTGTGCTCTTCCAGATGTTGCAAAACTACAAATCTCAGCATGCTCAGTCTGTCCAGGCATGCTGGGAGTTGTAGTTCTCTAACATCTGAAAGAGCACAGATTGGAGACCATTATACAGTGGTCTCCAAACTGTGGACCTCCAGATGTTGCAAAACTACAACTCCCAGCATGCCCAGACTGCCCAAGCATGCTGGAAGTTGTAGTTCGGCAACATCTGATCCTTCAGATATTGCCGAACTACAACTTCCAGCATGCCTTGGCGGTCTGGGCATGCTGGGAGTTGTAGTTTTGCAACAACTGGAGGCACACTAGTTGGGAAACATTGTCCGTTTCCTACCTCAGTGCCTCCAGCTGTTGCAATTGTTGCAAAACTATAACTCCCAGCATGCACTGACAGACCATGCATGCTGGGAGTTGTAGTTTTGCAACAGCTGGAGGCACACTGGTTTGGAAACACTAAGTTTGGTTGCAAAACACTTGAAAGTTTATTACTTAACTTAGTGTTTCCAAACCAGTGTTCCTCCAGCTGTTGCAAAACTACAACTCCCAGCATGCACGGACAGCCAAAGGGCATGCTCGGAGTTTGCAACAGCTGGATGTTTGCCCCCTCCCCCCAATGTGAATGTACAGGGTACACTCACATGGGCGGAGGTTTACAGTGAGTGCTGCAAGTTTGAGATGGCGCAAATTTTGCGCTGCAGCTCAAACTTCCAGCGGCAAACTTGCTGTGAACCTCTGCCCATGTGACTGTACCCTAAAAACACTACACTACACTAACACTAACCTAAAATAAAAAGTAAAAAACACTACATATGCACATACCCCTACACAGCCCCCCTCCCCCCAAAAAATGAAAAACGTCTGGTACGCTACTGTTTCCAAAACGGAGCCTCCAGCTGTTGCAAAATAATAACTCCCAGTATTGCCGGACAGCCATTGACTGTCCAGGCATGCTGGGAGTTTTGCAACAGCTGGAGGCACCCTGTTTGGGAATCACTGGCGTAGAATACCCCTATGTCCACCCCTATGCAAATCCCTAATTCAGGCCTCAAATGCGCATGGCGCTCTCTCACTTTGGAGCCCTGTCGTATTTCAGGGCAACAGTTTTGGGACACATATGGGGTATCGCCGTACTCGGGAGAAATTGCCTTACAAATTTTGGGGGGCTTTTTCTTCTTTAACCCCTTATGAAAAGGTGAAGTTGGGGTCTACACCAGCATGTTAGTGTAAAAAAATAAATTTTTTACACTGACATGCTGGTGTTGCCCTATACTTTTCATTTTCACAAGAGGTAAAAGGGAAAAAAGACCCTCTAAATTTGTAACGCAATTTCTCCCGACTACTGAGATACCCCATATGTGGGCGCAAAGTGCTCTGGGGGCGCACAACAAGGCCCAGAAGGGAGAGTGCACCATGTACATTTGAGGCGATTTGCACAGGGGTGGCTGATTGTTACAGCAGTTCTGACAAACGCAAAACAATAAATATCCACATGTGACCCCAATTTGGAAACTACACCCCTCACGGAATGTAATAAGGGGTGCAGTGAGCATTTACACCCCACTGGTGTATGACAGATTTTTGGAACAGTGGTCTGTGAAAATGAAAAATAAAATTTTTGATTTGCACAGTCCACTGTTTCAAATATCTGTCAAACGCCAGTGGGGTGTAAATGCTCACTGCACCCCTTATTAAATTCCATGAGGGGTATAGTTTCCAAAATGGGGTCACATGTGGGGGGGTCCACTGTTCTGGCACCATAGGGGCTTCCTAAATGGGACATGCCCCCCAAAAACCCTTTCAGAAAAACTCACTCTCCAAAATCCCATTGTCGCTCCTTCCCTTCTGAGCCCTCTACTGCGCCCGCCGAACACTTGACATACACATATGAGGTATTTCCTTACTCGAGAGAAATTGGGTTACAAATTTTAGGGTGATTTCTATTTAGAATTTTCTCCTTCACTTTGCTGCTATTCCTGTGAAACACCTAAAGGGTTAAAACACTTACTGAATGTCATTTTGAATACTTTGGGGGGTGCAGTTTTTATAATGGGGTCATTTATGGGGTATTTCTAATATGAAGATCCTTAAAATCCACTTCCAACCTGAACTGGGCCCTGAAAAATTACGATTTTGAAAATCTTGAGAAAAATTGGAAAATTGCTGCGGAACTTTGAAGCCCTCTGGTGTCTTCCAAAAGTAAAAACTTGTCAATTTTTTAATGCAAACACAAAGTAGACATATTGTATATGTGAATCAATATGTAATTTATTTGGAATATCCATTTTCCTTTCAAGCAGAGACTTTCAAAGTTAGAAAAATGCTAAATTTTGAAAATTTTCATGAAATTTTTAGATTTTTTACCAAGAAAGGATACAAATATCAGTGAAATTTTACCGATAACATAAAGTAGAATATGTCACGAAAAAACAATCTCGGAATCAGAATGATAAGTAAAAGCATTCCAAAGTTATTAATGTTTAAAGTGACAGTGGTCAGATTTTCAAAAAATGCCCAGGTCATGAAGGTGAAAATGGGCTGGGTCATGAAGGGGATAAGTAGGAATGTCCCGATACTAGCCGGTTCCCTGGGATCAGGGACCTGTCCAATGTCCCCGATACCAAATGCGACACCTGCTGCAACTCCACTGCCCTGTCCGCATCATGGAGTTCCATGCAGGAGCATGTGACCCACACGTCAGTCCACCTCCTCCACCCCGCCCAGCATAACGCTATGGAGGAAGCAGAGTGACGTGTATGTCACATGCTCCTCCAAAGAAAGCCATGATGTGGACGGGAGAACGGGGCAGCAGCACCCGTCAGAGGACAGCCGCAGGTGAGCTGTCTACAAGTGTGGGGGCTGCAGTCTACAGGGAGCCTGGTACTAATGTCTAAAGGGGTGCTGATACTAATGTCTGCAGGGGGGCTGCTGTCTACAAAGGGGTGCTGCGGTCTACAGGGGGGCTGCTACTAATGTCTAAAGGGGGGCCCTGCTGTTTACAAGGGGGGCTGCTACTGATGTCTGCAGGGGGGCTGCTGTCTACAAGGGGGGGGGGGAAGTACTAGAATTAAATCGGTACTCGGTTTAAAAAAAAAAATGGTATCGGGACATCCGTAATTTTAAGGGTTTTCAGAATGGAACATTAAAACGGGTCTTTAAAATGGATGAATTTATAGTGTGAAAGGAGCCTTACATAGTCATGTCCCAGAGGCACAAATCAGTGTGAACAAGCCCTAAATAGAGCACAACCCCACAGCACTCCTCTCCCAAACTCTGGCATACTTACGTAGGGGTAATTTTAAAATAATTTTAAAATTTTAAAATAATGTTCAAGAAAAAAAAAATAATAATTAGTGGTGTGGAGAAACCCTTACATTACGTTAGACTTTTTGTCTAAAATATTCTGTATACATACCCTGGTTGGGAAACACTGTTCCAACAATTGGGAAATATAGGCAAACAAGTCCAGAACTGGTGAAAGTTCTCCTAAAGCAGGCTAAACATTCTCCATTATCAGCTCTTCTATATCAGAACTGTCAGGATGAGCAGAGACAGCAAACTAGCAGTAAGGTACAGACATTTGCTCAGAATATGACCATACCTGAGCCCCAGCGACCTCACACATGAAAGGCTGACTAGTATAACCTATGCTCCACATCTACTGAGTGACAGCACGGCTCCATACGAGGAGCTCTGAGGTAAACAAGCTCTTCATGTCGCGCACAGCAGCTGTTTACATGACTACGTCTACACACTCGCCTAACAAGAAATCGTTGCCTCTCGGACACCAGTTGATTGAACAGTGACAAGCAAAACCTACTGCCTGCGATACTACGTGTCCCTTCACATCACTCACGAAATGTAACCCCTCCACGTCAGTAAGCCATGTAGCACTGGCCATTTTGTTTGTTTCCTCACCGATTGCAATTTGCGCCCACTCCTGTCAGCGGTCAGCAAGCAGCTCGATTACTGTTCCGAACGGTTTTCTTACGGAGCTGAAATCGGACGATTTCTCTCAAAGGTTCTAGAACATTAGACTCTATCCCAATGGAACGCACACAACGATGAATCGACGCGTCTGATTGACACAAGGTTCATCCATTGAGGCTGTGGGGAAGTTCTTGTGACGTAATCGGGGTGGGTCTTCCGCTCTCATGTTGCTACAGTAAGGTGGACGGAGGAGAAAGTTCCACGGTGTTTGGGGGGAGACGTTACTGCAGGTAGATGTGAGCTACTGTGACTTCTGGACGTCATAGCAGTGGAAGGATGTGGTGTGCGAAAATGTCTGTCATTTATTAAGCATGAGGGTCTGCACGCTAATGTACAGCTAGACACTAAAGGTTTCCATACAGTATGTATAGCTGCATATACATGGAGGAAAATTTGTCAGACTGTCTTAATGTAACCTTTTTGTTGTTGCCCATAGCAACCACTCAGCTCAGCTTTTATTTCACCAGAGCAATATAAGAAATGAAAGCTGAGCTATGATTGGTTGTTATGGGCAACACCGCTTGATAAATCTCGATAGGCCAAGTAACTTGTTTTGACTCTAGCACTTTGCTATGAGCATGTGTCACCTAAAATCCGCTGCGCTGACATGCCTTTCTCCCAGACATCACCGGCTTATGATTGACTTAAAGGGTTACCCAGCCGCAAGTGCGTACAGTAAGTTTGGAGGATGGCCCCAACGTGCCAACGTCAGTCACTGGAGCGAGCACTCTGCCTCTAGTGACTCTAAAGGTGCTGGCCGGCCCATAGAGTCATAGCTTACTTCCACAGCGGTTTTTAGGTGAGGTATAGGTGCTCCGTTAAAAGACCCGTTATAAACTTCCATTAGAAATGCCTTAAAAACTGATGTTAAACAGCCGTTACAAAATCCCATAAAAGTCTATGGGATTTTTTGATTATCCGTTATGACCCGTTAATGCCCGTCATAAATAATGGATGTTATTTGTGACAGAAGAAAAAACGGCACATGCACAAATTTTTCTTCTGTTACAAGAAACAGGTAAATTAACGGACGTTATTTTTAAAGGAAAACTGTCAGCTTTCTCTCCCGCACTAACCAGCGGTACTGGCTGGTAGTGCGAAGGATGCTGATCAGTTTGGTCCTTAACGTGCCCGGACCCGCCACGCTGTTCGGCCGTAAACTTCTATTTTGGGTATATGCTAATGAGGTGCTAACTGGCTCCGGCCGGGCCAACTTGCACTCTGTCATCAGTGTTTCTCATCAATATTCCTCCACTCTCTCTTCATTACAGAGCGGGAAGAAAAGGGAGAGGCGGAGGGAGGGGAGGAATGTTGATTAGCTGGGCGGTGCTGCAGGCAGAAATGTTGACGTCAGAGTGCCAGTTAGCCCGGCCGGTGCCTGTTAGCACCTCATTAGCATATACCGAAAATAGAAGATTACTGCCGAACGGCGCGGCGGATCCGGGCATGGTAAGGACCAAACTGATCAGCGTCCCCCGCACTACCAGCCAGTACTGCTGGTTAGTGCGGGGGGAGATAGCTGACAATTTTCCTTTAACATTGAAGTCTATGGCAAATGGATGAGCCTTTATGTCATCCGTTTGCACCTGGTTTATAATATCCGTTATTACTTCTCAGCATGCAGAGGTGACATCAGCAGACTCCTGCAGTGCTGAGGGACTACTACTACTCCCATCATGGCACAGACTTGCTTCCATGATGGGAGTAGTAGTTTTTTTTAAAAGTCCCATGCAAATCAATGGAAAACGTATGTTCCCACATAACTTCCGTACGGCTGGAGATATTTCAATACCTGGTATACATATTACAGGTCGGGATGAGAGGACGGGATGAGAGGACGTGATGGGAGGACGGGATTAGAGGACGTGATGGGAGGACGGGATAGGAGGTCGAGATAGGACTGGATAGGAGGTCGGGATATGGGGTTGGGATATGAGAACAATATATGAGGACAGGATATGAAGTCAAAAGCTTCCTCCTTTGTTTATTGTCCTCCCCAACAAGGATTAGGAAGGAAAAACCGGGCAACGCCGGGTACTCAGCTAGTATCATATAAAAAGGTTACATATCACTCTATCCAAAGGAACCTCATGATATTAAGGTGGGCAATATCTAATCATTAGACATCAATATAGAATCAGGGGTGTGGAAATTTTATTAAAAAAACTACTTGTCTACGGGACTAAAATGGAGCAAAATCTACTTGTCCCTCATGACGATCCACTTGTCCGGGCCAATTTTCGCTTTTACGCTCTCATTTTTTCCTCCTCGCCCTATAATAGCCATAACTACCTACCGTACTATGATACCTTTTAATTTTTCAATAACATTCTCTGAACCAAAAAAAAAAAATATATATATATATACTGTATATATATTTAGGGAAGTGAAATTTAAATAGTAAAAGATAATTTAGCAGATTTGGTGGTTTTCTTTTCCATGCCATTTACCTTGTGGTTGAGGTAACATGTTAGTTTTATACTTTAGGCTGCATGATTACAGCGATACCAGATTTGTATAGTTTACGTCATGTTTTACTAATTCTGGACTTTTTCAAAAAATTTTAATTGCCATTTTTTAACCCCTGTAGCTTTATTTTTTTTCCACATACCAGGCTGTATGAGGGATCATTTTTTGCGCCATAATCTGTTTTTTGTATCGGTACCATTTTGGTATTGATCTGACTTTTTAATCGCTTTTTAACTTTTTTTTCTGGGATATTATAAAAATTGCAAATCTGTGGTTTGGTATTTTTTACCGTACGGGATACATAATGTTATATTTTAATAGGTTGTACAATTACGCATGAAGCTAAACCAAATATGTTTATTTTTATTATGTTTACATGTTTTTATATATGAAAAGGGGGCGATTTGAACTTTTAACATGGAAGGGGTTAATGCAGCGGTCTTCAAACTGTGGCCCTCCAGATGTTGCAAAACTACAACTCCAGCAGCCAACGGCTGTCCTGGCATGCTGGGAATTGTAGTTTTGTAACATCTGGAGGGCCACAGTTTGAAGACCACTGGGTTAATGTGTGTCTTTCAAACTTTTATTAAAACTTTTTTTTTTTTTTACACTTTATTACACTTATATGAGGAATCATTAGATTCCTCAGACAGATGAATAGAGTTCTATTGAACTCCATTAATCTGTCTGCTCTGTGATCCATTGATAGAGCCTGGTCCAGCCAGTGTACATATGGTAATGACTATGACATCACTTTACTACCCAGAATGCATTGAGCATATCACCCATAATGCCTTTCCTGTGGTGTAATGTCACTAACCCATACACTAGGGGTTGCTATTGCATAAGGAATTAGCATCATTACCATTAAGGATTAACTGTCAATAATTGGTCTTAACCAGCCTAGCGGTATTCCCGAGCGTGACTCGTGGTTAATTTTTGCTACTACAAGCGGTAACCCCGAGTCACGCTCGGGGTAGAATTGCAGAGTTGCTGTGCGGGCTGCACAATATATTGCAAAAGCAATCGAATCGCGATTTTTGTTTTTTGCGATATAGCGATGTAGCCCCCGGGAAAACATGTGATTATGTGCTCAGGTCGGCTCCCGTGGCGGGGGCCGGCCAGAGCAGGTAAAGACATATACTAAAAGTCAGTGTTTCTCAATCAGGGGGCCTCCAGATGTTGCAAAACTACAACTCTCAGCATGCCCGGACAGCCAAAGGCTGTCTGGGCATGCTGGAAGTAGTAGTTTCACAACAGCTGGAGGCCCCCTGGTAGAAAAACACTGAGCTAAGTGTAAAAGTAAAAAGGAGGAAAATAAAAAAAACTTTTGCTTACCTAATCCCGGTCCCTGCAGATGCCGTTCCCCTCCGTGCACTCTGGTCCCTGCTCTCTTCACTATTCATCTTGCTGGACCTTTCCCTTTTCAGCCAATCACAGGCCGCAGTGGTGTAAAGCCTGTGATTGGCTGAAGGGGAAAGGGCTTGTTCTGCAGGAAATACACTAGGTTTGAAATCTGCCCGGCAAACCTAGTGTATGCTGCTGCAGGACAAGACAAGGGGAGGGGGGATGTGACAGAGGGGGGAATGTGACAGGGGGAGGGGAATGTGACATGAAGGGGGGGGGGGGTGACAAGGGGGGGATGTGACGGGGGAGGGGAGTGTAACATGGAGGGGGGAGAATGTAACAAGGGGGGGAACGAATGTGAAAGGGGGGGGAAGAATGTGACAAGGAGGGGAAGAATGTAACAAGGAGGGGGAGAATGTGATATGGGGGGGGGGAGAAATGTGACAAGGGAGGGGGAATGTGACGGGGGGGGGGGGGGGGGGAGATGTGAAATTTCAATGCAAAAAATTGTACTGCTTTTGGTACAAATTTCCAGACAGAATACCGCCAGGGAGGTTAAACAACATTCCACACTTTGACGAATGGACCAATAATTAACAGACAGGGATTACTTTTTGACACCTATAAGTAATCAGACCCTGGATTCTCAAAGACATACAGTCTCTAATTAGACATTTAAAATTTATTGAAGAGATAAGAGTTTGATGTAGGTCTCTTTCACAGATGTGTGAATGTTTATGTCCAGTCAAATGGGTAATTAACTGTTAATCAATAACATTCACAAAGTCTTAGGAATACTCCACTAGTCATTATCTCACCCCCTTTACTTGGGTGAATTTTAGTAGTGATGTCTATAGAGAGTGTAACAGACCCCTTATTAGTCCCTTATCTCAAACCCCATAAATAAACTACAGATACAAGGAGCATTGTACTCCCAGACTGTCATTAGAGATGCAGTAGAGATGAAACTTCAGAAATTGGGCTATTTTGATTATACGCAAAATGGCTGATATTATGCTCTTGAACTATGAAACATATTAAAACATAGTGATTCATTTTTGGGGTGTAATTAGCACGACAATAAATATATATATATATATATATATATATATATATATATATACACATACTAGTATTGGTATCGGGGCCGATACTCGGCATTTGCATGGTATCGGGGACTCGTTTAATGTCCCCGATACCATGCCCGATACCTGGTGCTGTGCGGTGCTGTCCCGTTCTCCCGATCGCCATCATTGCGTCCTATGGAGGAGCATGTGACACACACGTCACTCCTCATCCCCTGTGCCCGGCATAACGCTGCGGAGGAAGCAGAGTGACGTGTATGTCACATGCTCCTCCGTAGGACGCAATGATGCGATCGGGAGAGCGGGACAGCGGAGCGACAACACCCGAGGACAGCCGCAGGTGAGTGCTGTCTATAAAGGGGGGGGGCTGCTGTCTATAAGGGGGGGGGGCTGCTGTCTATAAGGGGGGGCTGCTGTCTATAAGGGAGGGGGGCTGCTGTCTATAAGGGAGGGGGGCTGCTGTCTATAAGGGAGGGGGGCTGCTGTCTATAAGGGAGGGGGGCTGCTGTCTATAAGGGGTGAGGCTGCTGTCTATAAGGGGGGGCTGCTGTCTATATAAGGGGGAGGGGCTGCTGTCTATATAAGGGGGAGGGGCTGCTGTCTATATAAGGGGGGGGGCTGCTGTCTATATAAGGGGGGGGGGGCTGCTGTCTATATAAGGGGGGGCTGGCCTGCTGTCTATAAGGGGCTGGCCTGCTCCCTACAAGGGTGGACACTGCTCCCTGTCTACAAGGAGGGGGCCCACTGTCTACAAGGAGGGGGGGCCCGCTGTCTACAAGTGGGACACGGGGTGCACAGTCTACAAGGGGGGGGGCTGTTGTCAACAAGGGGGGCAAGAGGGGGTGCAGTCTACAAGGGGGGCAAGAGGGGGTGCAGTCTACAAGGGGGACATGGGGGTGCTGTCTACAGGGGGGACAAGGGGGGCCCTGTCTACAAGAGGGGCCGCGGTCTACAAGGGGGCTGCGGTCAACAGGGGGGCTGCTACTAATGTCTGCAACTATCTATACTACCTACAAGGGATACTACCTACTCTTAAAGGTAACCTTACAGCAGAGTCACTTGCACTAACTTGAATTTATAGGTAGATAGTGCAGGTGACCCGGTTTCTACCGCTGCTCACCATGTGAATGTCAGCACAATCGCTCCGGAGACATTGGTTTTGCCGCCAATGCAAATTCCCTGTTCTGTCCTATGGAGAAGAGAGAAATCTTGGCTCATACTACAGCAGCCGCCTTCATTGCACACAACAAGGAACCCACATATCAGCACGGTAAGCAGCGACAGAAACCGGGTCCCCCGGGTGTCAGATTCCCTTTAAAATAAAAATACTCGTACTTGATATCGGCGAGTACCAGAATTAAAGAACTCATACTCGTTCTTTAAAAAATGGTATCGGGACATCCCTAGTGTGTGTGTGTGTGTGTGTGTGTGTGTTTGTGTATATATATATATATATTTATATATAATATATATATATATATATATATATATATATATATATATATATATCCCCCCCGTAGCGTTATCATAAGCCCCCGGCACTGCTATGAATGAAAAGTATTCTATTAGGAGACCATCTGGCAGGGAAGCCGGCCGGCGCGATGCGCTGCTGATAGAATGCTTGTCATTCATAGCGCTGCAGATGCATATGATTATAGAAGCACTGTGGGGGCCAAATAACGCTATATGTATGTGCTTCTATGTACATATGCCACCGCAGCACTATGAAAGACAAGTATCATAAGCCCCCGGCAGCGCTATGAATGAAATGTATTCTATTAGCAGCGCATCGTGCCTCTGGCGCTTGGTGCCTTGAATGTGTAAAAAGCATCATGAAATGTAAGGATTACCAACGGATTTTGGGTCGCACTGTACAGCCCAGTGTCAGAAAGCTGGGTTTGAGTCCGAGATCTTGGGTCTTCCAGCAGGACAATGACCCCAAACATACAAAAAAAAGCACCGAGAAATGGATGGCAACAAAGCGCTGGAGAGTTCTGAAGTGGCCAGCAATGAGTCCAGATCTAAATCCTATTGAACACCTGTGGAGAGATCTTAACCCCTTGCTGCAGAACGCCGGGTATACCCGGCACTGCGGCACGGGAGGGTTATGAAGCAAGCTTAGGAGCTGAGCTCGCATCATACCTGCACGGTCCCGGCTGCCATCAGCAGCCAGGACCCCTGGCTAATGCCGATCCAGCAGATGACCCGTGGCTAATGCCGTTCCAGCAGATGTCCGGCCACAACTCTTTAGACACGGTGATCAAAGTTGATCGCCGCATCTAAAAATGAAAGTAAAAACATCCCAGCAGCTCAGTCGGGCTGATCGGGACATCGCGATAAAATTGCTATGTCCCGATCAGCTCGGACGCAGCAGGAGGGTGCCTTACCTGCCTCCTGCGCATCCAAACCGCGATTGATTGCTGCACGCCTGAAATCCAGCCCAGTGTCAGAAAGCTGGGTTTGCGTCCGAGATCTTGGGTCTTCCAGCAGGACAATGACCCCAAACATACAAAAAAAAGCACAGAGAAATGGATGGTAACAAAGCGATGGAGAGTTCTGAAGTGTCCAGCAACGAGTCCAGATCTAAATCCTAAATCACCTGTGGAGAGATCTTAACCCCTTGTTGCAGAACGCCGGCCCGATGCGCTGCTAATAGAATACTTTTCATTCATAGCGCTGCTGGGGGCTTATGATTGTGCTGCTTCGGGAATATATATATATATATATATATATATATATATATATATATATATATATATATATACACATGCGCTGCGGGGGGAAATATATATATGCGCTGCGGGGGGGGCAAGATATGTAGAAGTGCAGCGCTTCTATTTGAAAACCATGCCAGGAGCCCTGAATGGCTCCTCAGTACCGGCCATGCAGGGCTCCCGGCGGGGAAATTAAAAATGAAAGTAAAATACATTGTACATCGCAGGGGAGTGGAGCATGCCACATGCTCCCCTGTTTAATAACTTCTAATTGCATCGGGTCTCAGAAGCGAGACCCGATGCGATCATTCCCTCAGCCCCTGTACTACAACCCTCATCATGGAACAGAGTCTGTTCCATGATGGGGGTAGTAGTACAAATACTAATGTAGCCTCCCCAGCCATCGGCAGACTCCCGAAGGTTGGGAACTACTACTCCCATCCTGGAAACAAGTCTGTTCCATGTGGAAGTTTGTAGGCAGAGGTGTTAAAACGGCTGTACATGACGGATGTTATAACAGGTCTTAACGGATGAATATGCCCGTTATTTTGACGAACGTTATTCAGCTGTTAGCACCCGTTATTTCATCCGTTATTATACATCCGTTTTTACACAGAAAACGGATGTTTAATAACGGATGAATAGTCATAGTGTGAAAGGAGCATTAGAGAGTTTTCATAAATATGCTTCTTGTTTTTCAAAGCTTGATCTGTGTAATATATGTAATGGATTTAAACAAACTGAATTTAACCCCCTAAAGACTCAGCCCATTTGAGCCTTAAATGTCAGATACAAAAACTTTTGATATGTTATAAAGCATGCAAAACCAATGGTTTTGCAATTGCTTTCATGAGAAAATTTTCAGTATTTCATACTGAAAAAGCCAGTCAAAAAACTGCCCCCCCCACTGTCAGCTTGTGTCCCGCTACTATCAGTGAGGACAAGCTGGGAGTTGTAGTTTTGCTAATGCTAGTGGAGATATGAGCATACAGCATACTGAGGGAGGGGGCGGAGACCTGCACAGTGAGGCCACGCCCCCTCCCTTTGAGAGGAATTCAGACTAGTGAGCTAAATTAAAAGTGTAATAAAAAATAAATAAAGGTGCTAGACACATACAAATTAGATGTACTTGGTCCGGACTAGGTACTGAGTGATATAGAAAAAAAAAAAGTTTTAAGGACTCAGACTATTACATTTTTACATTTTTGTTTTCCCCCTTTGCCTTCTAAAAAAATCATAACTATATTTTCATCCACAGACTAGTACGAGGTCTTGTTTTTTGCGTGACCAGTTGTACTTTGTAATGACGTCACTCATTATACCATAAAATGTATGGTGCAACCAAAAAATTACTATTTGTGTGGGGAACACAGAGCTCTCTGCTGAATCACGAGCACAGTGCTCTCTGCTGACCTCTCTGAAATCCCCATAGCAAACATATGCTGCTCTGGACAGTTCCTAAAATGAACAGAGATGTCAGCAGACAGCTCTGTGTTCCAAAAATAAAATAATTTCCTCTTTAGTATTCAGCAGCTAATAAGTACTGGAAGGATTAAGATTTTTTTATAAAAAAAGTTTTCCAATAGAGTACCCCTTTAACACCTTAAGGACATAGCATTTTTCAGTGTTTGCACTATTGTTTTTTCCTCCTTACCTTTTTAAAAATCATAATCCTTTAAATTTTGCACCTTAAATCCATATCATGGCTTATTTTTTGCCCCACCAATTCTACTTTGTAATTGCATCAGTCATTTTACCCAAAAATCTACGGCGAAACGGAATAAAAAAATAATTGTGCGAAATGGAAGAAAAAACGCCATTTTGTAAATGTTGAGGGCTTCTGTTCTACGCAGTACATCTTTCGGTAAAAATGACACCTTATCTTTATTCTGTAGGTCCATATGATTAAAATGATAACCGACTTATAGAGGTTTGATTTTTTATTACTTCGGAAAAAAATCATAACTACATGCAGGAAAATCTATACGTTTAAAATTGTCATCTTCTGACCCCTATAACTTTTTTTATTGTTCCATGTATGGGGCGGTATGAGGGCAAATTTTTTGCGCCATAATCTGAAGTTTTTATCGGTACCATTTTTTTTTTTATCGCTTTTTATTCATATTTTTATGTTATAAAAAGTGACCAAAAATACGGTATTTTGGAATTTGGAATTTTTTTGCGGGTACGCCATTGACCATGCAGTTTAATTAACAATATATTGTTATAGTTTGGACATTTACGCACGCGGCAATACCACTTTTTTTTTTTTGTGGGAAAAGGGGGATGATTCTAACTTTTATTAGAGAAGGGGTTAAATGAACTTTATTAACTTTTTTTTGTTTGTTTTTTTATTTTTGCAGCACTTTAGCTCCCATAGGGGGCTATAGCACTGATCACACTGATCTTTTACACAGATCACTGCAAAGCCATAGCTTTGCAATGATCAGGGTTATCGATGGTTGATTGCTCAAGCCTGGATTTCAGGCTTGCAGCAATCAATCGCGGTTTGGATGCACAGGAGGCAGGTAAGGCACCCTCCTGCTGATCGGGACATAGCAATTTTATTGCGATGTCCCGATCAGCCCGACTGAGCTGCTGGGATGCTTTTACTTTCACTTTTAGACACGGCGATCAACTTTGATCGCCGTGTCTAAAGAGTTGTGGCCGGACATCTGCCGAAACGGCATTAGCCACGGGTCATCTGCTGGATCGGCATTAGCCACGGGTCCTGGCTGCTGATGGCAGCCGGGACCGTGCAGGTATGATGCGAGCTCAGCTCCTAAGCTTGCTTCATAACACTCCCGTGCCGCAGTGCCGGGTATACCCGGCGTTCTGCAGCAAGGGGTTAAGATCTCTCCACAGGTGTTCAATAGGATTTAGATCTGGACTCATTGCTGGCCACTTCAGAACTCTCCAGCGCTTTGTTGCCATCCATTTCTCGGTGCTTTTTTTTTTGTATGTTTGGGGTCATTGTCCTGCTGGAAGACCCAAGATCTCGGACTCAAACCCAGCTTTCTGACACTGGGCTGTACAGTGTGACCCAAAATCCGTTGGTAATCCTCAGATTTCATGATGCTTTTCACACATTCAGGGCACACAGCGCCAGAGGCAGCAAAACAACCCCAAAACATCATTGAACCTTCACCATATTTCACTGTAGGTACTGTGTTCTTCTATTTATAGGCCTCATTCTATTTTCGGTAAACAGTAGAATGATGTTCTTTACCAAAAAGCTCTATCTTGGTCTCATTTGTCCTCAAGATCTTTTCCCAGAAGGATTTTACTCGAGTTCATTTTGGCAAAATGTAGTCTTGCTTTTTTATGTCTCTGTGTCAGCAGTGGGGTCTTCCTGGGTCTCCTGCCGTAGAGTTTCATTTCATTTAAATGTGCACGGATAGTTCGCGCTGACACTGATGCTCCCTGAGCTTGCAGGACAGCTTGAATATCTTTGGAACTTGTTTGGGGCTGCTTATCCACCTTCCGGACTATCCCGCGTTGACACCTTTCATCAATTTTTCTCTCTCTTCCGTCCAGACCCAGGGAGATTAGCTACAGTGCCATGGGTTGCAAACTTCTTGATAATGTTGCACACTGTGGACAAAGGCAAATCTAGATCTCTGGAGATGGACTTGTAACCTTGAGATTTTTGATATTTTTCCACAATTTTTGGTTATCAAGTCCTCAGACAGTTCCCTTCTCCTCTTTCTGTTGTCCATGCTTAGTGTGGCACACACAGACACACAATGCAAAGCCTAAGTGAAATTCTCTCCTTTTTATCTGCTTTCAAGTGTGATTTTTATATTGCCCACACCTGTTACTTGCCCCAGGTGAGTTTAAAGGAGCATTACATGCTTGAAACAATCTTTGTTTCCACAATTTTGAAAGGGTGGCAATAATTTTGTCCAGCCAATTTTTGGTGTTTGGTGTGACATTTATGTCCAATTTTCTTTTTTCCTTCCTTTTTTGTTTTAGTTCCAATACACACAAAGAGAATAAACATGTGTATAGCATAACATGTGTTAAAGCAATCCTTTTCTGTGAGAAATACTTCATTTTCTTGAAAAATTTCAGGGGTGCCAACATTTACGGGCTTGACTGTAAATACATGCAGGGACAATAAAAAAAAAATAAATAAAAATATATCCTCCATTCAGTCCCCATCTTAAAGGGGTACTCCGGTGAAAACCTTTTTTTTTTTTCAATCAACTGGTGGCAGAAAGTTAAACATATTTGTATATTACTTCTATTAAAAAATCTTAATCCTTCCTGTACTTATTAGCTGCTGAATACTACAGAGGAAATTATTTTCTTTTTGGAATGCTCTCTGATGACATCACAAGCACACTTCTCTCTGCTGACGTTATTATAATAATAACGCTTTATTTATTGTTGTCCTTAGTGGGATTTGAACCCAAGTCACCAGCACTGCAAGGCAGCAGTGCTAACCACTGAGCCACCATGCTGCCCTTAGCATACATCTGCTATGCACGGTTACTAAAATGGACAGAGATGTCAGCAGAGAGCACTGTGCTTGGGATGTCATCAGTGTTCCAAAAAGAAAGGAATTTCCTCTGTAGCATTCAGCAGCTAATAAGTACTGGCAGGATTACTCCCGCCCCTTCTCCTCACATGAGGAGACTGTGAAGTAAACACAGACAGTGAAGGAGCCGATCACAGCAGCTTTAGATCTGCAGACCTGTCAATTATGAAGTGGGTCCATGACGTAAGTGATGACAAGTGGACACAGCCAAGCTAGTATGTATCCAGGGAGGCAGTTTTTTGACTGGCTTTTTCAGTATGAAATATTGAATTTTTTTTAATGAAAGCAATTGCAAAACCTATTGGTTTTGCATGCTTTACAACATATCAAAAGTTTTTGTATCTGATAGTGCCCATTTAAGGAAACTTATGGTCAAAACCTGATAAACCTTTTTCTGACCCCCCTGGATTTAGATTTTTGACTACCGTTTTTTTTTAAACTTTTCACCTTTTTAACCCCTTAAGGACTCGGGGTTTTTCCGTTTTTGCACTTTTGTTTTTTCCTCCTTACATTTTAAAAATCATAACCCTTTCAATTTTACACCTAAAAATCCATATTATGGCTTATTTTTTGCGTCACCAATTCTACTTTGCAGTGACATCAGTAATTTTACCCAAAAATTCACGACGAAACGGAAAAAAAAATCATTGTGTGACAAAATCGAAGAAAAAACATTTTGTAACTTTTGGGGGCTTCCGTTTCTATGCAGTGCATATTTCGGTAAAAATTACACCTTTTTATTATTCTGTAGGTCCATACGGTTAAAATGATACCCTACTTATATAGGTTTGATTTTGTCGTACTTTTCATACTTCTGGAAAAAATCATAACTACATGCAGGAAAAGTTATACGTTTAAAAATGTCCTCTTCTGACCCCTATAACTTTTTTATTTTTCCACGTACAGGGCGGTATGAGGGCTCATTTTTTGCGCCGTGATCTGAAGTTTTTATTGGTACCATTTTTGTTTTCATCTGACTTTTTGATCACTTTTTATTCGTTTTTTTAATGGTATAAAAAGTGACCAAAATACGCTTTTTTGGACTTTGGATTTTTTTTGCGTGTACGCCATTGACCGTGCGGTTTAATTAATGATATATTTTTATAGTTCGAACATTTACGCATGTGGCGATACCACATATGTTAATTTTTATTTACACTGTTTTATTTTTTTTTTTATGGGAAAAGGGGGGTGATTCAAACTTTTATTAGGGAAGGGGTTAAATGACCTTTATTAACACTTTTTTTTGCAGTGTTATAGGTCCCATAGGGACCTATAACACTGCACACACTGATCTCTCATCCTTATCACAGGCGTGTATTAACACGCCTGTGATCAGTGTTATCGGCGCTTGAAAAAAAGACCCCCAAAATTTGTAACGCAATTTCTCTTGAGTACGGAAATACCCCATATGTGGGCGTAAAATGCTCTGCGGGCGCATAACAAGGCTCAGGAGTGAGAGCGCACCATGTACATTTGAGGCCTAAATTGGTGATTTGCACAGGGGTGGCTGATTTTACAGCGGTTCTGACATAAACAGAAAAAAAAAATACCCACATGTGACCCCATTTTGGAAACGACACCCCTCACGGAATGTAACAAGGGGTATAGTGAACTTTAACACCCCACAGGTGTTTGACGAATTTTCATTAAAGTTGAATGGGAAAAAAAAAAAAAATTATAATTTCACTAAAATGCTAGTGTTACCCAAAATGTTTCATTTTCACAAGGGAAAATAGGAAAAAAGCTCCCAAAAATTTGTAACCCCATTTCTTCTGAGTATATAAATACACTATATGTGGATGTAAAGTGCTCTATGGGCGAACTACAATGCTCAGAAGAGAAGGAGCGCCATTGGGCTTTTGGAGAGAATATATGTCTGGAATTGAAGGCCACGTGTGTTTGCAAAGCCCCCATAGTGCCAGAACAAGGAACCTCCCCCACATGTGACCCCATTTTAGAAACTACACCCCTGACGGAATGTCATAAGGGGTACAGTGATCACTTACGCCCCACAGGTGTCTGACAGATTTTTGGAACAGTGGTCCGTGAAAATGAAAAATTTTATTTTTTCGTTTGCACAGCCCACTGTTCCAAAGATCTGTCAAACGCCAGTAGGGTTTAAATGCTCACTGTATCCCTTATTACATTCTGTGAGGTGTGTAGTTTCCAAAATGGGGTCACATGTGGGGGGGTGTCCACTGTTCTGGCACCACGGGAGGCTTTGTAAATGCACATGGCCCCCGACTTCCATTCCAAACAAATTCTCTCTTCTGAGCATTGTAGTGCACTCGCAGTGCACTTGACATCCACACATGGGGTATTTCCATACTCAGGAGAAAATGCGCCCCAAAATTTGTAACCCCATTTCTTCTATTACCCCTTGTAAAAAAAAGTATAATTTGGGGGAAAACCAGCATTTTAGTTAAACAATTTTTTTTTTCATTTACACGTCCAACTTAAACAAAAAGTGGTCAAACACCTGTAGGGTGTTTAGGCTCACCGTACCCCTTGTTACGTTCTTTGAGGGGTATAGTTTCCATAATAGTGTGCCATGTGTTTTATTTTTATTTATTTTTTTGCTGTCCTGGCACCATAGGGGCTTCCTAAATGTGACATGCCCCCCAAAAACCATCCCAGAAAAACTCACTCTCCAAAATCCTATTGTCGTTCTTTCCCTTCTGAGCTCACCGAACACTTTACATACACATATGAGGTATTTCCTTACTCGAGAGAAATTGGGTTACAAATTTTGAGAGGATTTTTCTCTTTTTACCCTTGTAAACATTCAAAAACTGGGTCTACAAGAACATGTGAGTGTAAAAAATGAAGATTTTGAATTTTCTCCTTCACTTTGCTGCTCTTCCTGTGAAACACCTAAAGAGTTAACACATTTACTGAATGTCATTTTGAATACTTTGAGGGGTGCAGTTTTAATAATGGGGTCATTTATGGGGTATTTCTAATATGAAGACTCTTCAAATCCACTTCAAACCTGAACTGGTCCCTGAAAAATACAGATTTTGAAAATTTTGTGAAAAATTGGAAAATTGCTGCTGAACTTTGAAGCCCTCTGATGTCTTCCAAAAGTAAAAACATGTTAACTTTATGATGCCAACATAAAGTAGACATATTGTATATGTAAATCAATTTATAATGTATTTGGAATGTCTATTTTCCTTACAATCAGAGAGCTTCAAAGTTAGTAAAATGCAAAATTTTAAGTAAAAGCGTCCCAGAGTTATTAATGCATAAAGTGACAGTGGTCAGATTTGCAAAAAATGCTCCTGTCCTTAGGGTTAAAATGTTTAAAATTTTATAAGCAATCATTTGATCAATGTAATACATATGCATATTTAGGCTGTATTAATAGCTCAGTCACAGCAGGCATTGTGGCCTAGTACAGGTCTTGGCTTGCCCTGACAACTGCTTGGCATGGTGCCAATCGGACCACTGGACTACAAGATATTTGCACCAAAATGTTTAAAGAGTACCCATCATGAACTCATCTCTCCCTAATTGCCCCCCCCCAATCTTTCCCTGACTCTAATCGCCCGGCTGGCGTGACGTCAGCTTAATCCTGCATGGGCCAACTTGTAATTGGTGGAGGGGAGTGTTGGTAGCGTTGGGCGCTTCTTCCGACTTATAATGAAGGGGGGGGGGTGGCGTTGGGCTCTGCGGACGGAGTGGCAGAGTTTTTTTGGCTAATAGAAGACCTCGATCAGTGCTATTGGGAGGCAAACCCAATCCACTCTTCATGCAGGGCAGCGCTGCACTGACATTTGGCCATGTCAGGAGCCCTCCCTGCTGTGCTGCGAGCACAGCACTCGCTCCTGTCTGTCTGATTGACAGGCAGGGAGCAGCACTGAGCTTGTCACATGTGCGGCAGCAATCTGAGATTTCGGATTTATGCCAGGCCAGCATGAGTCCGAAATCTAGCAGAGACTAGCGGCTAGCTTATGTAGAGAGAACCTTAGTGGTGCTAAAGGGTTAATGCCGGGCAACGGCCCAATCGGCCGTGCTTGACATTAGCCGTGGGTCCTGGCTCTCTGTAGCAACCGGGACCCACCGGGTTTAACCCGTTCTCCGTCGGTGAGAACGGTTTAAACCCTTTATACCAGACCTATAGTCCTTAGTCCTCAAGGATCGGGGATGCAGGGCGTATGCATATGCCCTAGTCCCCAAGAGGTTAAAAGTTCTTTTTGTGACATTTAATCTTTAAATCCAGCAATCACTATTGATTACAGCATTGCTGTAAGCTGTGTTCCTTCTCCAGCCTTGTCAATCTCGTGTCCATGACCATTGGACACGCTCATGCTGCTGTGGAACTCATAAGTGTTCCAGGAGGTATTGGGACCCCTAGTGGTGGGATTTTCAAAGGCAGTTTTGGACATTTTTAAAAGAAGTATATTAGAAAAACTATTGTTTTGCCAAGATGTACACCATATATAAAGTTTTTATATCTGACAGTGCTCATTTAACCTCTTCAGGACGTGACATATTGTATTTGTGAATAAAAATAAAATGTATTTGGAATATCCATTTTCCTTACAAGTAGAGAGCTTTAAAGTTAGAAAAATGCAAAATTTTAAAAAAATGCCATGACATTTGGGGATTTTTCACCAAAAAAGGGTGCAAGTAACAACGAAAATTTTCCACCAAAATAAAGTAGAATATGTCACGAAAAACCAATCTCAGAATCAGAATATTAGGTAAAATATTGTATGTGTGTATATCAGTGTGTCTCTCTAATGTGTGTATGTAGGAATATATGAACCCAGTGTGTGTGTGTAATAAAGGGGACTACAATCATATCCTCATGCTGTTTCAAACCTAAAACTCCCAGCATGCCTGCACAGCCAAATGATGTGTGGGCATCCTGGGAGCTGTAGTTTTGCAACAGCTGGAGGCACCCTGGTTGGGAAGCACTGGACTGAGGAGAGGGAGGGGGAGTGGTTATCACAGTGAGCAACCCGCCACCCTGCTTCTGGTAGATAAAATTAAGGTATTTCAGAAATAAAGCTAATTCTGAGAGAAATGTAGGTCACAGACACATACAAAGTACATGTACATGATCAGGATAAGATACTGCGCAACATATAACAGTTTTGTTTTTTTTGAGTGATCTGACGGGTACGCTTTAAGGTGAAAAAGGGCTGCGTCCTTAAGGGGTTAAGTTGAACTTGATAGACTCCTGTCTTTTTTTTCAACCTTACAAACTATGTAACCTGTGCCGCAACTGTACGCCATGGATTGAGTAGAGGCATTAGTTGCTTTTTATAGGAACCGCAGCATGATGTAGCTGCCTTATGTCTGGCTCCCTCCCATCCCCCTGCCCTCTTCTCTTACCACAAGTATATCTTTGGCTCTCCCATAGAAATGTATGGAGGGGACGTGACCACCCACTCTCCATTATCAAGGAGAGCCGGAGTGCCGTGCAGGAGATTTTGAGGAGTCCCTGTTGTTGGACCCGCTGCGATCAGACAATTATCCACAATCCTTTGGAGAGAGGATACATTTTCCTAAACGGGACAGCTCCTTTTAAGTAACAAACCTGACCCAACCCATAACACTGTCGTCTTGAATCAAACATATAATCCAGACAAAAGACGAGCAGTGAACAAATTCTTAGAACGAGTGTCTCAACTGAAACCCCACATGTTCTATCGCCTGGGGGTGACTTCCTCAGGGTAGCTGTTGCGCCTGACCTGTAGACACCTCTGTGTGCATCCCCTATAGCAGGCCACAAACCCTAGAGATCTCCAGCAAAGTTTGCAGCCTGTTTCCAGCACTGGAGGCCTCTAGGGTTTTTGGCCTGCTTCCGATGTAGTGAAGAAAACTGTGACTTGCGGCCAAATGTGACTGCGCAGCTGATCAGAACTGCGGGGTCAGCAAAGGCACTGTGATTGGTTTAGACGCGCACACCTGCCCCCTACTATTGGTTGTTGGAGGGGGTGGGGGGGGTTGTGCAGCAGCTCAGCTGATCGATTTTGCAGCGCTGGAAGCCTTTCACCTTGACATAGCACTGCACTGAGCTCAGTATATAGTTCAATCATTGATCAGTCAATAAATAGATTATAGTTCAATATGTAACGCACCGGACAAGGCGTGTTTAAAGATGTTTGTCTCCTGTAGGAGAGTCAGGGAGACAGGCTCACCATGGTCATATCTGCTGCACATTTCACTTTGCTTTTTGTATACAGATTTTAATGGAAATGAATAAAGGAAACTTTTAACTGACTGGTGCTGTGGACCTTACGTTTGAATCAGAATAAATCCCTCGATCAATGTTCTTTGTCTATAAATCTATTATCTGTATCTTGTAATGTTTTTACTCTCCAGAAACATGTCCAGGTCTTTTTTTTTAATCCCTTTTCACCATGACCACTTCCTCTGGCAGAGAGTTCCATAGTCTCACTGCTTTTACAGTAAAGAACCCCCGTCTGCTGGTGTAGAAACCTTTTTTTCTCCATGAGGATGCCCCCTTGTTATAGATACAGTCCTGGGTATAAATATATCATGGGAGAGATACTGCCCCCTGATATATTTATACATAGTTATTATTACCCCTAACCCTTGGTACTGTAGTCCTCCCATTTCTCGTATTACTCTGGTCTACGAACCTTCTTCAGCTCCACTATATCTTTCTTGTAAACTGGTGCCCAGTACTGTACACAATATTTCATGTGTGGTCTGCTCAGTGATTTTGTACAGTGGTAGAATTATTTCCTTGTCGTGGGCATCAATGCCCCTTTTGATGCATCCCATGATTTTATTTGCCCTTGCAGCAGCTGCCTGACTGTGGTCACTACACTTAACTAAAACACTTAAGTCCTTTTCCAGTTGTTCCCTGTGTTTTACCATTTAAAACATATTCCCAGCCTGGATTTTCCTCCCCATGTGCATAACCTTACATTTATCAGTGTTGAATCTCTTCCCAGCCCAAACCTCCAACCTAGGAAAGGCTCCACGAGGCGCAGAATAAACTCATCAGGAGGTAAAAGGAAGGTGGTTTAATCCCAAGATGCAACGCGTTTCACTGCAATCACACAACTTCATCAGGCATGACGTAGACAGGTAAGCTGCTCATTTATGAGGGCAACAAATAACCCTCACACTGGATTTGCAGAGGAGGGAGCAAAGCAAGTAAAACATATACACATACAATTGTATTATCCAATAATAAATAGAAATAGCTAGACATTCAACAAATGAAAAATGACTAGACTTTTAACACATGCACATATAATGATCAGATATATAAATAATATAAAAGTGTATAGATATATAGAAAAAATATATCCCGTATATACTCGAGTATAAGCCGAGTTTTTCGTGCTGAAAACATCCCCCTCGGCTTATACTCGAGTGAACTCTCCGCCCTCAGTGGTCTTCAACCTGCGGACCTCCAGAGGTTTCAAAACTACAACTCCCAGCAAGCCCGGGCAGCCATCGGCTTGCTGGGAGTTGTAGTTTTGAAACCTCTGGAGGTCCGCAGGTTGAAGACCACTGCGGCCTTCGACATCATCCAGCCCCCTCTCTACCCCTTTAGTTCTGTACTCACCTCCGCTCGGCGCTGGTCCGGTGCTGCAGGACTGTCCGGTGGGGAGGTCGTCCGGTGGGATAGTGGTTCCGGGCTGCCATCTTCACCGGGGGGGCCTCTTCTCCGCGCTTCGGGCCCGGCCCCGGAATAGTCACAATGCCTTGACGACAACGCAGAGGGACGTTCATTACCAACATTCCTCTGCGTCATCGTCGAGGCAACGCCTCTATTCTGGGCCCGAAGCGTGGAGAAGAGGCCTCCCCGGTGAAGATGGCAGCCGGAACCACTATCCCACCGGACCAGCGCAGAGCGGAGGTGAGTACAGAACTAAAGGGGGTGAGAGGGGGCTGGATGATGTCAAAGGCCGCAGTGGTTTTCAACCTGCGGATATCCAGAAGTTTCAAAACTACAACTCCCAGCAAACCCGGACAGCCGATGGCTGCCCGGGCTTGCTGGGAGTTGTAGTTTTGAAATCTCTGGAGGTCCCCAGGTTGAAGACCATGATGATGACATGTGGTGATGATGACAAGGGGATGATGAAGGGGGGTGTGTGGAATGATGACGGGGGGATGATGAAGGGGGGGATGATGACAAGGGGATGATGAAGGGGGTGTGTGGGATGATGACAAGGGGATGATGAAGGGGGGATGATGACAGGCAGTGATGATGAAGGGGGGATGATGATGAGGGTGTTAATGACGGGGGTCTGGATGATGACTGGGGGAGATGATGTATTTCCCACCCTAGGCTTATACTCGAGTCAATAACTTTTCCTGGGATTTTGGGGTGAAATTAGGGACCTCGGCTTATATTCGGGTCGGCTTATACTCGAGTATATACGAAATATATATTTTAAAAAATATATAAAGATATATTTGAAAAAATTAAGTATAAAAATGAAAAACGAGATGAATATATAAAAAACATATATGCAAATATGTACATACATGCATGCGTGTATGTACATATAAGTACATATTTGTATATGTGCATGTTTTTTATATACTCGTTTTTTTCATTTTTATTCTTTATTTTTTTGTATATATTTTTTTTCTATTTATCTATATACTTTTATATTATTGATGTATCTGATAATTATATGTGCATGTGTTGAAAGTCTAGTCATTTTTCATTTGTTGAATTTCTAGCTATTTCTATTTATTATTGGATAATACAATTGTATGTGTATATGTTTTACTTGCTTTGCTCCCTCCTCTGCGAATGCAGTGTGAGGATTAATTGTTACCCTTATAAATGAGCAGTAGAAAGGAAAAACACGTAGCAACTCACCACTTCTGCAGAGACTTGTTTAATGTGAACACATGGACCTTATAAATGAGCACCTTACCTGTCTACATCATGCCTGATGAAGCTGCGTGCTTGCAGTGAAATGCGTTGCATCTTGGAATTAAACCACCTTCCTTTTACCTGGTCTCCTGCTGAGTTCATCCTGTGCCTCGTGGAGCCGGCATCTTATTTGAAGCCCTATCTTTCCTTGGAACTATACCAGCTAGAGGGCAGCGGATCACTCACTTTCTTCACATGCATACTATTGTTGTGTATGTTGTTACACAACAATTTGGGGTGAGCGGCTTTCATGCCTAACCTTATATTATATATATCTCTTTTAATGCACCATGGAGCACTCTTTTATCTACCTTTAGATCAAACCTCCAACCTATCCAGATCAGTTTGTAACAGTGCACTGTCCTCTATTGTTTTTACCATTGTACAGAGCTTGGTATCCTCTGCAAAGATTGATACTTTACTATACAACTTCTCTACAGGGTCATTAATAAATAAATATATTAAATAGATTAGGACCCAAAACTGACCCCTGTGGTACTCTACTAGTAACAGTCACCCAATCAGAATAAGTACCATTAATAACCACCCTCTGTTTCCTATTACTGAGCCAGTTACTCACCTACTTACACATTCTCCCTAAGCATTCTCATTTTATGTGCCAACATTTTATGTGGCACTGTATCAAATGCTTTGGAAAAATCAATATATACGACATCCAGTGATTCCCCCTGGTCCAGTCTGGAGCTCAACTCCTCATAAAAGCTGATCAGGTTAGTTTGACAGGAAGGATCCCTCTTAAATCCATGCTGATATGTGTTTTTTTCTCTCTGCTGTTCTAAGAAGGTTTTTTTTTTCAAAAGGGTTGTGATTTTGTTTCATATGTCTAAACAACTCTCAGGTGGTTCAAGCTACCTGAACCATGGCAGAATGAAACAGAGACTTCCTTATTATAATGCACTATGATTCACTTTGAAAAGCAATAGCGTTTCAGATAAATCATACCTTTAACCCGTTAACGACCACGGATGGAAATGTACATCCTGGTTTGGCGGTACTTTGCGCACCAGAACGTACATTTGCATCCTGTGTATGACAGCGAGCATTGGATCGGTGCTCGAGTCGTACACGGCAGGGAACCCACCGGTAATGACCGACATTCGCGATCACGCGGATGTCTGCCATTAACCCCTCAGATGCCGTGATCAGTACATGCAGTAATGCGCATGTTAAAGTAGATGATCGGATTGCCCGCAGCGCTGCCGCGGCGATCCGATCATCTGTAATGATGACCTGCCTCCATCCGTCTCCCGGCGTCTCCTGCTGTGGTCTGAGATCGAGCAGACCACAGCAGAAGATAGCCAACAATACTGATCAGTGCTATGTCCTATGCATAGCACTGAACAGTTTTAGCAATCAAATGATTGCTATAGATACCCTATGGCAGTGTTTCCCAACCCAGTCCTCAAGGCACACCAACAGTCCAGTATCTTAATTTTTCCCTGTTCTATTCCAATGGAGTAACTGAAAAAACCCGGAATGTTGGTGTGCCTTGAGGACTGGGTTGGGAAACACTGCCCTATGGGGACATAAAAAGTATTAAAAAAAATATAAAAAAAGTTGAAAAATGTAAAAAAGAAAGTTAAAAAAAAATTGAAATCCCCTCCCCCAATAAAAATGAAAATTGTCTGTTGTTCCCATTTTACCCCCAAAAAGCGTATTTTTTTTAATAAACATATTTGGTATCGCCACATGCGTAAATGTCCGAACTATCAAAATATAATGTTAATGATCCTGTACGGTGAATGGCGTAAATGTAAAAAATAAAAAAAAGTCGGAAAATGCTGCTTTTTGGTCCTATTTTATTCAAAAAAATATTTTTTTAAAGTTTTATATATGCAAATGTGGTATCAATAAAAAAGTACAGATGACAGCGCAAAAAATGAGCCCTCATACCGCCTTATATACGGAAAAATGAAAAAGTTATAGGTGGTGATAATAGGGCGATTTTAAATTTTTTTTTTTTTTTTTTTTTTTTTTTAAACCGGTACAAAAAAATAAACGCATCTAGCCATGGGTATCATTTTAATCGTATTGACCCAGAGAATAAACATGTCATTTTTACCGTAAAGTGTACAGTGTGAAAACGAAACCCTCCATAATGTGCAAAATTTTGGTTTTCATTTAAATTTCCTCCCTAAAATAAAATAATTTTTTTGGGTTCGCCATACATTTTATGGTAAAATGAGAGGTTTCGTTACAAAGTACAATTGGTCACGCAAAAAACAAGCCCTTATATGGGTCTGTAGATGGAAATATAAAAGAATTATGGATTTCAGAAGGCGAGGAGGAAAAAACGAAAACGAAAAATTGGCCTGGTCCTTAAGGTTAAAATGGGCTTGTTCCTTAGGGGGTTAAAGGGGTACTCCAGCACTAAAAACATCTTATCCCCTATCCAAAAGATAGGGGATAAGATGTCTGATTGCGGGGGTCCCGCCGCTGGGGACCCCAGCTGTCTCTCATGCAGCACCCACCTCTGTCTGTTCATCCACACTGAATCCAATACACAGGGGGAAAGTGCAGGTGAACTAGATCACAACGAGGTATCACTTACCCGGAGCCGCAGCCCAGTACCAGAGAATCTCCTGAGAAAGCTGGCTTTATGCAATGGAGGCGGCAACTGGCATACCCATTTGGGTCCTGCCTCCATTTTCTCTAACTGATCTGCAGCAGATCTGCAACTCATTTTGACCCCTTAACCCCTAACAACCAAGGATGTAAATGTACGTCTTGGTGCTGCGGTACTTTGCCATACATTTACGTCCTGTACATGACTGCGAGCATCGATGCACAGGTCATGTGCGGCAGGTCCCGGCTGTTGATAGCAGCCAGGGACCCGCCGGTAATGGCCGACATCCGCGATCGGGCGAATGTCTGCCATTAACCCCTCATATGCTGTGATCAAGTCAGATCACAGCATCTGCTGCAACACGGCTACATTTTATGCTGATCTGATCGCCCGCGGCATGGCCGCGGGTATCAGATCAGCTAACATGGCGGCCGGAGGTCCCCTCACCTGCCTCCGCCGCCTTCCCAGCTTCTTTTGCTCAGTCTGAGGTCGAGCAGACCAGAGCAGAAGATAGCCGATAAAACTGATCAGTGCTATGCCCTATGCATAGCACTGAACAGTATTAGCAATCAACTGATTGCTATAAATAGTCCCCTATGGGGACTATTAAAGTGTTCAAAACATTTTAAAAAATCCCCTCCCCCAATAAAAATGTTAAATGTCCCTTTTTCCTATTTTACCCCCAAAAAGTGTAAAAAAAAATAAAAAGTTAGAAACATATTTGTTATCGCCGCGTGTTAATGATCCCGTACAGTGAACATAAAAAAAGTCAAAATTTGCTGCTTTTTTTGTCACATTTTATTTAAAAAAAAATGATAAAAAAATTAAGTTTTATATACACAAATGTGGTATCAATAAAAAGTACAAATACAACAAAAATTGAAAAGTATGTAACCATGGGTATTATTTAAATCGTATAGACCCACAAAATAAAGAACACATGTAATTTTTATTGTAAATTGTACGGCGTGAAAACGAAACCTTCCAAAATTTGCAAAATTGCGGTTTTCTTTTTAACCCTTACAGGACCCGTGGCGTACCGGTACGTCATGAGTCTGCTCCCGTTCTATAACGCCGCATATCATACATAGCGGGTCGCCCCACATCATAGCGGGTCAGGCCCGGCCGGGACCCGTGGCTAATAGCGTGCGGCACCACGATCAGTGCCGGCGCACTATTAGCCACGGGTCCCGGCTGTTGTTGAACGCTGCGTCTAAAGTGAAAGTAAATAGTTGCCGGTTAGCTCAGGGGGCTGTTTGGGATGTCTGCGGCGAAATCGTGGCATCCCGAACAGCTGTGACACAGCAGGAGGGTCCCTTACCTTGCCTCCTGGTGTCCGATCGCCGAATGACTGCTCAGTGCCTGAGATACAGGCATGAGCAGTCAAGCGGCAGAATCATCGATCACTGGTTTCCTATGAGAAATCGGTGATCAATGTAAAAGGTCAGTGTGTTCAGTGTTAGCCCCCTATGGGAGCTATAACATTGCAAAAAAAAAAAAGTGAATAAAGATCATTTAACCCCTTCCCTAATAAAAGTTTGAATCACCCCACTTTTCCCATAAAATAAAAATAAACATATGTGGTGTCGTCGCGTGCGGAAATGTCTGAATTATAAAAATATATCGTTAATTAAACCACATGATCAATGGCGTACGCGCAAAAAAATTCCAAAGTCCAAAATAGTGTATTTTTGGTCACTTTTTATATCATGAAAAAATGAATAAATCACTAAGTCCTATCAATACAAAAAATTGTACCACTAAAAACTTCAGATCATGGCGCAAAAAATTAGCCCTCATACCGCCCCATACGCAGAAAAATAAAAAAGTTTAGGGGTCATAAGATGACAATTTTAAATGTATACATTTTCCTGCATGTAGTTTTTTACAGAAGTACGACAAAATCAAACCTATATAAGTAGGGTATCATTTTAATCGTAAGGACCTACAGAATAAAGAGAAGGTGTAATTTTTACCGAAAAATGTACTGTGTAAAAAGGGAAGCCCCCAAAAGTTACAAAATAGCGTTTTTCTGTTTTTTGTTTTTTCAATTTTGTCTCACAATGATTTTTTTCCCCCTGTTTCGCTGTCGATTTTTGGGTAAAATTACTGATGCCATTACAAAGTAGAATATATGGCGCAAAAAATAATCCACATATGGATTTTTATGTGCAAAATTTAAAGAGTTTTGAAGGATTTTTTTAAAGGTTAGGAGGAAAAAACGAAAATTCAAAAACGGAAAAATCCCGGATCCTTAACTCCTTGGGGACGAAGGGCGTATGCATACGCCCTCGCGTCCCGTCACTTAAGGACAGAGGGCGTATCCATACGCCCTCCGTATTTCCGATCACCACAGCTTGCCGGGCGGTGATCGGATCGGGATGACTGCTGATATCTATTGGCAGGCATCCCGTGGCAATGCCTAGACAGAGACAGCTCCGACCATCCTAAAGGATAGGAGCGAGATGGCAGTGTTGTCACCCCCTCCTATCTCCTTCCATTGGTCGATCAGGCTGAGGACCAATGGCAGGCGGGGGGGGGGGGGGGGGTTAGAGCTCATTTCCCCTGCTCTGCCCACCGATCGAAGTCGGGGCAGAGCGGATGGGAACAGGGGCGGCGAAGGGGGAGCATGGCCGGCTTACCCGGACCGGCGGAGGCATCCATGAGCAGCGGCGTAGCAGGGGGAGTGCGGCGTCCAGAAGGCTGCAGTGAAGATCTCGGTAAGTGATCTTCTCTGTGGCCTTCCAAAAGCTGCAAAACTACAACTCCCAGCATACCCACACAGCCAAAGGCTGTCTGGGCATTCTGGGAGTTGTAGTTTTGCAACATCTGGAGGGTCACAGTTTGGAGACCACTGTGTAGTGGTCTCTAAACTGTGTTCCTCCAGATGTTGTAAAACTACAACTTTCAGCATGCACTGACTGTCTGGGCATGCTGGGAGTTGTAGTTTTGCAACATTTGAAGTGGCACAGTTTGGAGACCACTATACGGTGGTCTCCAAACTGTAGCCCTCCAGATGTTGGAAAACTAAAATTCCCAGCATGGCCAGACAATCAGGGATGCTGGGCATGTAGTTCTGCAACATCTGAAGGGCCAGATATTGCAGAACTACAACTCCAAGCATGCCTGGACAGTCTGGGCATGCTTGGAGTTGTAGTTTTGCAACATCTGGAGGGCTACAGTTTGGAGACCACTACTTAGCAGTCTCCATACTTTTCTTACTCAGTTGTTGCATAACTACAACTCCTAGCATGCCCAGACTGTCCAGGCATGCTGGGAGTTGTAGTTCTGCACATCTGAAGGGCTAGATATTGCAGAACTACACACCCAGCATCCCTGACTGTCTGGCCATGCTGGGAATTGTAGTTTTGCAACAGCTGCAGGCACACTGGTTGGGAAACACTGAGCTAGAGTCTGTTTCCTAACTCCGTGATTCCAACCCGTGTACCTCCAGCTGTTGTAAAACTACAACTCCCAGAATGCACTGACAGACCGTACATGCTGGGAGTTGTAGTTTTGCAACGGATTGGAATCACTGAGCTAGAGTCTATTTTCTAACTCAGTGGTTCCCTACCAGTGTGCCTACAGCTGTTTTAAAACTTCAACTCCCAGCACGTTGTCATTTTTCCACAGCTGAAGATTTGGGCCCCCCCCCCCCCCACCCCATGTGAATGTACATGGTACATTCACACGGGCGGGTTTACAGTGGGTTTCCTTCAACAAGTTTGAGCTGCAGCAAATTTTCCGCCGCAGCTCAAACTCCCAGCAGAAAACTTACTGTGAACCCCCACCTGTGTGAATGTACCCTAAAAACACTACACTAACTAACAAATAATAAAAAGTAAAACACTACATATACACCCCCTTACACGTCTCTCCCCCCCAATAAAAATGAAAAATGTCTAATACGGCAGTGTTTCCTAAACGGAGCCTCAAGCTGTTGCAAAACCACAACTCTCAGTATTGCCGGACAGCCATAGACTTGCAACAGCTGGAGGCACCCTGTTTGGGAAACACTGCTGTAGGGTTTTGGTGGAGACAAGCACCATCCTTTTAACTGGGTTCGCTTCAATTGCAAATTCCTTATTTGGGCCTCAAATGCGCATTGCGCTCTCTCACTTCAGAGCCCAGTCGTATTTCAAGGCAACAGTTTAGGGCCACATATGGGGTATTTCCGTACTCTGGAGAAATTGCGTTACAAATTTTGGGGTGATTTTTCTAATTTTACCCCTTATGAAAAGGTAAAGTTGGGGGTTACACCAGCATATTAGTGTGTAAAAAAAAAAAAAAAAATATATATATATATATACATTTTTACACTAACATGCTGCTGTTGCCCCATACTTTTCGTTTTCACAAGAGGTAAAAGGAGAAGAAGACTCCCAAGAGTACGGAAATACCCGATATGTGTACGTAAAATGCCGAACTACATGGCTCAGGAGTGAGAGAGCGCCATGTACATTTGAGGCTCAAATTGGTGATTTGCACAGGGGTGGCTGATCGTTACAGCGGTTCTGACATGAACGCAAAAAAAAAAAAAAACGTAACCCCATTTTGGAAACTACACCCCTCACGGAATGTAACAAGGGGTATAGTGAACCATAACACCCTACAGGTCTTTGACAAATTTTCGTTAAAGTTGGACATGAAAAAAAAAAAAAAAAAATTTCCCTGAAATGCTGGAATTAACCTAAATTTTTACAAGGGGTTAATAGGGAAAAAAAAACTCAAAATTTGGAACCCCATTTCTTCTCAGTATATAAATACCCTATATGTGCATGTAAAGTGCTCTGCGGGCAAACTACAATGCTCAGAAGAGAAGGAATGCCATTGGGATTTTTGAATGAGAATTAGGCTGGAATTGAAGGCAATGTGTGTTTACAAAGCCCCCATGGTGCCAGAACAGTGGACCCACCTCCACATGTTACCCCATTTTGGAAACTACACCCCTCACGGAATGTAACAAGGGGTGCAGTGAGCATTTACGCCCCACAGGTGTCTGACAGATTTTTTGAACAGTCGTCCGTAAAAATGAAAAATTTTATTTTTCATTTGCACAGCCCACTGTTGCAAAGATCTGTCAAATGCCAGTGGGGTGTAAATGCTCACTGCACCCCTTATTAAATTATGTGAGGGGTGTAGTTTCCAAAATAGTGTGTGGTTTTTTTTTCAGTTTTTTTTTTACTGTTCTGGCATCATGGGGGCTTCCTAAATGCGACATGCCGCCAAAAACCATGTCAGCACAATTCGCTCTCCAAAAGCCCAATGTCGCTCCTTCCCTTCTGAGCCCTTTTTCTCATATTACCCCTGCACCCGTAGATCACTTTACATCCACATATGAGGCATTTCCTTACTCGAGAGAAATGGGGTTACAAATTTTGTGGGGCATTTTCTCCTATTACTCCTTGTGAAAATGAAAAGTTTGGGGTAACACCACATTTTTCATTTTCACGTCCCAATTTAACAAAAGTTCGTCAATCACCTGTTGGGTGTTAAGGCTCACTGTACCCCTTGTTACATTCCTTGAGGGGTGTAGTTTCCCAAATAGTATGCCATGTGTTTTTTTTTTTTTTTTTTGTGCTGTTCTGGCACCATAGGGGCTTGCCAAATGCGACATGCCCCCCAAAAACCATTTCAGCAAAATTTGCTTTCCAAAAGCCAAATGTGACTCCTACTCTTCTGAGCATTGTAGTTCGCCCGCAGAGCATTTTACGCCCCTATACTCAGAAGAGATGGTGTTACAAATTTTGGGGGGCATATTCTCCCATTACCCTTTGTAAAAATTTTAAATTTGGGAAAAGAAAGTGCACTTTAGTGAAAATATATATTTTTTAAATTTACACATCCCACTTTAACAAAAAGTCCTCAAACACCTGTGGGGTGTTGAGGCTCACCGGACCCCTTTTTATGTGCCTTGAGGGATGTAGTTTCCAAAATAGTATGCCATGTGTTTTTTTTTTGTTTTTTTTTTTGCTGTTCTGGCACTATGGGGGCTTCCTGAAGGTGGCATGCCCCTCAAAAACCATTTCAGAAAATGTCACTATCCAAAATCCCATTGTTGCTCCTTCCCTTCTGAGTCCTCTACTGCGCCCGCCGAACACTTGACATACACATATGAGGTATATCCTTACTCGAGAGAAATTGGGTTACACATTTTGGGGGGCTTTTTCTCCTATTACCGCTTGGAAAAATTCAAATACTGGGTCTACAAGAACATGTGAGTGTAAAAAATGAAGATTTTTAATTTTCTCCTTCACTTTGCTGCTATTCCTGTGAAACACCTAAAGGGTTAACAAACTTTGCGAATGTCATTTTGAATACTTTGAGGGATGCAGTTTCTATAATGGGGTCATTTATGGGGTATTTCTAATATGAAGGCTCTTCAAATCCACTTCAAAACTGAACTGGTCCCTGAAAAATTCTGATTTTGAAAATTTTGTGAAAAATTGGAAAATTGTTGCTGAACTTTGAAGCCCTCTGATGTCTTCCAAAAGTAAAAACATGTCAACTTTTTGATACAAACATAAAGTAGACATATTGTATATGTGAATCAATATATAATTTATTTGGAATATTCATTTTCCTTATTAGCAGAGAGCTTCAAAGTTAAAAAAATTCTAAATTTTCAATTTTTTCATCAAATTTTGGAATTTTTCACCAAGAAATGATGCAAGTATCGACTAAATTTTAACACTAACATAAAGTAGAATATGTCACGAAAGAACAATCTCGGAATCAGAATGAAAGGTAAAAGCATCCCAGAGTTAATGCTTAAAGTGAAAGTGGTCAGATGTGCAAAAAATGGCCGGGTCCTACAGTGAAAATTGGCTGGGTCATTAAGGGGTTAAAGGGGTACTCTGGTGGAAAACACATTTTTTTTTGTTATCAACTTGTGCCACAAAGATTTGTAAATTACTTCTATTTACAAATCTGAATCCTTCCAGTACTTATTAGCTGCTGTCTGCTCCACAGGAAGTTTTATTTCTTTCTGGAATTCTTTTCAGTCTGACCACAGTGCTCTCTGCTGACACCTCTTCTCTGGACAGTTCCTGATACAGATAGAAGAGGTTTGCAATGGGGATTTGCTTGTACTCTGGACAGTTTCTGATACGGACAGAGGTGTCAGCAGAGAGCACTGTGGTCAGACTGAAAAGAATTCCAGAAAGAAATACAACTTCCTGTGGAGCAAACAGCAGCTAATAAGTATTGGAAGAATTTAGATTTTTAAAGGAGTAATTTACAAATCTCTTTAAGTTTCTGGCACCAGTTGATTTAAAAAAAAAAAATTGTTTCCCACCGCAGTAGCCCTTTAAAGGGGTACTCTGCTGTAAACATGTTATCCCCTATCCAAAGATGTTATATCGTAGGGGATCCCCGCGATCTCTAGGCCGGCAGCAGTGGCAGCTGGAACACGGAACCTCATGACACCACGCCCCCTCCATTCATGTCTGTGGGTGGGGCGTGATTGCTGGTACATAGCCATCATGCCTCTTCCCATAGACATGAATGGAGGGGACGTGGTGGCCGGCTTTTTACAGTCAGCAGACACGGAGTGGAGTTTGCTCTATGCACTGAATGACAGGTGTGCCGCAGCGGAGATCGTGCGGGTCCCCATTTCAGTCTTAACCCCTTCATGACCCAGCCCATTTTCACCTTCAGGACCTGGGCATTTTTTGAAAATCTGACCACTGTCACTTTAAACATTAATAACTCTGGAATGCTTTTACTTATCATTCTGATTCCGAGGTTGTTTTTTCGTGACATATTCTACTTTATGTTAATGGTAAAATGTCACTGATATTTGCATCCTTTCTTGGTAAAAAAATCTAAAAATGTCATGAAAATTTAGAAAATTTAGCATTTTTCTAACTTTGAAAGTCTCTGCTTGTGAGGAAAATGGATATTCCAAATAAATTACATATTGATTCACATATACAATATGTCTACTTTATGTTTGCATAAAAAAATTTACAAGTTTTTACTTTTGGAAGACACCAGAGAGCTTCAAAGTTCCGCAGCAATTTTCCAATTTTTCTCAAGATTTTCAAAATCTTGCTTTTTCAGGGACCAGTTCAGGTTGGAAGTGGATTTTAAGAGTCTTCATATTAGAAATACCCCATAAATGACCCCATTATAAAAACTGCACCCCCCCCCCCCAAAGTATTCAAAATGACATTCAGTAAGTGTTTTAACCCTTTAGGTGTTTCACAGGAATAGCAGCAAAGTGAAGGAGAAAATTCTAAATCTTCATTTTTTACACTCGCATGTTCTTGTAGACCCAATTTTAGAATTTTTACAAGGGGTAAAAGGAGAGAAATCACCCTAAAATTTGTAACCCAATTTCTCTCGAGTAAGGAAATACCTCATATTTGTATGTCAAGTGTTCGGCGGGCGCAGTAGAGGGCTCAGAAGGGAAGGAGCGACAATGGGATTTTGGAGAGTGAGTTTTTCTGGGATGGTTTTTGGGGGGCATGTCCCATTTAGGAAGCCCCTATGGTTCCAGAACAGTGGACCCCCCCCACATGTGACTCCATTTTGGAAACTATACCCCTCATGGAATTTAATAAGGGGTGCAGTGAGCATTTACACCCCACTGGCGTTTGACAGATATTTGTAACAGTGGACTGTGCAAATGAAAAATGTTAGTTTTCATTTTCACAGACCACTGTTCCAAAAATCTGTCATACGCCAGTGGGGTGTAAATGCTCACTGCACCCCTTATTAAATTCCATGAGGGGTGTAGTTTTCAAAATGGGGTCACATATGGATATTTATTGTTTTGCGTTTGTCAGAACTGCTGTAACAATCACCCACCCCTGTGCAAATCACCTCAAATGTACATGGTGCACTCTCCCTTCTGGGCCTTGTTGTGCGCCCCCAGAGCATTTTGCGCCCACATATGGGGTATCTCCGTACTCGGGAGAAATTGCATTACAAATTTTGATGGTCTTTTTTCCCTTTTACCTCTTGTGAAAATGAAAAGTATAGGGCAACACCAGCATGTCAGTGTAAAAAATTTATTTTTTTACACTAATATGCTGGTGTAGACCCCAACTGTTCCTTTTCAAGGGGTTAAAGAAGAAAAAGCCCCCCAAAATTTGTAAGGCAATTTCTACCGAGTACGGAGATACCCCATATGTGGCCCTAAACTGTTGCCTTAAAATACGACAGGGCTCCAAAGTGAGAGCGCCATGTGCATTTGAGGCCTAAATTAGGGATTTGCATAGGGGTGGACATAGGGGTATTCTATGCCAATGATTCCCAAACAGGGTGCCTCCAGCTGTTGCAAAACTCCCAGCATGCCTGGACAGTCAATGGCTGTCCGGCAATACTGGGAGTTGTTATTTTGCAACAGCTGGAGGCCCGTTTTGGAAACAGTAGCGTACCAGACGTTTTTCATTTTTTTGGGGGAGGGGGGCTGTGTAGGGGTATGTGTATATGTAGTGTTTTGTAATTTTTATTTTAGGTTAGTGTTAGTGTAGTGTTTTTAGGGTACAGTCACATGGGCAGAGGTTCACAGCAAGTTTGCCGCTGGGAGTTTGAGCTGCAGCGCAAAATTTGCGCCATCTCAAACTTGCAGCACTCACTGTAAACCTCCGCCCATGTGAGTGTACCCTGTACATTCACATTGT